>NC_064634.1:412674942-413274942 GCF_023864275.1 Schistocerca cancellata
AATGTTTTTAGCTGTGCAGTGAAGTATTTTGTTGACCAAGAGGTATGTTTCAAATTTGTTTCAGGATGTTCCTATTGCTGTAGTTTTCAAGGCTATGGGGGTAGAGAGTGACCAAGAAATTGTACAAATGATTGGAACTGAGGAGAGAATGATGCAACGAATAGCCCCTTCTCTTGAGGAATGCCACAAAGCAAATGTTTTTACGCAGACACAGGCTCTCAGGTAATAATCATATTTATGCTTACTGTGCTGTACTTTTTTATTTAAAATCTCTTGTGAATGTGCTGGCTGATTTTCTTATTGGAAGATAATGAAATACCCAGAGAAACTCAACAGAGATTTCAAATATACACACTTCACTTGCAAATTTTGTACAGAACTGGCTTCAAAACCCCAAAATCATAGTTCAAATCCCCTTTAAGCACGTTACTTATGTGACAGAAAGGCTGGTTTTGGACTGTATATCTGAGTGAAATATTTGATCTACTCCTTTCTCCCATGATGTTTCACTAAAAATGCTCCACAAATTGATGTTATTGAACAGTAAATATGTTCAAGTAAATTGTTTGAGTAATTGCCTAGCCAGACTTTCAAATTTTTAGAGCATCTTTTGCTAAAAAGCAGTTTTATTTGTATATTTATAATATTTGAAAACTTTTTACTTTGTGCTGTTGGCTGCAGGTGATATGCAGAGAAGTTCTTATTTTGATTTTTAATAATATTGTAATATGCCACTGAATCCCTGAACTTTAGTTTAATAGAAGTGTTGCTATTTTTTGTGGTATATTTTGTTATAGACACGCACAATTTCTTATTTGAGAGTCAATGTTATTTTCAACAGTTATGGTCTTTATGAATCATATTTAAATAAGAATGTCCATCTTGTTTGCATTTTTTCCATACTAGCTGATTTGATTACATACTAACTTTAACTGTAATTTTTCTGTTGTAGCATTGACCTCGTGTAAATTTGGTTTCCTCATAAGTTCTTCAAATGCATTTATTCGTTTGGTCCCATAATTGTGTTTTTTTTTGGGGGGGGGGGGGGTGGGGGTGGGGGGTGGGTGGGTTTAATGGTGGGTCAGGTGAATAATATGAAATGCTGCTGTTTCTGATTGCAGCTGCTTGTTTTGTTTGAAGTAATTGAAATACCTTTTCAGTGAAGAATTTCTCGTGCTGTTGTTGAGTTCATTCTTTGTTTCCATATTGTGAAGAGATTCTTGCCTGGCTTGTAAGACATAGTTTCTTACCACATGGCTGAAACCTTGCACTTACCTCGGTGTCAACTTAGTCTCCATTTGTGCTGGTTTATGTCTTAAGTGTGTTGCTGCTGCTGCTGTTCCTCTGATATGATACTTTGAGACTTTCCTTTGTTTTTTGAAAATTAAATTAGGACGCTGAAGCATTTATGTTAAAATAAGGTATATAAAGCAATTGATAATGTTACATTTACTACAGGGACTATGATTACCAAGAATAAAGTTAAGCTGAAAGATGCTGAATCTTTTACTGCATTGGATGGACCATGTGTTTTATAAGGAACAGCACTGAATTGTAGTATTAATAAAGGTGATCTGTTTTCTCATGGTAGCTATTGGTTTACTGTTACCATTGTTCGGTGTGGAAATATCTTGGAAATGGGGGGGGGGGGACTTGAAAATTCCTGTGAGCATGATGTAATTATGTATCACACTTTTAATGTTTTTGAAGTTTTTAATAGAGACATAAGTACATCTTATTGTAATGATACTATGCCTTTATTTGTAAGAACATGAGATACGTGTATGATTGGCAATTTATGTATGGTATAAAGGACAAGGTGTGTGTGAAAAAGCTTCGAAAGTTTTTATGCCATCCAAGTAAGACAGAACTTCCTAAGGTCCAGTGTTTTGCATGTAACAGTAGCCTTTCTTTTGTTGTAGATATATTGGAGGAAAACTGAAACAGAAACGGTTTTTCACACCTGCGCCTAAGAAGACTCCTATTGACGAAGCACGTGACCTGCTGGCTACAACAGTTCTTGCTCATGTACCAGTAAGAGTTACCTTCTACTTATGACTGTTTTATGTTTTGGCAGTTCACAGTTTACTAGTCTTTATTATCATTGTTTAATTGATGAAAAGAGAAAATATAAAAATACAGGAAATGAAGAAGGCAAAAGGAAATACAGTGTTATGAAAAGTATAGTTGGTATTCTCCACTTAGCAGGATGCTGAGTTGCAGATGGGCACAACAAAAAGCCTGTCAGAAAATAAGCTTTTGACCAGCAAGTTCATCACTAGAAATACACACACACACACACACACACACACACACACACACACACACACAAATGCACCCATGATGACAGTCTCTGGCTGCTGAGGCCAGACTGCTAGCAGCAGTGCATGATGGCAGAAGCAACCAGTTGGTGGGAGTAAGGCGGAGGCTGGGGTGGTGGATGGTAAAGTGCTGCTTGTGGCAGGGTACAAGTACGAGGTGGAGAGAGGGTACAGAAGCTAGGTGCAGTCTGGAGGTTAGACAGAGGGGAAGGGGGGTAGTGGAAAAGGAGAGAAGTAAAAAGGCTGTGAGTGCATTCGTGGAATAGAGGAATATGCAGTGCAGGAACAGATACAGGGAAGGGGCTAGATGGGTAAAGACAATGACTAATGAAAATTGAAGCCAGTAGGGTTAGAGAAACGTAGAATATATTGCAGGGAGAATTTCCACCTGTGCTGTTCAGAAAAGCTGTTGCTGGTGGGAAGAATCCAGATGGCACAAGCAGTGAAGCAGTCTATGAAGTGAAGAACGTTGTATTAGCGGCATGATCAACAACTGGGTGGTCCAGCTGTTTCTTGGCCACAGTTTGTTGGCCACAGTTTGTTGATGGCCAGCATGTGGACAGACAGCTTGTTGGTTGTCACACCCATGAAGAATGTAGCACTGTGGTTGCAGCTTAGCTTGTAGATCACATGACTGGTTTCACATGTAGTCCTGCCTTTTACAGGATAGGTTATGCTTGTGATGAGACTGGTGTACGTGATGGTGGGAAGGTGTATGGGACAGGTTTTGCTTCTAGGTCTATTACGGGGATAGGAGCTTTGAGGTTGGGGGCAGGTGTTGTGTAGGGATGGACGAGGATATTGTGTAGGGTGGTGGGCAGCAGAATACTGCTGTGGGAAGGGTGGGAAGGATAGTGAGTAGGTCTTACCTCATTTCAGGTCAAGATGAGAGGTAGTCGAAACCTTGGCAGAGAATGTGATCCAGTTGCTCCGGTCCTGGATGGTACTGAGTCATGAGGGGAATGCTCCTTTGCAGCTGGATAGTGCAACTTTGGGAGATGGTGGGTGACTGGAGAGGTAAGGCGTGGGAAGTCTGTTTTTGTACAAGGTTGGGAGGGTAATTATGGTCTGTGAAGGCCTCAGTGAGACCCTTGAGACAGATCTTAGGTACAGCTGTTGGCACTCTCATTGAACCATCCTTTGTCAGCCTATTCAAGGGCCATCTAGAGGAATCCTTCCTAAATGCCCAAAATCCCAAACCCCTCATCTGATTCAGATTGATTGATGACATCTTTGCGATCTGGATCAAGGGTGAGGACAACCTATCCACATTGCTCCATAACCTCAACACCTTCTCCCCCATTTCCTTCACTTGGTCCTGCGCAACCCAACAAGCCACCTTCCTTGATGTTGACCTCCACTTCGAAGATGGCAACATCAGTACTTCCGTACATATTAAACATACCAATCACCAGCGATACCTCCACTTCGACAGCTGCCACCCATTCCATACCAAGAAGTCTCTTCCGTACAACCTATCCACCCATGGCCGTCGATCTGTAGTTACGAGCAGTCCGTCTCAAAATATACCAAAGATCTCACAGAGACCTTCACAGACTGGAACTACCTACTCAATCTTGTACAAAAATAGATTTCCTGTGCCTTATCCCTCCAGTTAGTACCACCCAGGACTGGAGAAACTGGATCATATTCTCTGCCAGGTTTTCGACTCTATCTCATCATGACCTGAAATGAGGAATGTCCTACTCACTATCCTTCCTACCTCTCCCACCGAACCTACACAATATCCTTGTCCATGTCTACTCAATCCCTGCTCCCAAACCCTTGCCTCATGGCTCATATCCTTGTAATAGACTTAGATGCAAGACCTGTCCCATGCATCATCCCACCATCACCTGCTCCAGTCCAGTCACAAGCATCAACTATCCCATCAAAGGCAGGGCCACCTGCGAAATCAGCCATGTGATCTACAAGCTAAGCTGCAACCACTGTCATGACAACCAACAAGATGTCTGTCCGCGTGAATGGCCATCGACAAACTGTGGCCACGAAATAGCTGGACCACCCAGTTCCTGAGCATGCCACTCAGCACAATGTACTTCATTTCAACAATGGCTTCACAGTCTGTGCCACCTGGATCGTTGCCACCAACACCAGCTTTTCTGAACAGCGCAGGTGGAATATCTCCCTGCAATATATCCTACATTCCCGTAACCCTCGTGGCCTCAACCTTCATTAGTCATTGTCCTTACCCATCTAGCCTCTTCCTTGTTCCCATTCCAGCACTACACAGCCTTCTGTTTCACCAACACACCCATGGTCTTTTTACTTCTCTCCTTTTCCACTATGCCCGTGCCCCCACTGCCCCTGCCCTCTAATGTCCCTATTTTCAACTCAGCTTTTCCACTATATATTGTCATTATGCCATCCTGGATTTTCCATTGTTCACAAGGGAATACAGATACACGAGATCTGTTCAAAAAATTAAGGAACTTTTCCACAAAATTTTTCTGCGCTTACCTTTTATTTATTGCGCATGGTCTTCTTCGAAATACTCTCCTCCACAATTGATAAACTGCTCTGAACATTATTTCCACTTCTGGAAGCAGTCTTGGTACGCCTCTTGCTGGATTGCTCGAGGTGCTGTCTGTGAGGGTGTTTTTTTTTTTTTTAAAAGCTCATCTATCGTTGCAAATCTTCGTCCTTTCAACATGGTTTTCAGCTTTGGAAATAAAAAAAAAAGTCCACAGGGCTCAAGTCTAGAGAGTATGGAGGATTGTGCAACAGAGTGATGTCATTCATTGTGCAGTAGTCGAGCAACTATGTTGCGTTATGGTGAGGTAACACACCCGCATGCAAGTGCCCTGAATTTTCTCACCACATTTCAGGCCATTTACTTCTTACATTTTCTCGCAGGCATCTCAATATGTGTAGATATTACCATCAATTAAAAATTTGTCCCTGTGGCACAAATTCATGATGAACTAATTTTTCAGTTTCAAAAAAAAACTATCAGTACAGCTTTGACATTTGACCTCACCTGACGAGCTTTTTTTTGTCCTGAAGAACCTTTCCTGACCCATTCTGAAGAATGAACCTTGGTCTCAACATCATAACCACAGACACATGTCTCACCAGTAGTTATAATTCTCTTAAGGAACATCTCACTTTCATTTGCACTTCTGGTCTTGACTCATGAGTTGTGAGACGAACATGGCGACAACACAATGCATTTCAAAATACTGTCTCAGGATTTCATGAAATGATCCAACTGGAATGTTACTTTCTTCTGCAATTTCTCAGCCATTGAGTCTTTGATTGGCACACACAATTTCATTGACATTTCAGACATGAGTGCCATCAGTAGACATCAGAGGGTGTCCTGAATGAGGGTCATCTTCAACTTCTGTCCATCAATTTTTAAATTGTGTGAACCTTTCATAACATCAAACACGGCTTAAGTATTCATCACCATAGGCTTCCTGCATAATTTCGTATGTCTCTGTAAAGGTTTTATTGAGTTTCACGCAAAATTTAATGCAGACATGTTGCTCCTCTAACTCTGCCATCTCAAAATTCGCAAACTATACGACACAACGTTAGAGTCGATAGCTAACAGACATACAGCAATGAAACTCCCAGCAATTACACATTAAAACACAGCCATGTACAGAGATGCCAACCCCATTTTGCTCCAACACACCATTGGCGTGAAATTATGAATGTTCTGGAATTTTTTGAACAGACATTGTACAAGAAATGAGATTGACAGAAAATGCAGAATGGCTAAGCAGGAATGGTTAGAGGACAAACGCAATGACGTAGAAACATGTATGACTACAGTAAAGATAGGTGTCACCCATAGAAAATTAAAGAGAACCTTGGAGAAAGGAGGAGCAGCTGTATGAATATCAAGAGTTCATATGGCAAGTCAGTACTAAGCAAAGAATGGAAAGCTGAAAGGTGGAAGAAATATATAAGCCATCTATGTAAGGAAAGGAAGTTGTTAATAGTGTTATGTGAGAAAGAAAATAAGTATGGATAAAGATGGGAGATATGGTACTTAGAGAACAGTTTAACAGAGCAATGAAAGACTTTCATGGAAACAATGTACCTGACATTCCCTCAGTGTTGCTGAGATTTCTAAGAAAGCCAGTCATTACAAAACGATTTCACCGGGTGTGCAGAATGTACAAAATGGGGTAAAAGAATGTACTGATTCCAATCCCAAAGAAGGCAGCTGCTGGTAGGTATGAATACTATTGAAGCTTCAGTTTAATAAGCTATAATTCCAAAATACCGACATGTATTATTTACAGAAAAATGGAAATACTTGTAGAAGCCGATCTTGGGTTCTGTGGAAATGTACAATATGTGAAGCAATACTTGATCCTGCTTCTTATTGTAAAAGATAAGTTGAAGAAAGGAAATCCCACCTCTTTGAAATTTTGAAGATAGCATGTATAAAATACATGGAGCAAAAGGTTATTTACAACTTGTACAGAAACCACACTGCAATTAGAAGAGCGAAAAGGACATGAAAGTGAAGCAGTAGTTGAGAAGGGAGTGAGGCAGGGTTGCAGTCTATCCCTGATGTTATTCATTTTGTACATTAAGCAAGCTGTGAAAGAAATTGAGGAGAAAATTTGAAAGGGAATTAAAGGTTACGTAGAAGAAATAAAAACTTTGAAGTTTGATGCTTACATAATTTTGTTAGAAATGGCCAATGACTTGTGAATGCAATTGAACACAATGATTATTGTATTGAAAAGAGACTATAAGATGAATGTCAACAAAAACAAAACAAAAGTAATGGAATGTAATTGAGTTAAATCAGCTGAGGGAATAGAGCAGGAAGTGGTCCAATAATAGCAGTTTATGAGTTTAGTATTTGTGCAGCAGAATAATTGGCGATAGCTGAAGCAGAGAGAATATCAAACACAGACTGGTAATAATAAGGAAGTCATTACTGAAAGAGAGGAGTTTGTTAATGTATATGCTCCAGAACAACCGGGAAATTCAGGAAAAATGTGGGAAATTTTTTATCCAGAATAAAACAGGGAAAAACTCGGGAATTTTTTAGAATTCCGGGAGTTTTTCATTGTTTTAGTCTGTATCCCACTACTGCAGAATAATACTGCAGCAATAGAATGTAAACGAGAAAATAAAACTAAAATAAAACTTAAGTTGCAAAGAAAATGCACCATTTACAACAATAAAACACAGTAGACACAAGTGATTGCCAAAAGCAAAATGTTATGATGAAGACTATGGAATACTTCATAATAGCAAACTGCTTACAATGAGTGTGACGTCATAACTGTTTACGTTAAGTTCATTTTGAGCAGCTGCCAGTGGGCTCATGCACATGCGCAGTTGAGTTGGATTTGAGCAGTACCTACCGCTTCTGACTCCTTGAAGTGTGGCTGCAGCAGTAGCAATAAGCAGTCATGGTACTCAGAAAAAATTTTCTGGCACCTCCAAGCTGCCAGATTCGTGCAAGTGCAAAGCAGTCTGGGTTGTAGTGGGGAGGGAGATAGTGACCCGTGTTTACGTTAAGTGGTTTTGCTGCTTCCTCTTTGTTAACAGTTCACGCATCAAATGAAAACAAAACAGATTTCTGCGGCCGGGAGCTATCAAGTGAATTAAAATGCATTCACATAGTTACAGAAGGCTAAAATATGTTATTAGTTTCCATTTTCTGATTTTATATAATTTCCACATTTCTGGCAGTCAAGCATTAATCATCTTGCACAGCAACGAAGTTGTTTTTGTTGGTTTGCTAAGTAAATTTGGCTTTTATTAATCTTTTCTGCAGATGAAGACAATTTATAAGAAACGAATTGTTTCATTCCTCACTTTTGGCTAGTTTCAACTGTTCACTGACTTTCAAGTGCACTTTTTCATCTTCTGGCACGTATGGCATTATACCATAATAAAGAACCAAACATGAGACAACACAGTACTGGTACTCCAAGAAAATTTGCATCCCAAAAACCACACTGGAAAGCTTAATAGTAGGTTGGGGTCTACTTCATTGTAAATCTGGACATATGAATGTGTCCTTTAGGCCGAACTATGCATTTTACTATTGTTTATGAAATGTCTATGTTCTTGCAGTATCCTCTGATGTCCTATTTCTTTTATGATGTCATGTAAGATCTCTTAATGCTATATGTGTACGAAGATATGGGCTTTCTATGTCATCATAGTTGCCCACATGCAGTAATGCCTGTTTTCTGGTGCTCTCTCGCAGCTACTGAAACAAACCCATGTCAAAGAGGTCGTGGGAAAATATTGCTAATAGTTCTTTGAAAAGCGTAATTATCAAAGGAAATTTGCTTTTACACAAGATGAATTATACGTGCGAGAATGTACAATGAATTACTTAAATCACAGAGCATTTGACTCTCATTTCAAACTTAACAATTTGAGTACCAATCACTTAGAACAATTTTGAGCCCAAAAGAGCAGACATTAATGTCATTATTTAAAATTTTACGGGCACATTTGTGGGATGTATCTTAAAGTGTAACACACGCTAAAAAGACCAGTATTATATGTAAAAACTTAACTTTTCTTGTAGCTTATTAATCTTCAAGATCAATATTATTTGTGAAAGCTTAGCATGTCTTGTAGCTACACTATGTACATTAATTTAAACCATTAACTTTTCCTAATTACGTGTTCATGCTACTTAACAGTGATGTTGCCATTGGCTGACTACATCACATGTCCTATGATCTGAATATCTGCTGTCATTGGATGGCAAGATCATGTGAAGTGAGCTATGATTGGCCTACAATAGCACTTTGCAATCTTTATTTCAATGCTTCGGTAAACTAGAACCCAAAATCAGAACCCAAGATCGGCTTCTACAAGTATTTCCAATTTTTTGTAAATAATTAATGTCGGTGTTTTGGAATCATAACGTATTAAACTGAAGCTTCAATAGTACTCATACCTGCCAGTGCGTGCCTTTTTTGGGATTGGAATTAGTACATTCTTTTACCCCCATCTTGTACATTCTGACACCAGGTGAAATAGTTTTGTCATGACTGGCTTTCCAAAAACCTCATTTGCCAGTAATTATACTAGCCTCAGTGATGTTATTCTGCAGTTGTTTGATGCAGAGGTTATGCCATTACACAGTTTTGGCAAATTCAAATTCTGCAGTAAAATGACTGGTGAACCAACGTACACAAATGTAGAACCTCCCAGCTTGGCAAGGAATAGGGAAAAAAAAATCATTTTGGGAAGATCTTTGATGCACAGCAATATGTACGCTGCATATTTTCATATTGCGATACACTGCATATTTTCATATTACGAAAGTACAAACTCAAATTCCACCAAGCAAAGCATGTTAATTTCTGCCTGGCAACAAAAAAGGGCAGACGGTATTTATATTGGGAATACCTTTAATATTGCCTCCATTGCCATTCAGTTTAATGAGATTGCAATTTCCAATATGACCATCAGCAAAGCACAGGGCCAAAAATTCTCATATTGTGGTGTTAACTTAAAGGAATCATGCTTTTCTCAAGGCCAATTCTAAGTCGTGCTCATGAGTTGGATAGCCTCAAAATTTGCTCATTTATAGTCTGAACAATAAAACTACAAATATAGTGTATAAGCAAGTGCTATGAAGAAAAGAAATATAAATATGTGTAGATGCAGTAAAAATTAAATTTCTAATCAAGTTAAGTAACATTTGATTCTGACATAATAATGTTGTATTGTATCGTTCATTAATTAATTTGGTATGCACTGTATACATAATACATTTAACAAAATATACATTTTTATATATCTGATAGAGAAAATGCTCGTCATGCTGTCAAACTTGTGATATATTCTGACCTGGAAAACGCTGTGTATTGCAGCTAGCAAAGTTTTTTGGAACATAGTTCCAGGAAAAGTGGCGATCTGTATAATATTGTAACTTATTCCAGTATACACAATTATAATTGAATTTAAGTTGTTTATTTTTATTTTTAGATGTTTGGTTTCGATCTTCTAAGAGATAATCTTCAGATCTTACATTCCTTGATGACCGTAGGGACCATAGAGACCATTGGCATAGAGGAGGTCCATATGTGCACATGTCGAGAATACTGCAGTGTTCTCCATGACTGCACAGATGGATCTGCTCCACACTAACGGTTCCTACAATCATCAATAAATGAAAGACTTGAAGATAATCTGTTAAAAGATAGAAACAGGTCACCTAAAAATAAGAATAAACAACTTAAATTTTATTACAACTGTGTGTGTATTGAAAAAATTATTGCAGCTAGTGCTCTATATTTGTGTAGAAAATTATAGATTATGTTCCTGCAAATAATCATATTAATGCAGAGTCTATTATGTTGTTATTGGCGTCCATCATTATGCAGCACTGTAAGTTTCACCCATTCATTGATCATTCATAAACAAAAAGATTCATTCTGCTATTAGCTTATCAACAACACTTAGCAAAAACAATTGATTTTGTAACTTCGCTAGTTGTAGTAAGATGGTTTCCTTATATGTAAGACATTCATGGACTTTGCTGTGCACTGAGGGACGCATATATATTTTTCCAATGGGGGCAATAGCATTTAAATGCTAACATTACTCAACTTTGACAAAGTTTTATCATTTTCTTTTATAATAGGTACAGTTTTCTGCACGTAGGAAGATTGTGTAGGCATATTCTGTAAATCTGAGAGTGAGTGTAGCAGTTGGGCGGACTTTGAAAATAATTGAACAATTTCTCAACTGCAGGTTGAAAATTTCAACTTCAAAATTAAAGCAACATACACAGCATTGATGGTCCGCAGAGTCATGCAGGCAGAAGTGGATCATAATCTGATTGATGATCCAGACTATTATGGTAACAAAAGACTGGAATTAGCTGGTTCACTTCTGGCACTGATGTTTGAAGACTTATTCAAGAGATTCAACTGGGAGGTAACTAGCATTCAATTTCTAGATTTATTTTAGTATTTCAGAATAGTACCAGTGAATGCCTTGTGCTGGTAAAGATGACATTCAGTTTAATATTATTTTTTCTATGTGGATCTGCCTCTTTATTTTATATTAAAAACTGATGAATCTTCAGCCTTTGATTGTCATCAGCATCTGCTGATTTATTTTTGAACTTTATATCATATTAATTATATTTCAGTACTTTAGCAGAAACACATTTTTCCCAATCCCCCTTCTCTTGTAGCTTTTATTTTCTCAAAAATCATTGCCTAATGGTGATAATTAAAGAATGACATGTTTTGGAACCTTGTGTGGCCAACAGGCTTACCACAATGGTGACACTGGTTCCATCAGATCACTGATGTTAAATACTGTTGGGCATAAGTAGAACTTAGATGAGTGACCGACCAGGTGTGCTGAGCATTGTTGGCAAGTGGGGTGCGCTCAACCCTTGTGAAACCAGTTGAGGTGGTAGTTGATTGAGAATCAGCAGCTCTGGTCACAAAAGCTGATAACTGCCAGGATAGCGTTGTGCTGACTATATGCCCTTCAATATCTGCATCTAGTGACGCCTATTGGCTGAGGATAACAGGGCAGTCAGCTGGTGCCGTTGGACCTCCCAAGGCCTGTTCAGATGGTGTCAATCTTGGGTGGTGGTTGTGGTGGTGGTGGTGATCATGTCTGAGGTTTAAAGTGTCTGTATTTGAAATGAGAATCGTATGTTAATATTTGTTGTTAAAAATTGGTTGTAATTTTTGTGTTGTCGTTGATACAAAGTTGAGACAAAGTAGAGGATGTTGTTTGGTGGCCAGTGTCCTCTTCCTACAACACAACTGCACACATGTATTAACAGGGTTACTTATTAACAGAACAAGGAGCTACTTATCTTAAGCTAGTCCATGTGTTGTGGCACAAGTTATTCTGTAATAGTCCACATTAACCTTACTGCTGGTGAAGTAAAAGTCCCACTATGTACACTACTCTGGTTGCTATGTACTGACTGACTCTGAGCTAGAGACTGTGACTCTGACGGGCTGCGACTCCTACTACGACTGAGCTGGCTGACTGTGACGGACTGGCCCTCTGGTCTGTGGCGGCGATCTTAATACTGGCAGTTGAGATGGCATTGTTGGTGTGTTGCTTGCGTGTCTGTCTTTTGCCTCTCTCCTAATAGGCACACTTGATTCAGCGCCTATTATTGATCTTCTTGCAACCTCTTTACCGGTGTGCTGGCGACAGCATACACCAACACAGTAATCTCTTAAAACCTGGAAGGTAAAACTTTAAAATCTGTTTTAAGCATAGTCCAAGACAAGCTACTCATTATCCAGGAATGCAGATTAAATAAATACAACAGAGCAATAATCAAAAGCTGGTAACAGAATCTAGAAGTAGATATGTTGACAGTGATGATAGTTAAGACAGCAACATTGTACTATAAACTGATTGATGGTGAGAAATTTCCTGGTACGTTAAAACCTTAAGTCATACTGGGGTTCAAACCTGAGACTTCTGCTTTTTGTGTGAAAGTGCTCTACCAATTTAACTATCGAAGCATGGCTCATGATCTGCCCTCACAGCTTTACTTGTGCCAATGGTGTACCTCATCCCTTTCTTTCCAAACATCACAGAAGTTCTCCTGCGTGCTGTGCATGGCTACCATTCCTGAAAGAAAGGCTTGTTGCAGAGACATGGTTTAGCCACAGCCAGGAGAGGGGTGGGGGGACTGTTACCACAATAAATTTTTACTCTGTAGCATAGTGTATGCTGAATTGAAACTTTGTCGCAAATTAAAATTGTATGTCAGACTGGGGGTCATGCTTGGATAGCACAGTCAGTAGAGCACTTGTCGGCAAAATGCAAAGGTCCCAGGTTTGAGTCTGGTCTAGCACACAGTTTTAGTCCGCTAGGAAGTTTCAAATCGGCACACACTCTGCTGCAGAGTGAAAAATCATTTTGGAGCTTAATGGTGAATTATGAAGCAATGGCCACAGTCATCTGTGTGGCAAGAAGAAATTTAGTGGCCCAGAAGTAAAGGGACAACAGTTGGTCCAGTACTTCCATGGAATGAGTCCATCAAGGAGGAGAAGCCCGTCAGCAAGAGGAGGAGGAGGAGGAGGAGGAGGAGAAGAAAATATTTGTAGATGGTGTCAGATGGAGCTACAAGCAGAGGATAGTGGGGATGATATGGACAAAGAATGGAGCACTATTAAAAATCCTATTTTGACAATAGCACCTAAAATACAGGGGAAACAAAGATAAGTATGAGTGAAGAGTGATATGATGACAAATTTGGCAAGCAGCAGAACAGAAAAAGAAAGCAAGTTTGAAGTGCTTACCACAGAACAAGAGGTCTAATCAGGCATTATGTAATGCTGACAGATGAAGATGACGTCCTGGTGGGATGGAGAGAATATTTAAAGGGAATTTTGAAGGGCAGTCCTCTCAGGTGTGAGCAGCTACTGTATTACACTGCAGATCCATTGGTAGAAGAGGCCATACTAGAGGAAGTACAGAAGGTAGTGAACTGTCTAAAAAATTACAAGGCACTAGGAACTGATGGAATGACTGTAGAACTTTTGAAAAAAAATGGGGAATTGGACTCTATAAGCCAATTCACAAACTTATTAAGATAATACAGAGTCAGGAGAGAATTCCAGAAGATTGGACCTCAGGTCTGGTTCAACCAATACATGTAAGAAAGGTGACAAGACTTGTTTGAATTACTGAGGAATTACGCTGCTGAATGTAACCTATAAAATTCTCTCTAGCAATATCTACAACAGGCTACCTCCATAAGCAGAAGAGATTCAGAGAGAATATTAGTATGTATTTTGGCCTTACAGATCAACTGCATATCAGGTATTTTTGCTGTGGCAAATACATGAAAAAGCACACGAGTATAATATTGAGCTTTATAACCTCTATGTAGACTTCAAGCAGGCATTTGATAACTCTTGACAGGGCAGAAATATTAACTGGTTTTTTACCGCTTGTTATGCCATCTAAAAGTTTTTTCGTTCATTCCAGCAACATTTACTGGTTCCAGGGCTGCAGTGCATGTGGATGAAGAACAAAATAATTGGTTTAGCATTAGTAAAGGAGTTGGGACAAGGGACACACTCTCTGCAGCATTTTCCAAACTTTAATCTTGAAGCAGCCATTCAGAAATTTCGAATATCTAGTTACATAGTCACAAAGTCAACTCAGATATGTGCATATGCTGATGATGTAGCAATTATTAGCAGGAGAAGAGTTCCATTAGAGAGAATAATATATGATCTGAAGGTGGTCACACAACCTAGAGGCCTTGCTATCAATAAATGGAGACTAAGTACAAGAAGGGAAGGAAAATTGGATAAATTGTCAGCTGCAAACCTCAATTTTGACATGTGCGGACAATTGATTGTTTGGAATTTAATATTAACAGTATGAATTCCATGTGAACTGAAATGAAACTGTGCATCTTAAGTTATTATGGATGTTCCATGTGTTTAAAAAATCGCTGGCTTTCGGGTTATTAGACAGATAGCTGAAATTACAGATATACATGGTCATGATCTGACCAGTGGAAGCATACAGATGTCAAACATGTACAAACATGGCAGCAGCTCAGGATATTTGAACACAGGATTCTGCACAAGCTCTATGGGGTAGTGAAGGGAGACGAAAATTTAATAGTCATGGGTGACGAATTTGAGAGTAGGAAAAGGGAGAGAAGGAAACATAGTAGGTGAATATGGATTGGGCCTAAGAAATGAAACAGACAGCCACCTGGTAGAGTTTTGCACAGAGCATAACTTAATCATAGCTAACACTTGGTTCAAGAATCATAAAAGAAGGTTGTATACATGGAAGAAGCATGGAGATACTAGAAGGTATGAGATAGATTATATAATGGTAAGACAGAGATTTAGGAACCAGGTTTTAAATTGTAAGACATTCCCAGGGGCAGATGTGGACTCTGGCCACAATCTATTGGTTATGAACTGTAGATTAAAACTGAAGAAACTGCAAAAAGTTAGGAATTTAAGGAGATGGGACCTGGATAAACTGACTAAACCAGAGGTTGTACAGAGTTTCAGGGAGAGCGTAAGGGAACAATTGACAGGAATGGGGGAAAGAAGTTCAGTAGAAGAAGAATGGGTTGCTCTGAGGGATGAAGTAGTGAAGGCGGCAGAGGATGAAGTAGGTGAAAAGACAAGGGCTAGTAGAAATCCTTAGGTAACAGAAGAAATATTGAACTTAATTGATGAAAGGAGAAAATATAAAAATGCAGTAAATGAAGAAGGCAAAAAGGAATACAAATGTCTCAAAAATGAGATCGACAAGAAGTGCAAAATGGCTAAGCAGGGATGGCTAGAGGACAAATGTAAGGATGTAGAGGCTTATCTCACTAGGGGTAAGATAGATATTGGCTACAGAAAAATTAAAGAGACCTTTGGAGAAAAGAGGACCACTTGTATGAATATCAAGAGCTCAGATGGAAACCCAGTTCTAAGCAAAGAAGGGAAAGCACAAAAGTGGAAGAAGTATATAGAGGGTCTATACAAGGGTGATGTACTTGAGGACAATATTATGGAAATGGAAGAGGATGTAGACGAAGATGAAATGGGAGATACGATACTGCGTGAAGAGTTTGACAGAGCACTGAAAGACCTGAGTCGAAACAAGGCCCCGGGAGTAGACAACATTCCATTAGAACTACTGATGGCCTTGGGAGAGCCAGTCCTGACAAAACTCTACCGTCTGGTGAGCAAGATGTATGAGACAGGCGAAATGCCCTCAGACTTGAAGAAGAATATAATAATTCCAATTCCAAAGAAAGCAGGTGTTGACAGATGTGAAAATTACCGAACTATCAGTTTAATAAGTCACAGCTGCAAAATACTAATGTGAATTCTTTACAGACGAATGGAAAAACTAGTAGAAGCCGACCTCGGGGAAGATCAGTTTGGATTCCGTAGAAATATTGGAACACGTAAGGCAATACTGACCTTACGACTTATCTTAGAAGTAAGATTAAGGAAAGGGAAACCTACGTTTCTAGCATTTGTAGACTTAGAGAAAGCTTTTGACAATGTTGACTGGAATACTCTCTTTCAGATTCTAAAGGTGGCAGGGGTAAAATACAGGGAGCGAAAGGCTATTTACAATTTGTACAGAAACCAGATGGCAGTTATAAGAGTTAAGGGACATGAAAGGGAAGCAATGGTTGGGAAGGGACTGAGACAGGGTTGTAGCCACTCCCCAATGTTATTCAATCGGTATATTGAGCAAGCAGTAAAGGAAACAAAAGAAAAATTCGGAGTAGGTATTAAAATCCATGGAGAAGAAATAAAAACTTTGAGGTTCGCCGATGACATTGTAATTCTATCAGAGACAGCAAAGGACTTGGAAGAGCAGCTTAGCGGAATGGACAGTGTCTTGAAAGGAGGATACAAGATGAATATCAACAAAAGCAAAACGAGGATAATGGAATGTAGTCGAATTAAGTTGGGTGATGCTGAGGGAATTAGATGAGGAAATGAGGCACTTAAAATAGTAAAGGAATTTTGCTATTTGGGGAGCAAAATAACTGCTGATGGTCGAAGTAGAGAGGATATAAAATGTAGACTGGCAATGGCAAGGAAAGCGTTTCTGAAGAAGAGAAATTTGTTAACATCGAGTATAGATTTAAGTGTCAGGAAGTCATTTCTGAAAGTATTTGTATGGAGTGTAGCCATGTATGGAAGTGAAACATGGACGATAAATAGTTTGGACAAGAAGCAAATACAAGCTTTCGAAATGTGGTGCTACAGAAGAATGCTGAAGATTAGATGGGTGGATCACATAATTAATGATGAAGTATTGAATAGAATTGGGGAGAAGAGGAGTATGTGGCACAACTTGACAAAAAGAAGAGACCGTTAGTAGGACATGTTCTGAGGCATCAAGAGATCACAAATTTAGCATTGGAGGGCAGCGTGGAGGGTAAAAATCGTAGAGGGAGACCAAGAGATGAATACACTAAGCAGATTCAGAAGGATGTGGGTTGCAGTAAGTACTGGGAGATGAAGAAGCTTGCACAGGATAGAGTAGCATGGAGAGCTGCATCAAACCAGTCTCAGGACTGAAGACCACAACAACAACAACAACAACTACGTTAGATATTGTAAGAATTAGTGAAATTTGGTGGCAGGAAGAACAGGACTTCTGATCAGGTGAATGCAGGTTTATGATTACAAAATCAAATAGAGGTAATGCAGGAGTAGGTTTAATAATGATTAATAAAATAAAAATGTGGGTAAGTTACTATGAACAGCATAGTGAATGGATTGTTCTTGATGTTAATCAATTGGTATATGGAGCAAGCTGTTAAGAAAACCAAATAAAAATTTAGAGTAGGAGTTAGTCCATGGAGAAGAAATAAAAACTTTTAGATTTGCTGATGACATTGTAATTCTGTCAGAGACCACAAAGGACTGATAAGAGCAGTCAAACAGAATTGTCTTGAAAAGAGGATATAAGATGGACATCAACAAAAGCAAAACAAAGATAATTGAATGTAGTCTAATCAAATGAGGAAATGCTGCAGGAATTATATTAGGAAACGATTCACTTAAAGTAGTAGATAGTTTTGTTGTTTGAGCAGCAAAATAACAGATGATGGCCAAAGTAGAGGAGACATGAAATTTAGGCTGACAGTGGCAAGAGAAGCATTTCTGAAGAAGAGAAATTTGTTAATGTATGATATAGCTTTAAGGGCTGGAAAATCTTTTCTGAAAGTATTTGTATGCAGTGTATCCATGCATGGAAGTGAAAGATGGGTGATAAACAATTTTGACAAGAAGAGAATGGGAACTTTTGAAATGTGGTGCTGTAGATGAATGTTGAAGATTGATGGGTAGAACATACAGCTAATGAGGAGAGACTGAATAGCATTAGGTAGAAAGAAGTTTGTAACACAATCTGTCTAGAAGCAGGGATCAGTCAATATGGCACATTCTGAGACATCAAGGGATCACCAATTTAGTATTGGAATGAAGTTTGGGGGGAGGGGGGGGGGCATGGGATCATAGATGAAGACCAAGAGATGAATATAGCAAGCAAGATTCAGAAGGATGTAGGGTGCAGTAGTTATTAGGAGATGAAGAGGCTCGTATAGACTAGAGTAGCGTAGAGAGCTGCATCACTCCAGTCTTTAGACTGAAGACCTCAATAACAACAGTAGTATTCTAATCTTCAGCCAATAAGCCATGAATACAACTTTCCTATTTTCTGTGAAAACCGACTGCAAGAAATAAACCAAAACATCATTGTGTACACAATTTTTGTTTAAAATATGTATAATGAGAAGGAATGTGAATGAGAGGAACAATTTCTGTAATGACCTAAATGCCACACTGTTGTAATTCAAACTGACTGTAGAAAGAAAACAAAACTGCACATATTCACAGCAGAGCAGAGTACAGCACAGCACAGCATTTTCTTTCTTGTAGTCTGTTGGTTTTAATGTAAAACTTGTGCTTCATAGTTTAAAAAAATATGTAGCTTATGTTCATATGAATATTTATTAGGGTATTATGTGAAAATTTGAAGTAATTGATCAATTTCGAGACTTTTGGTAACAGCATTAAACAGGAACTTCTCTTTATATAGTGATACTAGCTTAGTGCCTGCTGCTTTGCTCACTAGACTGTATGACCTACAGCAATTTTTTTTTTTACTGAATTTTTATGTTATAAGTGTGGTCTTTTCTGAATATATTCAGACCAAACAGTGATTCTGGTAGCTTAAGTCCAAAGTTTTTCTTAATCGTGCCTTTTGAGTTCTTGTCGAGATATTTCCAAAACAACTTTCATTCCCTAACAAATATTTACTGATATCTGAGAAGTGAAATTCCAATTTTCTTAAATTTAGCTTTAAATTTTTTTTTATGTGGAAAAAATATTTTCTTAAACATTTTAATCTCCTATTGCACTCCTTTATCTGGCGCTTGTGTTATTGTGGTAGCATTCTCGCTTCCTGCGCACGGGGTCCCAGGTTCAATTCCCGGCTGGGGGCAGGGATTTTCCCTGCCTCGAGATGACAGTGTTGTTGTGTTGTGTTCATCATCATCATCATCATCATCATCATCATTCATCCCCATTACAGTTGGAGGAAGGCAATGGCAAACCAACTCCACTTGGACCGTGCCTAGTCGGCAGTGCGGGTCCTCCACATCATCCCCTATGCTCCTTGGAATGTGGGACATCATCACTATCATCATCATTGCGCTCCTCTAGGGCTTGAATTTCCAGAAGCACTGAAACACAATTTTTAAATTTCTAACTGAGAAATCAAATACGAATTGTCATAGATGTAGCCTTAAAAATCCACCCATTTCACTTTCTTAGGGTTGAATTTCTAAAAACAGAGACATACATACGTTTTATTTCTGACAGAGAAGCCGAATACAAATTTTCATAGATGTAGGTTCGAAAATGCTTGCACAGTAAAATATTTCCATAAAAACTTTTCGTCCTCCGTCTCACTCCCATATGGGTTGAATTCCCAAAAATAGGGAAACACATTTTTTTTCATTTTTAACTGAGAAGCCAAATTAAAATTTTCATAGATTTAGCTTTAAAAGTGCTTCCATAATAAATTATTTTCTTAAAAATCTCATCCCCTATTTCACCCCCTTATGATTGGTATTTCAAAAATATCCTTTCTTAAGACTCCTACCATATAAGATCCACACCATCTCCAAATTTGAAGTTTCTGTACTTAGTGGTTTGGGCTGGGTGATGATGAGTCAGTCAGTTAGGACGTTGCCTTTTATATATAGAGGTAGATAAAAGAACCCTAGAAGTATTGTCTTGTTATATGTATGCCTCTTTAATGTGTCACTATACAAACAGTAATTACCACGTCACAGTTGTTAGTCTCCAATTGGTACTCAAGATATATTTTGCCTAAGTTAAAATTCTGTTTGTTTGCCTTTTTAGCTCAAGATAATTGCTGACAAGAACATCCCCAAATTAAAGGCAGCGCAGTTTGATATTGTGAAGCACATGCGGCAAGACCAAATAACAAATGGTTTAGTTCATGCTATATCAACGGTAAGTAAGTTACTTTTAAGTATTAAGTAAAAATTGTATCTCAAGTGGAAAAAAGAAATATTACATGTTAATTAATATTATGTTTAAAAAATTAGAATTATGTCATCATTCTAACTTGAATTTTGTCTGGGAGTAAATTTGAGGAAAGCTTCAACAGCGGACAAGGTCTGGAGACCCAGTGGCGAAGAAGGTGAAAGAACCAACTTCAGCAGCGTCTGTACTCCATGTTAAGACTGGCTACAACAGCCATCTGTTCTCCATGTCAGGAGCGGCCCCCTTTCCTCCTGCTAGCAGTAGTTCTAAAATGCTTGGTGACAGGTTATGTGATGAGCCAGCCATAAAAGTTCTGTCACATATTTATGGAAATGTTGTCTTCTGGATCTGGTACAAAGGCTATGGCGTCCCCCATAGGTGACACGCGTTGTCTTGGCCCGTTCAGCGTGAGAAATATACAAGGGTTACCGTTGCACAGGCGGCGACAGCTAAACAAGCTAGCCCTCACATCCCGTCTTGCAACACTCAACGTCAGCATCATGACCGAATGGGACAATGAGCTATCTAAAGCCCTTGAAATCCGACACATAGACATCTGTACAGATCAAGAAAGATGGACATTGGATGTGGTTACAAGCTGATGTATAAGGGCAGAAACGTAACAGCTAGTGGTGTTGCCATTATAGTATCATCCACTAGCACTTCGACAGCATGATGTGCCAGAGCAGTTTATAAACTAGGTGCAGTTACTTTATGCACAGCCAAGAAGTTATGTCCATACAACCTCAGGAGTATCTAAGGACTTCCCCATCACAGTTGGCGTCCCCCAAGGTTCTGCACTGTCACCACTTCTGTTCATTCTCGTAATGGACACCATAACAGCTGACCCGCATCGGCCATTACCACGGACCCTACTTTATGCTGATGACATGATGCTAGCAGCAGAAAACAAGCTTGATCTGCAGAGTCAAACTCAAAAATGGAGTGAGTGGTTTGCGCCTTAATTTGAAGAAAACCAAGTACATGACATCTAACATGAAATGGGAACCATCATGATTAATGGTGAAGACCTGACTCGTGTGAGTAAGTTTAAGTACCTTACAACCAGAGTCACTTGCCACTGCAGGAAGGAAGATAATTTAAAATAAAAAATCTATCACACTGTCATCCAACCAGTCACCTTGTATGGTTGTGAGTGCTGGCCACTACAGAACACCACCTAAGTGTAATGGAAACGAAGATGCGAAGGTGGACAACGGGCCTCACTAAATTAGATTACCTTTCCAATGATAGCATTAGGGAACAGTTTGATGTTGCACCAATCCAAGACAAGATGCGTGAGAGTCGTCTTTGATGATTTGGGCGTGTTTCATGGGCCGGTGATGACTCTATTGCAAAGGTGGGTTACACACTCAAAGTCGTCAGTAGAAGACCCAAAGGACGACCTAAGCAACATTGAACTGATACAATTCATAAAGACCTTAAATGCCTGAACATCCACCCAGATACAGCCTGTCAATGGACCCATGTAGCGGACCCCACAGGCACACGGGACAAACACTGAAGGAAAAGAAGAGTACATTTGAGGAAAATGTATTGTACATTCATTTATGACACACAATGCTGTGCTAAATATTCAGTTGTGGTATTAGCAAAGAATACCATTTTAATACACAGTTATATTCTTGGCTCCAACCTTTGAGAATATTTCTGTGTGCCTATCAGTTTAATTTCTTGAAAGAGATTTCTCAATAGTGCTGTGAGATCTGTGTTTTGGAAATTCATTGCTAAGCAGTTGTTGCTCCCTTATTTAGGTGTATGTAACACCTATTAGGCCATATATTTTCAAATTGTCGGTGAAGAAATTGTAAAGTTGTCGGGAATCTCCCGTATTCTTTGGTGTGGAGGAGGAACTAATCTCTGTGCCAATTTATCCATGTAGCTTGTAGTTGATACAGAAAATACTGTTTGTTTATTATTACTATTAATTTTAAAACAAATATAACATATATTTTCATATAATCTTCAGATCATTATGCAGTTACATGAAAGTTTGATAAGAAAAATACTGAAACAAGATAATTTGAGAGAGTGAAAATTGCCATTTGTCCACTATCACAGCTCACAAAATATTTTGCACTATCCTCACACTATTCTCATGATTTGTATAGGTTGTGTTTTATTGATCAGAAACGTCTTTCTCAGTTGCATTTTCACCACATGAAATCACTATAAACAATCACCAGTGTAATGAAGGTAAAAGTAAAACTGCATTCTAAGTGCAATATAGTAAAGTGTGCTGTGTCTTCAATCACAAATGTTAAAATGTAGCTTTTTAAACTAATCAGTGTGTGAGCGTGCATTGAAGGATCTTTTCAAACTTAGACCATGCCCACATTGTCACTTTACAGCAAGAAGGGTTGTCAGCATAGGTTGTCAAGAACATCACCATGATGCTATTTGAATATTCATCCACTATTGTGAGACACAAAATATTGAAGATATGCTTCATAGCCATCACCCATAGACAACACCACCAGCTGATGATCAGTACCAACAAATTGTAGCTTGCATGTATCCTGAGGATTATGCTACGGTACTGCTTGTTGCTGTTTTGAAGCTCTTCACCAGTAAGTTCAGGATTTGCCTGGTGATAATCATATAAGAGCGTGAAATTGGCCACATATCAATGTACATCTCAAGCTCACAGTCCCATACGTTCGACAGAGAGTTGGATGATTGTCAAGAGCAGTTTGAGGTCTTCCACTAAATTATTGTCCAGCTGTACAGTCATACTTCCAGTAATGGTTTTGTCTTTGAAGGTGATGGCCACATCATACTCACTTAGTGAGCATCTTACTCCCGAATGAACCAAATGTAATGGTCTGTGATGTCTGCTGACATGAACCCAGTTGAAAGATTTCTTTGGGCCAGTTGTAACTGTCTGCACGTCGTCGCATGAACCCTTCTCACATATTGGATGACCTCTGGAGGTCAGCTGTTTATAAGTGGGACAGTCTTGAGCAACAATGCCTCAAGCACCTTGTGGGCAGGTGCCAACGAGAATGGAAGCATGTTACAATGCACAGGGTGCTGAATGTTACCGAGGAGCTGGTGTTGAGTTTACAGATGTACAAAGATGTACAATTTCAATATTTTTATTGTTGTTTTCTTTTTATTTCACAATAAAGTTATTTTCTATAGTTTCATAAGGCTTGTTATTTCATCCACTTCCCCTTTTGATTGTAAGCCAACATGTTTGAAATATGCATGTGGTACAAAACTATTATTGAGCAGTTTATAATGAGCAGTGTAATTCATGTAACTTTATATGTAATTGAACATCCAAATATGTCAATGATAACTGCTGCTACTTGGGTATCAGTTTACAGTAAAATAATAATTCTGTGTTATTCTGACATATCACATCTTCAAAGTATTGAATCTAAAAATATTAATGTTGTTAAATCATTTTCTTTGATAGTGGTTTATTATATTTTTTATAGGGTAACTGGACTATCAAGAGGTTTAAAATGGACCGCCAGGGAGTGACTCAGGTTCTTTCAAGACTCTCCTACATTTCAGCATTAGGAATGATGACACGAGTCAACTCCCAGTTTGAAAAGACGAGGAAAGTTTCAGGTCCTCGCTCCCTGCAACCTTCTCAGTGGGGAATGTTATGTCCATCTGATACACCTGAAGGAGAGGTAAATTCTTAATTTAATTTGCTACAGAAATTTTCATTCACTTTATATGTCATGTGAATGGACAGCTCTTTATATAGGATGTGTAAATAAAGCTTCAAGACTGGTCTCAGAACACAAAATTTATGCAATACTTTCATATATTGGAGTAAAATTCTTCAAAATAGGTGCCTTGAGAATCCATATATCGCTTCCAACGAGATTTCCACTGCTGGTAAGCTCCCTTGAACTCCTTAACCGGAATGCTGTTCAAAACCCTCATTGAAGCCTTTTGGACCTCTGTGACACTGTCAAACCGCTACCCTTTCAGGTCTCTCTTCATCTGGGGGAACAAAAAGAAATCACTCAGGGTGAGGTTGAGGCTATATGGTGGCTACAGCAGCATTGTCATGTTGAAGAGCGTCAAAACTTCAGTGACGGCAAAGCAGGTGTGAACGGTCACATTGTCATGGTGGAGCACCCAGTTGTCTTTCTTCTCCGAGCAGACTCGATCCCTCAAACGGCGGACCACTCCAGTATAATACTGACCATTGACAGGGTTGACCATTGACAGGGTCTGGCAGGTACGAACTCTTTGTGGATCATTCCTTTTGCGTCCAAGAAAGCAATGAGCATGCTTTTCACACGTGACTTGGTCATCGGGCTTTGGTGATGTGGAGGTGTGCCACTCCAAGCTTTGCCTCTTCAAATCTGGATCACATTTGAAGACCCAGGTATCACCACCTATGACCACTTTGTCCAAAAAATCAGGTTCGGTTTGTAAATGTTCAAGCATTTTCTGTGAAACATCCAGTCGCTGCTCCTTCTGTTCGTCTGAGAACACTTCAGCGACAAGTTTCACGCACAATTTTCTCATCACTAGATCTTCTGTAACTAGCTGAAATACAGTTTGGTGATTCAAACCCACATCATCTGCAATCATTCTGATGCTGAGACATCAGTCACTGTTTAAAAATTGTCACACTTTGGCCAGATTTTCGTCTATTCTGCTTGTTGAAGGTCTTCCAGAGCATTCATCCTCAAAGTCTTCATGGCCATCATTGAACCTCTTGTGCCACATGAGAACCATGGCACGTGACATGGCATATTCTGTATAGGCTTCTTGAACCATTCAAATGTTTGTGTACCAGTCTAGTTCAGTTATACACAAAATTTGATCGAACTCCGCTGCTCCAAGAGGCACTGCATTTTGGACGCTCTGATTTCTCGATGACGTTTCAAAACAGACTGCACTTGTGATGTTTTCATCCCAGCATTTCACTGGCGAATGCCGATGCTTGGCTCGCTTAGCCAACACCCCTCCCACCACCACCACCACCACCACCTGGCGCAGGTGGTGAGACCAGTCTGCATGTGCACTGCTACTCAGGAAAAACTCAGTCTTGAAACTTTATTTACACACTCTGTACGAAAGAGGACCAAACACAGTAGTAGAAAAGTGCATGGAAAGAGGTATTAACAGTGTGGGAAATGAAGAACCCCAAAGAAAAGTTAGGGCAATTAAATTGAACAAAGGAATGTGTTTCAAGAGAGACTGAGAAGTTGCTTTGGATGCACTATACACATAATGCAGAGGTTTGATTTTGATGAAAGCAGACAAGAAGGAAGTCTACAGTAGCAAAATGGAATTATTTAGAAGTGTGTTATGAAAGGAAAGAGCTGGAATAAGTGAAGAGAGACAGCTGTAGTACAGTAAATTGAAAAGAAAAATGAGCACTTGAGATTAATATGACAAATATGTATTAAAAAATTGGAAAATAAAATCTGTTAATTGATGCATAACTGAAAATTGAAGGGAAAAGAGCTTGAGGAAGACAGAGAAAGATATAGCTCAGTAAGGTGACAAAAAGTCCTTTATTGACTTTTGTTAAATCAAATGTCAGGTGTACCATTGTAATGTGGAAGCAACTGTAGCATAAAGTACGAGAATGTGATAAAAAGAAATGAAATGATTGGCTGATAGTCAAAATTAGGTGGTAAAAAGAAGTAAGAATAATTAGAATGAGTCAAACCTTATTACCGAGCGAGGTGGCGCAGTGGTTAGACACTGCATTCGCATTCGGGAGGACGACAGTTCAATCCCGCGTCCGGCCATCCTGATTTAGGTTTTCCGTGATTTCCCTAAATCACTCCAGGCAAATGCTGGGATGGTTCCTCTGAAAGGGCATGGCCGACTTCCTTCCCCATCCTTCCCTAATCCGATGAGACCGATGACCACGCTGCCTGGTCTCCTTCCCCAAACAACCAACCAACCAAACCTTATTGATTTTATTGAGAGTGTTTGTAAGAATTAAAATGAAAGAGAATTAATAGTGAGTAATTTATAAGAAGATTGAATATACAGAATACACACAAAACACTAGAAAATTTCTGAAGAGACTGTCACAAGAGGCAATGAAACTATCCGACGGGGGAACTGAAAATAGGAAGTAGCAATGTATGTTTTTAAGTGCAAACAGGAGGAAATTAGTTACGGAATAGATGTACTGATGATATACACACATTCATGACAGACAATTCGTATTTTTGGAAAGGATAGTAACTATTAGTTTGTATCCTGTAACATGAGAGTAAGATTCGGTTAGATTATATAGGGTCTTCAAATGCAGTCTAAGAAGCTTGTATGTTGCAGGGTAGCATATGCTGAGAAATAATTGTTAAAAACAAACTCTTACGTTGTGCTGTTTCCACACACAAATTCAAGTGCCTCTCCAGATAGAATTAGCGTCAGTTGTTCTCGTAGTGTAGTTGACAGCGCACAAGACTGGTCAGTCTTTGGCTTGGGTTCAATCCTTACTATCATCCTATGTCCAATTTCAGTAGCACTCTCTTGTTCGGGTTTAGGAAGCCAAATGAAGAACACCTTTGGTGCTACTGTCTATGGCGGGCTGTTTGAATTTGCACACACAATGGCCTGATTGGCTAACTTCAATGCCAGTTAATTGAGAAATGGCACAACTTACCGAATTTCTTTCTTAACCATTATTTCTGAGCACTATCTATCCTGAAACACTGTTACAAACTTTTCAGACAGTTTTTCATCATGTTGTATGTAGTTTTTGTTCCATAGATCCATGGTGAGGAGATCTTCAAAGATGTAGAACATGTCATACAACAAGAATACATAATACATGTTTACAAAAATAGAGAAATGCTAATGTTCCTTCCATAAGTTTTAAGCGAAATGGTCCTCATAAATATAATAAAACATACTTTGTTCTAGTACTCATTTTTCTCTTTGATTTATTGTACTTCAACTGTCTCTCTTCAGTTATTCCAGCTCTTTCCTTTCATAACACATTTTTTAATGATTCGATTTTGTTCCTGTAGATTTACTTCTTGCATAAAATGTGTAAATCCACATTACATTGGGATGCATTTGATATTACGAACAATATATTCATCAGTGCATTCTACCTAGAAACTCATAAATGGAACAATAGGAGTTGGACACTAATAGATCCTTTAGGCTACCCTTAAACTGAACTTTATTTGTAGCTAAGCAGTTTATGGCTGCTGGCAAGTTACTGAAAATGTTTGTTCCTGAATAATGGATGCCTTTCTGGACCAATGTAAGTTATTTTAAATCTTTGTGAAAACTATTCTTGTTTCTAGTACTGTTTTCATAAACTGAGAAGTTGATTTGAAGAAGAGATATATTGTTCCAGCAAATTTAATTAAGGAATCAGCAAATTTCTCTAAGGAATAAATCTATTAATATGCAATATTTAGTACTCCCAGTTCATTGAACAGGCCTCTGTAGGTTGCTCTTGAAATTCTTGCCACAAATAATTCCTATTACAAGCTTTTGGACCCAGAAAACTTTATCTTGGCTTGATGAGTTACCTCTAAAATGATTCTGATGATATTATCGAATGAAAATAAGTGAGGTATGCTATCTTTTCTGATATTTTAAAATTTTTATATCACCCATATTTCCCAAAATCTGTATTTTAAATTGACACTTAGGCCTTCAGTTGAATTTATCATCAGGTATAATCCAAAGAATGTAACATTGTCAACTCTTCTATCTGCTTGTGGTCATACTTTAGACCTATACAAGGAGGAAGCTTCTTAAAATATCTGAACTGCAAATAGTGTGTCTTTTTCAAAATTTAGTGACAAAGATTTGGCTAGGAACCATTTATTAATGTTCACAAAAATTTCATGAACATGTCTTTCTAAAACTATACTTGGTTTACTATTTATTCCAATGTTTGTCTCATCTGCCAATAAAAATCTTGGCACCTGACAATGTTCCTGATGAAAGGTCACTGATATACACAAGAAAAAGTAAGTGCTCCAAGACAGAACTTTGTGGGACACCACATATAATTAGTTCCGTGTTGGATGATGATTAGCTGCATAGAACAGCAATCTCTCCTGTTTACACCCTTTGTTTCCTGTCCAAGACAAATGATTTACAACATTTTGTGGCATTTTCTGTTGGAACATAATATTAAATTTACTTAAAAAAATATTTTATTTTACAAGGTAAAATACCTTTGACAGATCACAGAATATACCAGTAGTCTGTAATTTCTTGTCTAATGAATTAAGTACATTCTTGCTATATGTGTAAATACCCTTCTCAGTATTGAAACCCTTTAGAAACCCTTGATGGTTTTTCCTTGGCTCCTTTCTTATACAGATGCATACTGTATTTTAAAGACTATAGGATACTATGCCCCCTATGAACGATGGACCTTGCCATTAGTGGGGAGGCTTGTGTGCCTCAGCGATACAGATAGCCGTACCGTAGGTGCAACCACAATGGAGGGGTATCTGTTCAGAGGCCAGACAAATGCGTGGTTCCTGAAGAGGCGCAGCAGCCTTTTCAGTAGTTGCAGGGGCAACAGTCTGGATGATTGACTGATCAGGCCTTGTAACACTAACCAAAACAGCCTCGCTGTGCTGGTACTGTGAACGTTTGAAAGCAAGAGGAAACTACAGCCATTATTTTTCCCGAGGGCATGCAGCTTTACTTGTATGGTTAATGATGATGGCGTCCTCTTGGGTAAAATATTCCGGAGGTAAAATAGTCCACCATTCGGATCTTCGGGCGGGGACTACTCAAGAGGACGTCGTTATCAGGAGAAAGAAAACTGGGGTTCTACGGATCGGAGCGTGGAATGTCAGAATCGGGCAGGTAGGTCAGAAAATTTAAAAAGGGAAATGGATAGGTTAAAGTTAGATATAGTGGGAATTAGTGAAGTTCGGTGGCAGGAGGAACAAGACTTTTGGTCAGCTGAATACAGGGTTATAAATACAAAGTCAGGTAGGGGTAATGCAGGAGTAGGTTTAATAATGAATAAAAAAATAGGAATGCGGGTAAGCTACTACCAACAGCATAGTGAACGCATTATTGTGGCCAAGATAGACACGAAGCCCATGCATACTACAGTAGTACAAGTTTATATGCCAACTGGTTCTGCAGATGACGAAGAAATTGAAGATATGTATGACGAAATAAAAGAAATTATTCAGATAGTGAAGGGAGCCGAAAATTTAATAGTCATGTGTCACTGGAATTCACTACTAGGAAAAGGGAGAGAAGGAAACGTAGTAGGTGAATATGGATTGGGGCTAAGAAATGAAAGAGGAAGCCGCCTGGTAGAATTTTGCACAGAGCACAACTTAATCATAGCTAACACTTGGTTCAAGAATCATAAAAGAAGGTTGTATACATGGAAGAAGCATGGAGATACTGACAGATTTCAGATAGACTATATAATGGTAAGACAGATTTAGGAACCAGGTTTTAAATTGTAAGACATTCCCAGGGGCAGATGTAGACTCTGACCACAATCTATTGGTTATGAACTGTAGATTAAAACTGAAGAAATTGCAGAAAGGTGGGAATTTAAGGAGATTGGACCTGGATAAACTGACTAAACCAGAGGATGTAGAGAGTTTCAGAGAGAGAGTGTAAGGGAACAAATGGCAGGAATGGGGGAAAGAAATACAGTAGAAGAAGAATGGGTAGCTTTGAGGGATGGAGTAGTGAAGGCAGCAGAGGATCAAGTAGGTAAAAAGATGAGGGCTAGTAGAAATCCTTGGGTAACAGAAGAAATATTGAATTTAATTGATGAAAGGAGAAAATATAAAAATGCAGTAAATGAAGCAGGCAAAAAGGAATACAAACGTCTCAAAAATGAGATCGACAGGAAGTGTAAAATAGCTAAGCAGGGATGGCTAGAGGACAAATGTAAGGATGTAGAGGCTTATCTCACTAGGGGTAAGATAGATACTGCCTACAGGAAAATTAAAGAGACCTTTGGAGAAAAGGGAACCACTTGCATGAATATCAAGAACTCAGATGGAAACCCACTACTAAGCAAAGAAGGGAAAGCAGAAAGTTGGAAGGAGTATATAGAGGGTCTATACAAGGGCGATGTACTTTAGGACAATGTTATGGAAAGGGAAGAGGATGTAGATGAAGATGAAATGGGAGATATGATACTGCGTGAAGAGTTTGACAGAGCACTGAAAGACCTAAGTCGAAACAAGGCCCTGGGAGTAGACAACATTCCATTAGAACTACTGACGGCCTTGGGAGAGCCAGTCCTGACAAAACTCTACCATCTGGTGAGCAAGATGTATGAGACAGGCGAAATACCCTCACACTTCAAGAAGAATATAATAATTCCAATTCCAAAGAAAGCAGGTGTTGACAGATGTGAAAATTACCGAACCATCAGTTTAATAAGTCATGGCTGCAAAATACTAACGCGAATTGTTTACAGACGGATGGAAAAACTAGTAGAAGCCGACCTAGGGGAAGATCAGTTTGGATTCCGTAGCAATATTGGAACATGTAAGGCAATACTGACCCTACGACTTATCTTAGAAGCTAGATTAAGGAAAGGCAAACCTCCGTTTCTAGCATTTGTAGACTTAGAGAAAGCTTTTGACAATGTTGACTGGAATACTCTCTTTCAAATTCTGAAGGTGGCAGGGGTAAAATACAGGGAGCGAAAGGCTATTTACAATTTGTATAGAAACCAAATGGCAGTTATAAGAGTTGAAGGACATGAAAGGGAAGCAGTGGTTGGGAAAGGAGTGAGACAGGGTTGTAGCCTGTCCCCGATGTTATTCAATCTGTATATTGAGCAAGCAGTAAAGAAAACAAAAGAAAAATTCGGAGTAGGTATTAAAATCCATGGAGAAGAAATAAAAACTTTGAGGTTCGCCGATGACATTGTAATTCTGTCAGAGACAGCAAAGGACTTGGAAGAGCAGTTGAATGGAATGGACAGTGTCTTAAAAGGGGGATACAAGATGAACATCAACAAAAGCAAAACGAGGATAATGGAATGTAGTCGAATTAAGTTGGGTGATGCTGAGGGAATTAGATGAGGAAATGAGGCACTTAAAGTAGTAAAGGAGTTTTGCTATTTGGGGAGCAAAATAACTGCTGATGGTCGAAGTAGAGAGGATATAAAATGTAGACTGGCAATGGGAAGGAAAGCGTTTCTGAAGAAGAGAAATTTGTTAACATCGAGTATAGATTTAAGTGTCAGGAAGTCATTTCTGAAAGTATTTGTATGGAGTGTAGCCATGTATGGAAGTGAAACATGGACAATAAATAGTTTAGACAAGAAGAGAATAGAAGCTTTCAAAATGTGGTGCTACAGAAGAATGCTGAAGATTAGATGGGTAGATCACATAACTAATGAGGAGGTGTTGAATAGGATTGGGGAGAAGAGAAGTTTGTGGCACAACTTGACTAGTAGAAGGGATCGGTTGGTAGGATATGTTCTGAGGCATCAAGGGATCACCATTTATTATTGGAGGGCAGTGTGGAGGGTAAAAATTGTAGAGAGATACCAAGAGATGAAGACACCAAACAGATTCAGAAGGATGTAGGTTGCAGTAGGTACTGAGAGATGAAGAAGCTTGCACAGGATAGAGTAGCATGGAGAGCTGCATCAAACCAGTCTCAGGAGTGAAGACCACAACAACAAGATACTACGGGCTGTAAGACACAACTTAATTTTTAAATAATTTCTTAAAAAATAACATTTCTTCTTCTTCTTCTTCCTCCTCCTCATCATCGTCCTCTTCATATACAAGATAGTCTTCACTGCCATTAAGAGTTTTACTTATGCCACATTTATTGAAAGATTTAACAATATGTCTTCTCTCACTCTAGACCGTTACTTTTTTATTCACTGACCCACTTTGATTGTAGGTCGTTTTAAAGCTCCCTTTATTGTAAGTAAGTCCTCATGGAAAAAAACAGCAAGCTCTGTAGTTCCCCATCTCAATTTCTCTCACACACTCACTCTGTTAATCCATAATTTCATACCAACCTCATCCATCCAATCCTTGTCATGTATGTGAACACCACCCTTGCTGGTATATCAAAACAGTTTAGCACTGTTTTCCATTTGAAAATGATCATTGGATTAAGTTTAGTACCATCGGCACATCATGAAAGGACTACAGTGTCATGCATTTTGTAGTGTCCACTCTTTATAATTATGGTTTTAGCACCTTTCATGGGAACTTTTCTGTTACTTGGTACATCAAATGTCAGAGTAATTTCATCCATATTTGCTATTTGGCTTTCTTCCACACTTGCTTTCTTTTGATGGTGAATAATAAAGTGATGGAAAGATAATATTTTCCCTTTGTACTCTTGTGTCCTTTTTTGAGATGTTTGGTTTTGGTTTGCTTGCTAAGTCCATGACGCGTCATGAATCTGTAGCACCAAACCACTCTACCCTTAAAGTCTGTTAAGTCCTACTGTAGTGTTAGCTTATGAGCATGTATTGGAATCATTTTTGTATTAATTCCAATGCCATTTTGACAGTGTCCTTGAATGCATTTCTATACATCATCCTCTATTTTTGGCCATTTTTCATTCAGTCCCCTATTTGCACATTTAGTCTTCCTCATTTTTTTCAGTTCTCCTTTTCTAGCTCACCAATCATGAATGGTTTTTCTGTTGGTGGAGGGCTGAAATGCTGCTCGGCTGCTCTGTTTCCATGTTCCTGCATACGGTATTATTTTCAATATGAATACCTTTTGTTTTTTTCCATTACGGAACTAGCTATTAACAAAGATACTGTACTGTTACCGATAACCCAAATCACTTTCAATTCAAGTTCAGTGGCACTGTAGATTGCAGTGGTGTATCATAGGCCAGACGGTGTTCCGGGTTTGTGATGATGGTGCAGGAGGGAGACAGTGGTAGCAGGCTTGTGAATTCCCCCAACTCATGTTCGTTGCACAGGTGCACTGCTGCCGCCAGTTGGATCCAATGTTGCCAGATAAAGATAAGTTCCCACAGCATTGAATGTATGGCTGTTTTTAAGACTGTTGGGAATTTTAAATCAAATGCTGGACATTTTCATATGAATTTTGAGTATAAAGTGAATCTGAATTTTGGAGGCAATTTTTCAGAGAAAAAAGTGCATCTTGTAGTCCATAAAATATGGTAACTTGGGCATATTTCAGCCAGTCTGAATGTGTTTCAGTGATAAATGATTTATTATGCAAACATTACTAAAATGCTGCTAAAAAAAAGAGAAATGGATTGGCAAAATGGATAGTAGTACACTGTAAATAGGTATTTAAGGATTTAAGTACTGAAGTGACCAAATAAGCAACACTGTTATATGCAGAATGAGATGATATCCTCCTAGAGTTGTTATTTTGAATACTATTTTGTACTATTTTTTTCAGTTTTAGAAAGTCTGTTGATTGCTTTAGATTGTTACTAGTTCTGTAATTACTTGTTATTCCTTCCATAAAATTACACATGGTTTTCAAATTTATTTATAGTTGTGGTTTAGAAAGTCTCTTTCACATGTTAAACAATGGCAAGTCCAGGTTGGAATATCAAAACTGTTATGAACAGGATAGATTGCTACTCATTGTAAATATGACATGTGTTGCGGACAGGCACAATGAAAAGGCTGTTATGCACCAATTTTTGCCAAAGCCTTCTTCACAGAAGAAAGGAAACACATAAGCATTCACACAAGCAGGCAGACCTCATACACACAACTGCTATCTCCAGTTGCTAATGGTCAGAGTGCAACTCTTGCGTTGAACAAAAGCACCAATTCAGCTGAGCAGGCAGCTCTCTTCTCTCCCTCCACCCATACTCTGCTATCCCTCCCCCTTAATTTTCCATTCTGGATTGCCATTTTCATTCACCTCAGATGTCATACACACGAAAGACGGAAGTGATAATTGTATATGCCTGCAGAGCAAGCAAATGGAAATAATTCCTCACTGCAATGTCAAGACTGTTGATTTTTTAGGAGAACCAAGTCCCTCGGTGTTCCTAATTTAGAAACTTTCAATTTGTGTGATAATATTAACCTTGAAAAGGATATAGTCTCTCATGATTGTACTAATGTATCATTTCTACATTATAATGTTGAGGGCTTGGGTAACAAAATCGATGTATTTCAGGCCTTAGTTACAGATCTAGCTCCACATGTAATCGTGGTTACAGAGGATCAAAAAACTAACCATAATATTCGATGTTATAAGTTACAGGAGTATAATGTTACATCGTTTTTCTGTAGAACAGAACATAAAGGAGGTGGAGTTGCTACTTATGTAAGGAAATGTAACATAATAAGTTCTGTAGAAAAAGTATCATGGGTTAATGATTATTGTATTGAGAAAGATTTTGAAGCGGTGATAATTAAGTTAATGATTGTATCTGTCCCACTTATTGTGGTAGGTATATATTGAGCCCCTTCTGGTAATCTCAAGGTTTTCCTGGAAGCACTGAATAGTGTATTGGGAAAGCTAAGCAAGGGTGGCAATATAGTAAATATTTTATTGTTAGGAGACTTTAATATAAACACACCAAGCAACAGCCAAGAATGCAAAGGTTTACAAGACTGCATACGATCCTATGATATTAAAGATCTACTTGGTCATGTGCCCACTAGAATAACTGAGTCAAGCAGCAGTTCCATAGATCATGTAATGACCAATTATGAAAATGTTTTGTCGGCACAGACTGTAAACAGGCACATATCTGATCATCTAGGATGAGTATTAGTGATTGGTTGTCTTAATAAACTTAAACAAAACAAAAAATATGAGAATAGAAGATTATTTTCTGAATACATCACCACCTTGCTAAAGAAAACTTTGGGTCAAAAATCTTGGGAATCAGTTTATAGAGAAAGGGGAGCTGACAGCAAATGGGAAGCATTTGTAAAAATTTTAACTAGACATACAGATATTACTATCCCGGCAAAGAAGATCAATATAAATAAAAATAAACCACCAGTAGTCAAACGTGTAAAAACGGATGAAAAAACGAAAAGACTCAAAGAAGGAATGGAGTATATGTATAAGCTACACAGAGAAACCAGTCGTGATTTATATAAAGAGGCTTATAAAAAATATAAATATGAGTATCGCAAGGAAGTAAGGAGAAGGACAGTAGAACATATTAGCAAACAGATCAGAAATTCTGATTGTGTCTCAAAGTCGTGCTGGGCAGTAGTTAATGGTATGAGGAACACTGATTCAAAAACTAAAATTAATAATATAGAGTTAAGTATACATAATGATAATAGTTGGTAATATAGTTAATGATTACTTTATAGATGATATTGAAAATGATACTTGCATGAAACAGGAGAGGCAGTTTACCGTATTTTCTCAAATCTAAGCCGCACTTTTTTTCTGGTTTTTGTAATCCAAAAAACCGCCTGCGGCTTAGAATCGAGTGCAAAGCAAGCGGAAGTTCAGAAAAATGTTGGTACGTGCCGCCACAACTAACTTCTGCCGTCGAATATATGTAGCGCTACACAGGCATGCCTTGTAGGCACAAAGATAAATACGGGTGCCAAAACCTCTGCGTCAGTAAATAAATTAAAAAAAAAAAAAGGTGAAAGACGAGCCTTTTTTCTCCGCCTCGAGTTTCGACCACTGCATTTTCATACATTATCCAATGAAGCAAATACAAATTCCGTATTGTTCATCTTCGAATGTAGCACAATTTAAATGTACTACTAAAATCCGACTGGCAAGACTGTTTGGGATGTTTGTCAATATGGCCAACTCTACGTTCTGAATTTTTTCCTACCTGTGAGAATAGATGGTTGCTAATAGGAACCTGATGAAATGTGAATCACAGGCAGTATTCTCTTCACCATAAGAATAATACGAATATAAACATTTTGCCATGTATTCTTTCGTGTTTGCTGCTATCCCATTTAAATCCTGTTTGCCTAATAAACTACGAAACTTGAGTGAGACAATAGCAAACGCGGAAGAATATACGTATCGTGTCATGTTTATATTCGTATTATTCTTATGCCTAATAGTGATACAGTCAGAAATGAAGCACGGCAACTGACTAGATTTTTAAATCTAAGATGACTCTAATTTCTGTGCAGAATTTGATGTACTAAAGAAGCGGGCGCAAAGATTTTCAAACGGAGAAAAATTTTCGCCTAACTCTCGTTCAGAACATGTTGTATCATACGCAATCTATTATTTGGTTCTTGTTGATCATTATCAAAGAAAGCAGCAGTGTAAGTAACAACAAACTGCAGTCTCTTGCCATTGTTTCGCTAATGAGACGATTCCTCTCTTTTTTTTTAATTGTAAGCGGTGGTAGCGCGCACAAAAGCAAGCCGTGCCGCGAGCAGCGAGAGGCCGTAAACATGCACTATCAGAATGCGACAAACAATGCATGACACTGTACAGTAATGCATTTTCAGCTTAGAGTGACTGACGTAAACACCGATAACAAAGAAAACGGCACTTATCAGATCAAAGCAAAATAAGCAATCGATTCAAACCAGACGAAGCACGTGAAAAAGGAAGGGTACCTGTATAAATACGGACGGAGAGCCTGACCCATAGCAATGACTACCTGGTAAAGCTTAACTGCTAAGCTTACGACTCGAACCAAACTACTGTAGCTGTATCGTCATTCATTTGACCTAAATTGTGTCTCATGTTACGATGGACCAACTTTGTTTCGATTTGGAGGTGCGGCCTAAAACTTTTCTCTCCCCTTGAATTTCGAGTCTCAAATTTCAGGTGCAGCTTAGATTCGAGTGCGGTTTAGATTCGAGTAAATACAGTAAATATGATAAGGAAAAGGAACGGGACTCTTGTAAGCTACCTACAGTAACCATCAAGGACGTAACACAGCTAATTGACAGCGTAAAAAATAAAAGATCAGCTGGATGGGATGAATTTTCTCCTTTTCTACTGAAAAAAAATGCAAGGGTTAGTTAGCCAGACTATTAGTCCATCTAATGTACTTGAAGAAGGTGTGGTTCCGAAGAAACTGAAACTAGCCATAGTTAAACCTTTATATAAAACTGGGGAAAGAAAGCAACCACAGAACTACAGACCAGTTGCCTTATCCTCAGTGTTTGGTCAATTAATTGAAAAAATAATGCTAGAAATCTTAATCGAGCACTATAATACAAATATCTCAATAGGAGATTTCCAACATGGCTTTAGAAGTGGTCGGAGCACCATATCTGCAGCAGTACAGTTTGTACACTGTCTGATGGAGAAAATAAATGAGGGCCACAAAATGGCAGGAGTGTTTTTAGATCTTTCCAAAGCGTTTGACAGAGTCCATCATGGCGCTCTTTTAAGTAAACTTGCTTGTAATGGTGTCAGTGGGAAACTATAGCTTTTAATAGAATCTTACCTTAAAGATAGACAACAATGCACAGAAGTTGTGTATGATAATGGAGATGTAATCGAAAAAAAAGAAGATCAAAGATAAGAAATATAAATTTTGGTGTACCACAAGGCTCTATCTTGGGCCCCTTCTTGTTTATTTGCTACGTGAATGATATCCCAAAGGTATTAGACACCAGTCATTGTATTACTATGTATGCTGATGACACCTCTGGGGTTTGCTGGGCACGTAGTAATGATGGCCTAAATTCAGTGACACAGAATTTTGTTGAAAAAGCCCAATGTTGTTGTTCTCTTCAGTCCTGAGACTGGTTTGATGCAGCTCTCCATGCTACCCTATCCTGTGCAAGCTTCTTCATCTCCCAGTACTTACTGCAACCCACATCCTTCTGAATCTGCTTAGTGTATTCATCTCTTGGTCTCCCTCTACGATTTTTACCCTCCACGCTGCCCTCCAATGCTAAATTTGTGATCTCTTGATGCCTCAGAACATGTCCTACTAACGGTCTCTTCTTTTTGTCAAGTTGTGCCACATACTCCTCTTCTCCCCAATTCTGTTCAATACTTCATCATTAGTTATGTGACTACCCATCTAATCTTCAGCATTCTTCTGTAGCACCACATTTCGAAAGCTTGTCCAAACTATTTATCGTCCATGTTTCACTTCCATACAAATACTTTCAGAAACGACTTCCTGACACTTAAATCTATACTCGATGTTAACAAATTTCTCTTCTTCAGAAACGCTTTCCTTGCCATTGCCAGTCTACATTTTATATCCTCTCTACTTTGACCATCATCAGTTATTTTGCTCCCCAAAAAGCAAAATTCCTTTACTACTTTAAGTGCCTCATTTCCTCATCTAATTCCCTCAGCATCACCCAACTTAATTCGACTACATTCCATTATCCTCGTTTTGCTTTTGTTGATGTTCATCTTATATCCTCCTTTCAAGACACTGTCCATTCCATTCAACTGCTCTTCCAAGTCCTTTGCTGTCTCTGACAGAATTACAATGTCATCGGCGAACCTCAAAGTTTTTATTTCTTCTCCATGGATTTTAATACCTACTCCGAATTTTTCTTTTGTTTCCTTTACTGCTTGCTCAATATACAGATGGAATAACATCGGGGACAGGCTACAACCCTGTCTCACTCCCTTCCCAACGGCTGCTTCCTTTTCGTGCCCCTCGACTCTTATAACTGCCATCTGGTTTCTGTACAAATTGTAAATAGCCTTTCGCTCCCTGTATTTTACCACTGCCACCTTTAGAATTTTGAAAGAGAGTATTCCAGTCAACATTGTCGAATGCTTTCTCTAAGTCTACAAATGCTAGAAACGTAGGTTTGCCTTTCCTTAATCTATTTTCTAAGATAAGTCGTAAGGTCAGTATTGCCTCACGTGTTCCAACATTTCTGCAGAATCCAAACAGATCTTCCCTGAGGTCGGCTTCTACCAGTTTTTCCATTCGTCTGTAAAGAATTCACATTAGTATTTTGCAGCTGTGACTTATTAAACTGATAGTTCGGCAATTTTCACATCTGTCAACACCTGCTTTCTTTGGGATTGGAATGATTATATTCTTCTTGAAGTGTGAGGGTATTTCGCCTGTCTCATACATCTTGCTCACCAGATGGTAGAGTTTTGTCAGGACTGGGTCTCCCATGGCTATCAATAGTTCCAATGGAATGTTGTCTACTCCCAGGGCCTTGTTTCGACTCGGGTCTTTCAATGCTCTGTTAAACTCTTCATGCAGTATCGTATCTCCCATTTCGTCTCCATCTACATCCTCTTCCATTTCCATAATATTGTCCTCAAGTACATCACCCTTGTATAGACCCTCTGTATACTCCTTCCACCTTTGTGCTTCCCCTTCTTTGCTTAGAACTGGGTTTCCATCTGAGCTCTTGATGTTCATACAAGTGGCTCTCTTTTCTCCAAAGGTCTCTTTAATTTTCCTGTAGGCAGTATCTATCTTACCCCTAGTGAGATAAGCCTCTACATTCTTACATTTGTCCTCTAGCCATGCCTGCTTAGCCATTTTGCACTTCCTGTCGATCTCATTTTTGAGACGTTTGTATTCCTTTTTGCCTTCTTCATTTACTGCATTTTTATATTTTCTCCTTTCATCAATTAAATTCAATATTTCTTCTGTTACCCAAGGATTTCTACTAGCCCTTGTCTTTTTACCTACTTGATCCTCTGCCGCCTTCACTACTTCATCCATCAGAGCAACCCATTCTTCTTCTACTGTATTTCTTTCCCCAATTCCTGTCAATTGTTCCCTTATGTTCTCCCTGAAACTCTGTACAACCTCTGGTTTAGTCAGTTTATCCAGGTCCCATCTCCTTAAATTCCCACCTTTTTGCAGTGTCTTCAGTTTTAATCTACAGTTCATAACCAATAGATTGTGGTCAGAGTCCACATCTGCCCCTGGGAATGTCTTACAATTTAAAACCTGGTTCCTAAATCTCTGTCTTACCATTATATAATCTATATGAAATCTGTCAGTATCTCCATGCTTCTTCCATGTATACAACCTTCTTTTATGATTCTTGAACCAAGTGTTAGCTATGATTAAGTTATGCTCTGTGCAAAATTCTACCAGACGGTTCCCTCTATCATTTCTCTCCCCCAATCCATATTCACCCACTATGTTTCCTTCTCTTCCTTCTCCTACTCTCGAATTCCAGTCACCTATAACTATTAAATTTTCGTCTCCCTTCACTACCTGAATAATTTCTTTTATCTCATCATACATTTCATCAATTTCTTCATCATCTGCAGAACCAGTTGGCATATAAAGTTGTACTACTGTAGTAGGCATGGGCTTCGTGTCTATCTTGGCCACAATAATACGTTCACTATGCTGTTTGTAGTGGCTTACCCGCACTCCTATTTTTTTTATTCATTATTAAACCTACTCCTGTGTCACCCCTATTTGATTTTGTATTTATAACCCTGTATTCACCTGACCAAAAGTCTTGTTCCTCCTGCCACCAAACTTCACTAATTCCCACTATATCTAACTTTAACCTATCCATTTCCCTTTTTAAATTTTCTGCCCTACCTGCCCGATTCTGACATTCCACGCTCCGATCCGTAGAACGCCAGTTTTCTTTCTCCTGATAACGACGTCCTCTTGAGTAGTCCCCGCTCGGAGATCCGAATGGGGGACTATTTTACCTCCGGAATATTTTACCCAAGAGGACACCATCATCATTTAACCATACAGTAAAGCTGCATGCCCTCGGGGAAAATTACGGCTGTAGTTTCCCCTTGCTTTCAGCCGTTCACAGTACCAGCACAACAAGGCCGTTTTGGTTAGTTTTACAAGGCCAGGTCAGTCAATCATCCAGACTGTTGCCCCTGCAACTACTGAAAAGGATGCTGCCCCTCTTCAGGAACCACGCGTTTGTCTGGCCTCTCAACAGATACCCCTCCGTTGTGGTTGCACCTACGGTACGGGCATCTGTATCGCTGAGGCACACAAGCCTCCCCACCAATGGCTAGGTCCATGGTTCATGGAGGTAGGGAAAAGCCCAAACACATTTTGAAAAAGAAAACCTGAGTGTCAGTATTAACAAAACTAATTTAATTTATTTTAAGACAAGTGGCTCAAATAAAAATACTGTCCTAAATGAGGACATTCAGGAAAATACCTGTTCAGAATGTAAATTTCTGGGGATATATATAGATGAGTCTTTCGTGGAATCAGCAAATAAATCATGTCTGTAGTAAAATAACATCTAGTCTATATTTACTAAGGAGATTAGTTCAATATCTAGATATTGAAGCAATAAAAATAGCATATTTTGGGTTGGTGTATCCCCATCTATCTTATGGAATTGTATTGTGGGGTGGGTGTAGCCAATACAATACAAGAAGGGTATTTGTATTGCAGAAAGGAGTAATAAGAACTATGGCAAAAGTAAGACCCAGAACTTCATGCAAAAACCTGTTTATCAATTTTAATATTATGACTATCTATGCAGTATATATGTTTCAATCAATATTATTCGTGAAAAAAGACAAAAAGTGACAAACAGGAATATGGAAATCCATGATTATGATACAAGACACAAATCAGAGTTTCATATGGTGAGCAGAAGATTGAATCTAACAACAAATACCCCATTCATTAAGGGAGCAATATTTTATAATTATCAGCCAAACAATCTGAAACAGCTTTCTGGTAGAATTTTTAAAAATGAGTTAAAAAAATGGCTTATATTGAAGTGCCCATACAGTATGGTGCTGACATGATTTGACCTCAGGAATGCTATGTTAAATAGACTTAAATGATCTTTTACTTAATAGCATGTAATCTATATATATATTGTGTATCAATAATCTAAATGTAATTACTGTAACATTGCCCATGCATGTTAAATACATGTTTAGAGCTGTAAGATAAATAAATAAATAAAATTCAATGTGGCAATTGCAGTCTGGCAAGAGTGGCTGGAGATAGTGGTCGTGTGTGTCTGTGAGATGTGCCTGCTTGTGTGAATGTGTGTATTTTTTTCTTTGGTTTCTGAGGAACGCTTTCCCCAAAAGCTCAATGTGTAATATTCTTTTTGTTTTTGTTGTGCCTGTTTATAGCTCAACGTGTCATTTGTATAGTGACTAGCAATATTTCACATCTTACAATGATACATTTGTTGAATGACTTCAAATTTATTATTCATATGAATGATTTTTTTTCTGCTTCATGGAAGTGAAGTACCAGCTGTAGACTGCAAATATTTAATTTAATCCAGTGAAACGTCTCTTCTTACATTATTTGTAAGTGTAAACTGTAAAATATAAACGGTCAGAAATCACTTTTTAAGCATATAATTACACTGAAGAGCCAAAGAAACTGGTGCACCTGCCTTAATATAGTGTTGGGCCCCAGTGAACACCCAGAAGTGCCGCAACACGATGTAGCAAGGATTCAACTAATGTCTGAAGTAGTGCTGTAGGGAATTGACACCATGAATCCTGCAGGGTTGTCCATAAATCTGTAAGAGTACGAGCAGGTGGAGATCTCTTCTGGACAGCGTGTTGCCTGGCATCCCAGATATGCTCAATAATGTTCATGTCTGGGGATTTTGGTGGCCAGCAGAGGTGTTTAAACTTGGAAGAGTGTTCCTGGAGCCACTCTGTAGCAGTTCTGGATGTGTAGGGTGTCACATTGTCATGCTGGAATTGCCCAAGTCCTTCGGAATGCACAATGGCCACGAAGGGATGCAGGTGATCAGACAGGATGCTTACGTACATGTCTGTCACCTGTCAGAGTCATATCTAGACATATCAGAGGTCCCATATCACTCCAACTGCACATGCCCCACACTATTACAGAGCCTCCATCAGCGTGAATGGACCCCTGATGACATGCAGGGTCCCTGGATTCATGAAGTTGTCTCCATACCCGTGCACATCAATTTGCTCGATTCAGTTTGAAATGAGACTTGTCCATTGATGCAACATGTTTCCAGTCATCAACAGTCCAATGTCACTGTTGGTGGGCTCAGGTGAGGTGTAAAGCTTCTTGTCGTGCAGCCATCAAGGATACATGAGTGGGCCTTCGGCTCTGAAAGTCCATATCAGTTATATTTTGTTGAATGGTTCGCATGCTGACACTTGTTATGGCCCAGCATTGAAATCCACAGCAATTTGCGGAGGGGTTGCACTTTCCTCATATTGAACGATTCTCTTCAGTTGTCGTTGGTCCCGTTCTTACACGACCTTTTTCCAGCCGCAGTGATGTTGGAGATTTGATGTTTTACTGGATTACTGATATTCACGGTACACTTATGAAATGATCATAAGGGAAAATCACTACTTCATCACTATCTTTGAGATACTGTGTCCCATCACTTGTTCACTGACTATAACACCACGTTCAAACTCACTTAAATCTTGATAAGCTGCCATAGCTGATCAAACAACTGCGCCAGACACTCATCGTCTTATGTAAGTGTTGCTGATCACAGCACCATATTCTGTGTGTTTACATGTCTCTGTATTTGAATACACATGCCTATACCAGTTTCTTTGGGACTTCAGTGTATAAAATATCAATAAGTCATGTTATTAATGATACTGGCACTTAGTGTGAAACCTGTGGGCTTATAAAATTTTGGCACTTCATAAAACACATTAGTAGTGCCTATCTTTTTACCAAAAATTCAGTGTTTTACTTTATTTTAGTTTATTCTGGAGAATGTTGTCATGTGGTATCTAATTCATAAAAACACACAAAAATTTTGATGTGTTACCCAGCAAAGTGAACTTTAAATTTATTAAGAATGAAAAGGAGTGACATTGCTGACAGAAAGGGTGACTGAATATCCAAGCAAAATTGTTGAAGTTTAGTAAATTGATGGTGTGCAAATTACATCATAAGGGAACAATGCTGAGCACTTATGGGTTCAAGTCCGTAGAAGCAAAGCACACAGTAAATAGTCTGTTGACATATGGGTAAATTGTTATTAAGCAGCAATTTCTGCAATATTATGAACAATATAAATAAATGCCAAATAAGTGGAAACTTCGATGCTTTTGTTGCCCAGATCTGTACATCATTGTTAGCAAACTAACTGAGGAAACTTATTCTGCCTTTTTGCTTTTAGAAGATGCCAGAATGAAAGAGTCATCATATGTGTGAATGAAGTAACATAGTTTCAAAAAGGGCAGCCTACATTAAACTTTTACAAGAAAATGAAGTGTCAGATTAAAGCACCCATTCACTGATTCAGATGAATAGTGATTTAATACACATTATACTGTGAATAGTTGTCAAAGTGTGCACAGAGCAGTGTCAAATAGTAGTGCTGGTCAATGTTTCATTGTTGTGCTATATAGTGGTATTGGTGTATAGACAGGTAGCATACATATTTATGTGTACATAAATTGTGTGTATGTCTCCACTAAACATGTCAATTCCATTAACTCCATATATGTTTTCCAGGCCTGTGGATTAGTTAAGAATTTGGCGTTAATGGCTCATATTACAACAGAAGTAGAAGAAGGTCCTATAATTCGGCTAGCATTTAATATGGGAGTGGAAGATGTTAATTTGCTTGGTGGAGAGGAAATTAACAGTTGTGATGTCTACATGGTATTTCTTAATGGTGAGTAATTCTTTCTAAATTAACTTGCTTATTTGCAAGTGAAATTTGAGCAACTAGTGGAACGGAGCAGGGTTAATTAGTTTTTTTAATACCTCATGAAACTACAAGCTTTTTGATGTGAAAGTAGAAGTTTGTGACGTTTTGTAACACTTTCTCGACATAGATTTTTTTCAGTTACTTACGTATGTCTTCATAATGTTCTTCATCTGAGATATCTGTCATGGGAAATGACAGTACCTTGAAATTTAGTTGCTGAATACCACGTTTCACCTTGTCACAGGCATTAAATTGGTTTTGAATTAGGCACTGTTGCATTATTGGGAAGAAAACAGTGTTGTAAGATGAAACAGAAGAGGAACTGTGTGGCATGCTTGTACCTTTTTTTGTAAGAAAAGTATAACTTTCTACAACGTTACTTTCAAAACTGGAAAGTGGAGATTGAAATACAAAATTTTGAAGTATTTACACTATTCACCAGTATAAGGAACTACTGTTTCTGTTTGTGTGTCTGCCATTCTGCTACCTGTCCTTACACTCATTTTAACCCTCTTTTCCTTTATTTTCTGCTTTTCAACTTTTGTATCTATATTTACATTATACTTCACAAGACATATTATGATATGTGGTGGAGGGTAAATCTGTTACTACTATCATTTCACCCTTCCCTGTCCCATTTGAGAACGGTGTTTGAGAACACTTTGATAAACCTGACTGAGCTCTGATTTTATCATCATTGTTATTTTGTGAAACATACACTACTGGCCATTAAAATTGCTACACCAAGAAGAAATACAGATGATAAATGGGTATTCATTGGACAAATATATTATACTAGAACTGACATGTGATTACATTTTCACATTTTCACACAATTTGGGTGCGTAGATCCTGAGAAATCAGTACCCAGAACAACCACTTCTGGCCGTAATAACGGCCTTGATACACCTGGGCATTGAGTCAAACAGAGCTTGGATGGCGTGTACAGGTACAGCTGCCCATGCAGCTTCAACACGATTCTACATCAAGAGTAGTGACTGGCGTATTGTGACGAGCCAGTTGCTCGGCCACCATTGACCAGATGTTTTCAATTGGTGAGAGTTCTGGAGAATGTGCTGGCCAGGGCAGCAGTCGAACATTTTCTGTATCCAGAAAGGCCCATACAGGACCTGCAACATGCGGCCATGCATTGTCCTGCTGAACTGTAGGGTTTCGCAGGGATCGAATAAAGGGTAGAACCATGGGTCGTAACACATCTGAAATGTAACGTTTATTATTCAAAGTGCCGTCAATGTGAACAAGAAGTGACTAAGACATGTAACCAATGGCACCCCATACCATCATGCCAGGTGATACGTCAGTATGGCAATGAAGAATACACGCTTCCAATGTGCGTTCACCGCGATGTTGCCATACACGGATGCGACCATCATGATGCTGTAAACAGAACCTGGATTCATCCAAAAAAATGACGTTTTGCAATTTTTGCACCCAAGTTCGTCATTGAGTACACCATCACAGGTGCTCCTGTCTGTGATGCAGCGTCAAGGGTAACCGCAGCCATGGTCTCCGAGCTGATAGTCCATGCGGCTGCAAACGTCGTCTAACTGTTCGTGCAGATGATTGTTGTCTTGCAAACGTCCCCATCTGTTGGCTCAGGGATAGAGACCTGGCTACACAATCTGTTACAGCCATGCGGATAAGATGCCTGTCATCTCGACTGCTAGTGATACAAGGCCTTTGGGATCCAGCACGGTGTTCCGTATTATCCTCCTGAACCCACCGATTCCATATTCTGCTAACAGTCATTGGATCTCGACCAACGTGAGCAGCAATGTCGTGATATGGTAAACCGCAATCGCGATAGGCTACAATCTGACTTTTATCAAAGTCGGAAACGTGATGGTACGCATTTCTCCTCCGTACACGAGGCATCACAACAACGTTTCACCAGGCAATGCTGGTCAACTGCTGTTTGTGTATGAGAAATCGGTTGGAAACTTTCCTCATGTCAGCACGTTGTAGGTGTCGCCACCAGCGCAAACCTTGTGTGAATGCTCTGAAAAGCTAATCATTTGCGTATCACACCACCTTTTTCCTGTCGGTTAAATTTCGTGTCTGTAGCACATTATCTTCATGGTGTAGCAATTTTAATGGCCAGTAGTGTATGTGACAGGAAGAAAGATGTTGTCCAACTCTTCTAGGAAAATACACTCACACAATTGCAACAGTGATGCACACCACCTCTCTTATAGGACCTAGCACTGGAGCTTGTTGAGGGGTCTCACATATACTAAATGGCGGGTGGCATAGAGTGTTTTATGCAGATTCTGTTCATGTTAGTTTCTTGCGTTACTTACCTTACTTACTAAATTCTGTATTCCATATAGTGTAATACATTTAGTGGAAAGAAAGAGATTCCTGGGCGTGTCTGAGCACGGCATCATCACTGGTGTAAAATGTGCACTGTGTAAGGGCTTGTATAACATTGTGAAGCAGTTTGTAGTTGCTGTTTGTGATGTAACTGGATAGAGAGAATACGCTCTTCAGTTCGAAGACCAATTGTTGTGCTCTGTCTTCAATGACTCTGACACTGATGTGTTAAAACACCAATTTTCCTTCCTCCCCTTGATTTCACATCCTCTTTCTCTATAAATCTGCAGTATTTGTGTAAAGCCAAACTATTAGGGCCCAATTTGCTATAATTTTGCCAAAATTGGTGTTGTTTGTTGCCAGATTCATTATTTTTGCAAATTAGTTTATATTTTTGTCAAATTTGTTATTATTTACTTGCCAGATTTCGTCTATTTTTTGCCACCGTTGGAACCATTTTCTGCCAAAGCCATAGTTGTTCTTGTCAAATAAAGTGTAATTTTTTTTGTAAATTTGGTGTTATTTTTTGCCGAATTTGGTGTTATTTTTTGCCGAATTTGGTGTTATTTTTTGCCGAATTTGGTGTTATTTTTTTGCCGAATTTGGTGTTATTTTTTGCCGAATTTGGTGTTATTTTTTGCCGAATTTGGTGTTATTTTTTGCCGAATTTGGTGTTATTTTTTGCCGAATTTGGTGTTATTTTTTGCCGAATTTGGTGTTATTTTTTGCCGAATTTGGTGTTACCTGTCACAAAATTAGTTATTCTGACTGAACTTCTGTTGGTTATTTGATGTTAAGATTAAGTGTCTACATGTTATCACACTTCGATTGTGTAAATCTACTACAGTGGAAATTCAGTGAAACAATTATTGTGACAGTTTGTCACACATTACACTTGCTGTTGCTTTATTTGACAGAGCTATATTTTTGACCAGTTGATGTACATTATCTTCTCTTATGAAGATGGTAGCCAGTACTGAAACCAGTAGAGGATAAATAAAATTATGTAACTTTTGGCACAAAAAATAATTTTTTTCAAATATTTATCAACTGTAGATAACCACTGCAAGAAAGCTCGATGCAGTTCAGTTTGCCAAATTTGGTGTTGCTTATTTTGCCAAATTTGGTGTTGTTTCTTTTGCCAAATTGAGTGTTTTTGCCAAATTGAGTGTTTTTTTGCCAAATTGAGTGGTTTTTTGCCAAAATATGGATCTTTCTGCAGAACTTGCTGTTTTTTTTTTGCCAAATTCTGTGCTAATATTGGTGCTTTTTTAAATTTTCACATCATAGTTTCCGGGAAATGAACTACCAGTTGAAGATTATAAACGAACCTCAGCCTTGAGGAGATCTAAAGTCAAAAAGCAGTGTTAACACTCAATAACTATAAGTTACAAATATTAGTAAACTGCTGTCCTCTGATTTTCAACATTTTTGCACAGCAAAATTACAATTTTTGTGACATCTCGTAAAATTTGTTGAATTTGTGATATTTCATTATAAACTGCTAATTTCACACTATTGTTCTTATGAAATTTTCGTGTCCCTACCAACACTTCTTTACTGTAAATATGTGAATTTAAAGTTTAATTTTACCATTAAGTCTTTCAGTGTTCTTCATCACTGCTTGTTTCATGGATGTATAATGTTGACAGTTACTAGTTCATTAATTTTTTAAACCCATTTAGCGGGTTTAAGATTGAGAACCATTTTGCTTAATAGTCTTTTATTTATTTTTTGCACTACCACAGGTAACATCTTAGGGATAATACGAGATTACAGCCGACTTATAAGAGTATTCAGGTTGTTACGAAGACGGGGCTTAATAAGCGGATTCATTTCAATATACCCTATGCATAACCATCGGTGTATTTATATCAGTTCTGATGGTGGGCGTCTTTGTAGGTAAGTTTTAATTACTTTATTTTTCTGTCCGTTATTTGCTGGAAATAGTGCTAAACATGCTATATACTGGATTAATCTTCAACATTTCAGGCCATACATAATTGTCCATAAGGGTAAACCACTTGTAAAGCAGCAGCATATTCAAGAGCTTATACAGGGTCTGAGAATTTTTGAAGACTTCCTGAATGATGGTAGGTATAATGAAGTCACAGTGTAAAATACATTAAAATAAAATTATTATTGAGTTGTGATGATGCCGCAGCGTAATATTACATGTTCCTTTTATCAAAATGGTGATGACTGTGTTTCCCTACCCCTGTTATCAAGTGTCATGTGTAGTTGGTACCTACAGCTGCTACATATTTCAGAGACATGGCTAAAAAGAAGTGAGCATGTCATATTCTCGGTATACAACAAAATTCATATCAAGATATGAGTAGGGACATGCTGCATTTTTAATGTAACATGGAATGTACACTACTCACTTGTAGGATCATAGATTAGCCACTGTGCAGTATCAATTCCAGAAAGAATAAAAGCTCTAAAAATATACAGAAAGCATGCCTGTAAACCAAATATCATTTACTTGAATTGAATGCAGTCAAAAACTTAGCAGGTGGCTCAAGTACTGGAAGAGGAAGCAGTGGCAGCTCGTGCAATATTTTGACAATGTGCTACAGCATTACAAAAATAAACAGATTGTGTTTCATTATGTTGTCATGATAGGTGTGACTTAATATTTTTAGCTTTAACCAATGCACTAAGATCAAGTACATTGTTTATATTGCCACTAAATCTTTCTATTAATGTATCCTACCTCTGGCACTCCTGCTGTACCCCTCACATCACTGTTCCCAAATAACAAACATAGAAAGCGGAAAAGTGCATTGTCATCATTACATCCACAGGTCCTACCCTTTTTGTATGATTCTGACGGCTTTGGATGACAATTTAAGTGTGAAGTAGATATCCAAACTTCCACTTCTTTTATGAGATGACTTACTTGAGATGCTCGGTCAATCTTCCTTGCTGGATAGCCTGCTGCTGCAAACTCTCTACAAAGTTTCATTTGATTCAACTAACAATGTATATTTGAACTTAAGACATTTAACAGATCCCATTCTTCACATAAATATGTACTGTTTAGTAAGCCTCTCGTGTCTCCAAACGTCAGAAACAAACTAATTTACGTATAAGAGAAAGGTGGCTTAAACACCATGTCCAGTTTCAACATGAACCATAATACATGTCATCCTTTCAACAAGGCTAAGACAAAAGTATTTTTCAAGAGTGCCTTCTCAACTGTTCTCATTATTATAACAATGGTTACTGACACAATTAGCACATAATAACATAGAAGCTCCATGGTGCTTCTGTTCACTTTCACTAAAACTTCCATGGATCGTCAGACAAGTACTTGTCTTTGCTGTTCGATCGCCATGTCTACATTCTTCTCGCTACTGAATTTCAAACCTGCACATACACAAACATATGACGCGCAGTAGGTAGAATTCTATCATACCACACTCACTTCTAAAATATCATGTGTTCGAGATGGTAGAGGGCTGAGTGGTTCTAGAATTTACACCAAAATTCTCGAATCACTACATGCTTTCATACTAAATTTCCTTGTCTACTGGCTGTTTTAGCACTATCTATAGCCTTTTGACTTACAAGGGTAGTAAACATAACTATATTGATAATATTAATTATATATATATCTAAAAACAAATATGATGTGACTTACCAAACGAAAGCGCTGGCAGGTTGATAGACACACAAACAAACACAAACATACACACAACATTCAAGCTTTCGCAACCAACGGTTGCTTCATCAGGAAAGAGGGAAGGAGAGGGAAAGACGAAAGGATGTGGGTTTTAAGGGAGAGGGTAAGGAGTCATTCCAATCCCGGGAGCGGAAAGACTTACCTTAGGGGGAAAAAAGGACAGGTATACACTCGCGCGCGCGCACACACACACATCCAACCGCACATACACAGACACAAGCAGACGTTTGTAAAGACCTGTGTGGCGTACCCCCTAGTGATATATGCCTGTAAATCCTTACATTTGTCCTCTAGCCATCCCTGCTTAGCCATTTTGCACTTCCTGTCGACCTCATTTTTGAGACGTTTATATTCCTTTTGCCTGCTTCATTTACTGCATGTTTATATTTTCTCCTTTCATCAATTAAATTCAATCTCTCTTCTGTTGCCCAAGGCTTTCTACTAGCCCTTGTTTTTTTACCTACGTGATGCTGTACTGCCTTCACTATTTCATCTCTCAAAGCTACCCATTCTTCTTTTGCTGTATTTCTTTCCCCCGTTCGTGTCAATTGTTCCCTAATGCTCTCTCTGAAACTCTCTACAACCTATGGTTATTTCAGTTTATCCAGGCCACATCTCCTTAAATTTCCACCTTTATGCAGTTTCTTCAGTTTTAATCTACAGTTCATAACCAATAAATTGTTGTCAGTGTCCATGTCTGCCCCTGAAATGTCTTACAATTTAAAACCTGATACCTAAATCTCTGTATTACCTTTATACAATGTATCTGAAACCATCCAGTATCTCCAGGCCTCTTCCACATATACAATCTTCTTTCATGATTCTTAAACCAAGTGTTAGCTATGATTAAGTTATGCTCTGTGCAGAATTCTACCAGGCAACTTTCTCTTTCATTTCTTTCCCCCTTCCATATTCACATACTACTTTTTCTTCTCTCCCTTTTCCTACTATTGAATTCCAGTTCCCCATGAGTATTAAATTTTTGTCTCCCTTCACTATCTAAATAATTTCTTTCATCACATCATACATTTCTTCAATCACTTCATCATCTGAGGAGCTAATTGGCATATAAACTTGTACTGCTTTGGCAGGTGTGGGCTTTGTGGCTCTCTTGTGTGCAATAATGTGTTCACTATGCTGTTCGTATCAACTTACCCGTGCCCCTATTTTGTTTTTAATTCATTAATAAACCTACTCATGCATTAGCTCTATTTGATTTGGTATTTATAATCATGTATTCACCTGACCAGAAGTCTTGTTCCTCCTGCCATCGAACTTCACTAATTCCCACTATATCTAACTTTAACCTATCCATTTCTCTTTTCAAATTTTCTAATCTACCTGCCTGATGAAGGGATCTGACATTCCACACTCTGATTCTAAGAATGCCAGGCATGGCTAGATTACTTTTATTCAATACCTCAGGATACCATTTTGGTGATCATGTGGTGTATTATAAAAAGACTGCATTGGGCTTGTGACAGCAGCAGCATACTACGTGAACTGCCAACTAATACTGCAAACTGACTGCTTGAAGACATAGCTTCCGACTCATTTGATCTCCATGTAAATAAATTGATTGAAAAGTACCTTCCATTAAATAAAATATTGGGATAATTACAACAAATTTATTAGAAACATATGTAGAGCTACACTTACAAGTTACTTCTCTTCATAATGAAAAGGTGATGTTCAGAGAATTAGACTGATTAAGAAATTTGACACTAAAAGCAGTAAATGAGTTTTGCTATTTGAGCAGCAAAATAACTACTTGTGGCTGAAAGAGAGAGGTAATCATATGTAAACTGGCACTGGCAAGAAAAGCATTTCTGAAGTAGAGAAAGTTGTTTAGACAAATATAAATTTAAATGTTAGAAAGTCTTTCCTGAAAGTATTTGTCTGGAGCGTAGCCATGTATAGAAATGAAATATGGACGATAAACAGTTTGGACAAGGAGAGAATAGAGGCATTTGAAATGTGGTGCTACAGAAGATTGCTGATGATAAGAGGGGTAGGTTGCGTAACTAGGGAGGAGATACTGAGTAAAATTGGGGCGGCAAATTTGTGGCACGGCTTGACGTAAAAAGAGATTAGTTGATAGGACACATTTTGAGACATTAAGGGATCATAATTTACTATTGGAGGGAAATGTGGGGGGATGAAAATGATAGAGGGAGATCCAGAAGGGAATACAGTAAGCAGATTCGTAAGGATGTAAGATGCAATAGCTATTCAGAGATAAAGATGGAGAGTTACATCAAACCAGCCTTTGGACTGAAGACCACAACAGCATCATCATCATCATCATCAACAACAACAACAACAACAATAGCAGCAACAACACAACTATTTCACAAATATTACCACCTAAGATTATAGCCAGCTCATGACAACATCTGGAGGTTCTTAGAAGGAGTCAGTGTCAGAAGGCAAGCCACTAACCTGCATGAAGACGTTGAAATCACATGGAAACAAATCCTGGCTGATACAGCAATTCTTGTGTTCTGGAAATAATTTATTATGCAGCACAGTCACAACAATTTCAATATAAAATTACCAGTTTTGGTCACCACTGGCCATCTTGAAATCATAAGACAGATGCCATGGTTCACTGCAGAAACTACTTTGTTAATGTGAACCATGGCACCTGTCTTACTATCTGAAGACAGCCAGTAATCACCAAAACTAGTTATTTAATATTGAAATTGTTGTGAACATGGCAGACAGTGTTTGTGTTCACAGGAACGAGGGTGCCCATGTGATAATTTGTAGGGGGGGGGGATGGGGGGGGGGGCAGGGGAGCCAAAATGTGGGGTTAGATGTGGTGATATGGATTACACCCCCCCCCTCTCTCCTCCCCCCTCTCCCTCCCCCCTCTCTCTCCCTCCTCCTCCTCCTCCTCCTCCCCCCCCCCTCTCCCTGTCATATATTGTGGTTCTGCCTGTATGTACAGGCTAATCTTGGGAGCTACAGTAGGGATTTTGATAGCGTTTTCTTTGATAGTTAGAGTGATAAACAAGGCAGGTTTGTGTAGACTAATTTATAAATACTTGGTGTAAATGGTGAATTAAAATCCAGTGAGCTGTGAAAATGATGCCATCACCATCCAGTGGAAGTCCTTACAAGTACAGCTCTATGTAGCGCAACATAGCGTTGTCATAACTGACAACAAGCTTATGATGCTGAACACTTTCTGTTAGTACATCAACAGAAGCCAAACATTTGCACACATTCACTCAATGTGGATGTTACTTAACATATTCAGGTATATTGTTTTAGAACACTTTGAAATTATACATAAGCATGTATTCGTGAGTTTCTTAGAATATGGCATGAGATCCAGAAATTACCTGCTGATGACTACTACAGATTTTGAAAGACTTCTGCAAGTGGTTAGGGACACACACACACACACACACACACACACACACACACACAAAAGATGATAATTCTGGACCACCAATGTCTGCTTCCCTCAGATAAACAATCACATATAATTTTTACTACAAATTCTGCGGCACCATCTCCCATTCGAAGAGAAATTGTGATGAATAAGGAATGAAAAAAGGGGGAATAAGAACAAACCCATCCACTGTGTAGGCATAAACCATATTCACAGTGACTGAAGTCAAGGATGAGTTTCCTTAGAACATCAGAGGTATATACTATCATTGCTGAAAATGCTAGGGTACAACTTTGGAGGGATAAGACTTCCCTCCCCTCTGATTGGAAAAGAGTTTCTGAAATTCTGCCTCCAGGACATGAGGAGGAATGGATGACCTAGAAATCTTTGAATAGGCTGAGGTCAGGAGTGGGTAGATCAAGGATTAATCTTGCAAGATGGGTTTACAGTATAGTAAGTGTGAGTGTGAAGAAGTGTAGACTGTTCAGCACATGCTTCAGTGTCAACTGTGTCCAGCCTCCTGTATTGCAGAAAACCACCATCAAGTGACAGAAAATTGACTGGGAGTGGCCAAAATTTGGTCAAAGACTATATGATATGTTAACTATGCACTTATGTATGTTGCTGATGTGAGAATAAATAAATACATAAATATAAACTTTGAAATATCATAATGGTAATGACTTCACTGTCATCGTGCAATGTGAGACAGTAAAATGCAGAAGAATCAGATATTTTCATTGAATAGTTTCCCTGCAATCATTTGAGAATAATTACAGAGTGAAAAATCTGCAGTTCTCCATTTTTTATGCAAACAGTAAAACATTTTTCAAAACATTATTTCAATAGAGGATCCAACTTTGCTTCAATTGCATGCACTTACCTGGCACTGTTGTTTGAATTTTATACAGAAATCTACATAGTGGCTTGTAAGCAAATTTAATGCCATGCCAGACAAGTTGTCTGACTGTAGATACTTACAATTAGTACTGTCCATGCGAATCTAGTTTGGGTTGCTAGTTTTTAATATTCTGGAAGACAAATGTTAACTTCTAATAGTCATAAAAGAGTTCCAGTTATATCCCTGTTAAAAACTTTGTCCTTTTACTGAAATATTAGGCCATGGTACTCATATGCTATAAAGAATAACAATGTGTTATTTTAACAATTTTATTGAAATCATTGAATATTTACAACACGAATGGAGGAGGAAAGTCCTTGTACTTTAATACAGCAAACAAACTGAAAATGCACACCTCAAAAGTTTTTATGTTAGTACTGATATAAAAAGCACAGGTTACTTTATGGATTTGACACTAATATTTATCTGAAAAAGCAAAATGTAAATATCTTTTATTTTTCCCGACCAAGTCAATCACTTTATCCTGAAAACTCGGGTTTTTCGACCTTTTCCTGTGGATCCTAAGAAGACACAAACCTGACGGACTGTCAATGCCAGTTGTACTTCTGAGCCACATCTTCACTCTACACAGTGTGCTGAAGGGACACTTTATGGTGTAAGTTGTGGGGAGGGGGGGGGGGAAGTTTCTTCCTTTCTACTGTATTAAGCTTCCCAGATACTTGAGACTCTCTACCTTCCTCACTCATTCCCCAGCAATTGTTATTCCAGTTGTGACACTTATTCTTCATTATTATGATCGTAATTTTTCACTTACTTGGACAAATTTCGTCCGTATCAGTGTATTCATTGCTATATATTCCATTGCTCCTGTACTTCCTCCTTGTTTCCACAAATTATCTGCAAATAACATTGAAAGTAAGTTCCAGCCAGTAATCCTGTCTCCTAATTTTATAGTTTATTGAAAGAGGTAAGTTGTTGTTAAAATGTCTAGCAGAGTTTGTACAGTGAACTGAAGGCCACATTTTCTACTCTTTATTCATAGACATGTATTCAAATAAAACCAATACCAGTTGTTTAAGGCCTAGTTGTTTAAGGCCCATGCAGAAGATTTAAGTGAAACAGTACATAAATGTATTTAAAGGAATGGCAGATTAGATCTTGCTGCACATAACTAATGGTTGTCTTGAAACAATATAGTTCTCAAGTGTAATTATGTACTAGGCTTGTGTTAATGTATTTGTTTCCTGAACCAGTATAACTTTATTCATTTATGCTTTTGAAGGTCTTGTGGAGTTTCTTGATGTGAATGAGGAGAATGATAGTCACATTGCATTGTCTGAAGCTACCATTGATCCTCGACTCACAACCCATCTCGAGATTGAACCATTTACTTTGTTGGGTGTTTGTGCTGGACTTGTTCCTTATCCACACCACAACCAAAGTCCAAGAAATACATACCAGTGTGCTATGGGGAAGCAAGCCATGGGTATGTATAAAACTTCTTGCAAGGTTTTTATTTTTAATATTGCAAATAAATAACATTTATGCATTTATAAAATGGAAAAACTTATACAAGCCACTCTTAAGGGTCCTTGGATTCTGGAGAGACATTGGAACTTGCAAGGCAATACTGAACCTCCAACTTACTTTAGAAGATAGACTGAAGACAAACCTACATTTATATAGACTGAAGACAAACCTACATTTATAGATTTAGATAAAGCTGTTGACCATGTTGACTAGAATACAATCCTTGAAAATCTGAAGCTATCAGGGGTAAAATGCAGGGAGTAATATAAGAATCAAAGGGTATGAAAGGGAGGCAGTAGCTGAGACGGGAAAGAGATGGGGCTGTAGCCTACCCCAGTATTATTCAGTCTGTACATTAACAAGCAGCAAAGAAAGAAAACCAAGGAGGATAAAAAACAAAAAGACTTTATGACTTGCAAATGACATGGTAATTCTGTCAGACAGAGGAAGGACTTCAGAAATCAGTTGAATAAAGTGGATAGTATTTTGAAAGAGGTTATAAGATGAATATCGACAACAGTAAAACTAAGGTAATGGAATGTATTCTAATTAAATCAGAAGTGCTGGTTGGGGTATCATTATAGATAATGGATACTAAAAGTAGCAGATGGGTTTTCTTTCTGAGCAAAATAACTAATTATGGCTGAAGTAGAGTAAAATACAGACTGGCCCAAGCAAGAAAAGCATTTCTGCAAAAGAGAAGTTTGTTAAGATTGAATATTAATTTAAGTGTTAGGAGGTATTGTTGTACAGAAGTGAAACATGGGTGATAAACATTTCAACAGGAACAGAATAGAAGCTATGGTCAGTTTGGATAACTGAGGAGGAAGGACTGACTTAAAATGGGGGGAAAAGAAATTTATGGCAGAATTTGATTAAAGGAAGTACTTGGTTGACAGGACAGATCGTGAGTCATCAAGTTGTCAATTTGGTAATGGAGTGAGAGCTGGAGAGTAAAAATTGGAGAGAGAACAAGGCTCGAGTAAGGTAACCAGGTTCAAAACAGGTGTAGCTTTCAGTATCTTTGCAAAGATGAAGAGGCACGCATAGAATAGGCTAACATAGAGAGCTGCATCAAACCAATCTTTGGGCTGAAGGCCACAACAACACAGTGAACTTGAACTACAAGAAAATTGTGGAGGTTGTTCAGTGACATTTTCTGAGTATTTTAGTGCAAAAGATTCATTGTCACCAGTGACTCATTACAGAGTAACTGCATTTAGTTTTGAGAACAATAGACTGGTCATGGTGGTCCTGTTCATGGCCAGCTTAGTCATCACACTTGTTACCAATGAACTACTTCTGTGGGAATGTTAGGATCCTAGGTGATGAGGCCTCTCTGGATCCTCACTTGGATCTGATTGCTAGGACTTTTGCAGTATGCAGTATGCCAAACTCCTGTTATTGTTGAGCATGTAAGACAGTCAACATTGTGTCACTGTACACATTGCTGCGATCATGGTGATCGACAGTTTGAACAGTACTTATAATAGAACATCCTGCATTTTTTAATATGTTGTATACTGATGGAACAAATTGAACTCATTGTAATAAAAGTGTTTGTTTTGTTAGAGGTTTTTTCATTACTTTGTTTTTCGTATTGTATATTTTGGTGATTGCATGATTACAGGCTTTTTCCACTTGTATACTTATGGAACAAATTGAACTCATTGCAATAAAAGTGTTTGTTTTGTCTGAGGTTTTTGCATTACTTTGCTTTTCGTATAGTATATTTTGGTGATTGCATGATTACAGGCTTTTTCCACGGTTGTGAAGACATTTCCAGAGAAACAAAGGTAACTGGGTAACAAACCAAATAAATCATAATTACATTATTACTCTGTTAGAGGCCTCTGTAGGCCACAGGTCTCCTATACCATAGAACCCCGGAATAAGCACCAAAATTTTGTCAGTGGAATTTGGGTTCACACTGTGTAAATAGGAACAGGAAAAATTCATGAAAATGATTGGTTTTTAATAAAACAACACAAAATTTTTGATTTTTATGACTCATAGTGAAATTTGTCAATTTCTAGTATAAAAATGTTATAGATCTGAGACGACAGTTTAATGATATTTGTAACTGATAGTTGCTGCACATTGACATTACATTTTCCTTTCTTTCTTTCTTGAAGATGAGGTTCATACATAATCTTAAAATGACGGTTCATTTCCTACATAATGACGTATGAAGTGATGTGAAAAGTAGCACTGAAATAGGAAAAAAATAACAATTGAATTAGTAAGAAATAGCACCAAAATTGGCAAATAAATAACACTGAACTTGAGATAAATCACTGAACCTGGCAAGAAGTAACACAAAATTTGATAAGATATAAAACCAAATTTGGCAAAAAAATAAGGCTGTATTTGGGAAAAGAATAGCACCATATTTGGAAAAAAATAACCCTAATGTTGACAAAAATAACACTAAATTTGGAGAAAAGTAACACCTAATTTGGTAAAAAGTAACACAAAATTTGGCAAAAGTAATTGGAAATTTGGCAAAAAAAGGAAACTCAGAATTTGGTAACAAAAAAAACTTTTTATTTTGCAAAAAGAACAAAGAAGTCAACAAAAATAACATAAAAATTGGCAAAAAAACAAAATTCACAACAAATAGCACAGAAATATACAAAAAATAGCACCAAAATTCGCAAAAAATAGCACCAAAATTTGCAAAAAAAAAGGGATTGAAATTTGAAAAAATGGGACTTAAACTTGCAAAAAAATTGCACCAAAATATCACTGAAATTTGCAGAAAATAGCACTGAAATTGAAAGAAAAAGAGCATCAAAACTGGAGACAAATAACACTGAAACTGGAGACAAATAACATGGGGAGGGGGGGGGGGGGGGAGAAAAAATGCCAAAAGAGACAAAATAAAATAACATAGAATTTGGCAACAAAATGGCACTTAGTGTGGCAAAAAACCACTAAATTGAGTGAAAAATAACACCAAACTTGGCCACAAAATAAAATGATTTTTTTCTTGTCCCTGTAATATAAGTGTGCCTTTATGTACAGGTATGCGACCAGTCCAAGTGTAATTTCTTATACGCTTTTTTTGGTGTTTACAATTAGTGGTGGCATACATGCTGTAGTATGATCATTGCTTCATTAGAGGTTCCCTCCCCTCCCATCCCCACCCCCACCTTGCCTCCCCCCTCCCCTCCCAAACTGCAGATACAGAATCAGCCCCTGATGTGTTCAGTGTCTATAGAAGTAGGAATCATTGGGAAAGAATCACACACTGCCTGCCGGCAGCCACCAAGGACGTTCAGTCCATGCTGCTTGCTCTATCTTTTGTTGGCCCTTAGATAGCTAGGACATACTTTATTCCTTATTCCTACGTGGACTTAGGTCCCCACACACATTAAACTTATTCGTCTCATCCTGGCATCAACCTGCGGTAACCTACTGTCCCCTCACCCTCCATTCTCTTTGTTGTGATTGTCTGCAACTCAACGTGTCATTTTTACTGCGAGTAGCAGTAATATCTTAATATTGTTGATATCCAACCTGGACTTTCCATTGTTTATTAGGTCCTTAAAGTTACTCTTCTAATGTGATGACCTCTTGGTCTCATCAAGACTGACTGACTACATAACAGATTTTTCTGGGTGCACCTAATTGTATTTCTTGAAGGAATAAACCATTATTTATCAAATGAAAATTTCTCTTTCTCCTTTAATGCTCTCAGAGGTTGCTCACACCTAGTCTGTCCTGATTGGGCACACACTATGCGCCTGTACACTTACAACCATTATCATAACATGTATTGTGGTAGTAATGTATTTGAGAGTACAAAATTTTTCTTTTTACATTATTTAATTAGTATAGTTTTAAGAATAAGCATAGTTTTAAGAATAAATGTGACCTAATCCAACGATCTTTTTCACAGGTACAATTGGTTATAACCAACGAAATCGGATAGATACGTTGCTGTATAATTTGGTATACCCACAGGCGCCTATGGTGAAGTCTCATACAATTGAACTGACAAACTTTGATAAAATTCCAGCGGGACAAAATGCAATTGTAGCTGTTATGAGCTACAGTGGTTATGACATTGAGGATGCCCTAATAATAAATAAAGCATCCATCGATAGAGGTACAGTAAGTGAATCTCATTTGTTGGTCATATTTAATTAAATTGTACCAAGGAGTTTACTTAATACTTTGAGACTCACTTGAATATTCACAAACTATTATGATGTAACTGTGTAAATGTAACCCTCCTCCCCCAAGTTGTTCCAGAAGGGGTTGGGATACATTCACATAATTCAGTATTACAAATTGTTTGATTATCCTGTGTGTCACTTGTAAACTTCAGTTATACATTTACATTTATATTTCAAAGAAACCCATTTTAACTAATAGCAAAATTTTCCAAAAGAATTAACCGCAAATTACAGTGTAGAGGATTGTTTTACTCTCTGCACACTGCTTAACTAACTCGTATTTCCTATAATGGCCAAAACTGTTTCACATAATACTTATCAAAATTTTACGTTCGTAGGTTACGGACGATGCCTTGTTTACCGAAATGCTAAATGTACTCTTAAACGTTATGCAAATCAGACGTATGACCGTATTTTGGGTCCCCTGGTTGACCCAGAAACAAAGAAACCAGCATGGCAACATACTTGTTTAGATGCTGATGGCATTGCTTCACCAGGAGAAAAAGTGGAAAACAGACAGGTATGTGAATACTATCTCAAAAAAGTGTACATTGTGATTCTGATTCAGTATGTATGTCACAGGTTCAGCTAGTTGCTATTCTTCATCGTGTTTTATGTGGTCTTTAAAAAAGCATTTTTGTGACGTATGTCAGGAAGACGTAACAATAAGTGACAAAAAGGGAAATGCAGTGTGTATATATGAGGAAATTTCATGTGGATTGTTCATAGACATGAACTGCTAAAAGTTTTTACTGATCTTTTTGGAGACCATCAGCTCTTTCATGACACAGTAGTCGCATCACTTGTCACATCCAGCTGCACTGACAACTTGATAGATCTTTTGTTGCTTAACAAACCCTTTTCATGCATTCATCTATATGTGAGGCATAATCGCTGTCTTTACTTTTCCTCACTCATCACATGTTTGTTGTTTATTCAACTGTATCTACTACAGGCCTGTCTGACACCTAATTACTTAGGAAACCTTGAATGGTTACCCATTGTCTATAAAATTTGTACCTGCCGTCGATTTACTACTCTGTCTCTTTCTGCCTGTTAAATTCTTTCTCCAAACATGTGTCAGTTGTACGAGAAATCGTACTACCACCTTCCTTTTTCTTTGTCCTCAATAAATTTCTTTGATACTATTTTGCAATTTTATGTTTATACTGAGATGATGCTGTAGCATGTGGGCCGTAACAATTACCTAAGTTTTGTTAATCATGGTCTGCTATTGTTTTAATAAAGGACAGTATTAGCCATGATCTAAATACCGTGAACTTATTATCGTGCCACATACACTCTTGTTAATTTTTTGGTTAATGAGCACTCTTAGCATAAATTGCCCCCTCCCCCTCAAAGAATGAAAGAAAGAAAATTATTTCAGTGGTGTTTGCACTTCCATTTCTTCGACACTGCATTACACGGTTATGGACATATACCAAGCAACTCAAAGTAAACACAGTGAGCAAAGTGTCACAGTGGTAAGACACTGAACTGTAATTTGGGAAACAGAAGTTTAAACCCTTGTCTGACTACTATGACAATTTTTCCGTGGTTTCTAAACATCGCTTAAAGCAAATGCCAGAATGGTTCCTGTGTTTTCTCAACATTGTTTAAAGCAAATTACAGAATACTTCCTTTAAAGAAGACAGAGTCAAATACCTTCACCAATACTAGTATTTGTCCAGTTGTAATGATATCATTAACAGGACACTAAATGACGGTTTCCCTGCCTTACTTCAAAGAATACTCTTGGGGGCAAAAATGCTATAGCAATGTATTGGGGTTTTCATCTAAAGCTAGTCTCTTCACTAACATAGATTTTAGATGTTGTTATGCAGAGATTAGTCTCTGACTGCATAGCACATGAAGTTTTGGAAGTATTATACCACTGGTATTTCATTGTATGTTTAAAGCTTGCTCTACAGTTTGAAACATTTTGTGAGTGCAATTTCAAAACTATAACTTTAGGTGATTATTTTACAACTACAGTCATATTTTACTTCACATTTAACTCTTGACTCCTTTAAGCATTTTGTATCATTTTCTTTTCAGTATCACTTAGTAGCCAATGCTGTTTCTCTCTTTTAGTGTCTTGTGAATAAGTCAATGCCAACAGTGACACTTAATCCAGTTAACACTGGGCAAGAGCAAGCTACAGAATACCGTGATGTTCCAATTAGTTATAAGGGTGCAGAGCCATCATATATTGAGAAAGTAATGGTTTCATCTAATAACGAAGAAGATTTCTTAATTAAAGTTTTGCTCAGACAAACAAGACGACCTGAAATTGGTGACAAGTTCAGTAGCCGACATGGACAAAAGGGAGTAGTTGGTAAGATTACTTTCATTTTGCAGACTTTTGTATTATGCCATGTTGTGTAAGATAAAGTTGAAATTAAATTTCATTGCAGTATTTATTAGTGTGTTGGAAAACAATGTTTAATAATGATATATATTTATATAGTGTGGTGTGAAGAAAAATGTTTAAAACCTACTGTTATCTTTTAGATTCATGAGATTACATTTTAGCCTCAAGTTTTGACACTCTCTGCTGAATGTTTAACGTGTTTTATGATTTGGCCACTTGTAGCGCTAGTGACACCTTCACTCACTTTGCATTGGACAAATGTTTATATAATTTAAAAAGAGTACCAATTATGTTTTCCTTCTAGCTGAGCAAAATGTGTCTGAGAGTCTTTCACCATTATCAAGTGCAGTTATTTACTTACATGTTTTTTGTGATGTGGCACAAACAAACTATGTGATAATTTGTGTGTGTGTGTGTGTGTGTGTGTGTGTGTGTGTGTGTCTTTCTACATTTTGATGCCTGTGATGTACATATGTCATACATAAAGTACAAAAAATGCAATGGAGGTATTCTACACATAACTTGTACAGCCTGTAATGTTATTTCCCACATTTTACATTTTCCCACAATTGTACACTATTTTTTGTAGTCCCTTGAAAAGAGTAAAAGCAACATTTTACGGTATTAGGATTTAAGATACATCAAAAGAAAGAACTAAAGCAAAAGTTAAATCTTTTTAAGACAAAAGCACATAAGATCGAAGTGCATAAAGAATACATGGAGGCAAACAGAAGATTGAAAATACGGATAAGATGAGATAAAAGGAAATGGATAGATGAGCAGGCACAGTTAACAGAAGAAACAGCAAGCCATGGAAATATAAAGGAGCTGTACGATATCACCAAATGACTCTCAGTGAAGAACTTTAGACTTGAAGGACAAGTTAAGAACAAGGATCAGGTGATGATTACAGACAGGCACAGCTACATAGATGGGGGGAGCATTTCAAGGAGTTGTTAAATTATAAAGACAACCAAGAGGAACAGGTAAGAGATTCTCCAGAGGAAGTCAAAGCAGATCAACATATAAATGTGCAGTATCCCACAATACTCGAAATTAGGGGGGCTTTAAGAAACGTAAAAAAACGCAAAGGCTCCAAGTGTGGACAAAACAGCACTGGAGCTGTTAAAAGCCAATATTTTAAGCACAGATGAAATCCTCCACCCCTTTCTGAAGCGTATTTGGCTTGAAGAGAAATCCCCGAGTGAGTAAAAAGGGGCTTGTTGGTAAAGTGCCCCTTTATTATTAAATAAAATAAAATGCATTGCAGCAGGAGACTGAATTCTAACATTGCATGTTTTTCCCTTAAGGATACGGGGTACTTTTCTGGCTCAATATTATGTAAAAATCAACACCTATTTCTTTCAGGCACTGTTTAAAATGAATATGATTTACAAACTTTTTGTTGGTATCAGGTAATGCAGCACATTTTCTAAACAAATTAGAAGTATTTTGAATATTTTTGAACCTACTTAGAGTTATTAAAAAAAATTACAAAGAAACTGATGCAGTTTTTATCCAAAATGGTTCCTCTAATTGAGGTTCCTTTTACTCCAATGTTATACATTTGAAGGAGAGCAAATATTTACCAGATATGCGTCACATGATGGCTGTGGTATTAGACCAATTTAATTCCACCAATTATGTATATTACAAGGATAAAAAATATCACATCTTACATTTTAATTATAATTTCGTTCCTAATAAAAATGTTACTTTTTCTATAATTTAGTTGGTTCTGCAATAAAGCTTCGGTCTACTACATTGTTGTTGTTGTTGTTGTTGTTGTTTTGGTCTTCAGTCCTGAGACTGGTTTGATGCAGCTCTCCATGCTACTCTATCTTGTTCAAGCTTCTTCATCTCTCAGTACTTACTGCAACCTACATCCTTCTGAATCTGCTTAGTGTATTCATCTCTTGGTCTCCCTCTACAATTTTTACGCTCCACGCTGCTCTTCAATGCTAAATTTGTGATCCCCTGATGCCTCAGAACATTTCCTACCGACCGGTCCCTTCTTCTTGTCAAGCTGTGCCACAAACTCCTCCCCAATTCTATTCAATACCTCCTCATTAGTTATGTGATCTACCCATTAAATCTTCAGCATTTTTCTGTAGCACCACATTTTGAAAGCTTCTATTCTCTTCTTGTCCAAACTATTTATCGTCCATGTTTCACTTCCATACATGGCTACACTCCATACAAATACTTTCAGAAACGACTTCCTGACACTTAAATCTGTACTCGATGTTAACAAATTTCTCTTCTTCAGAAACGCTTTCCTTGCCATTGCCAGTCTACATTTTATATCCTCTCTACTTCGACCATCATCAGTTATTTTGCTCCCCAAATAGCAAAATTTCTTCACTACTTTAAGTGTCTCATTTCATAAGTATGGACTATTGCAAGTTACAGAAAAAATTAGAGCAATGCTTTATAAACTTAAAGAAATATTTGAACCTGAATTCTGAAAAACACGACTTGTGGGAAATTGCGAATGAAGATATGAATACAACTAACTGTGCCTCAGAACGTTCCTGAAGCATACTCTTCATCCTGCAGCATTTCTTCATCTTCAAGCTTCCTCTTGGCACTCCTTTTGCAGTTCTTGCTTCTTTGGCAACTTGAAGAGCAAATCTTTCAGATTCATGCAGCTGTTGTCCGTCACATGCAAGCAAATGATCTTCCGTAGTAGAGCCACATTTTATGCCTAAATTTGTCAGGACTTCCAACCTTCCCATCACTCCATCATTGAAACATATCACTACATATCACTCCATCATTGAAACATATCACTGCATCTAGTACACTAACTTTTAATGTATTTAGTCTCACAAAAACATTCTTGGATAATCTTTCCCGTATGCAATGGTTGAAACATTCATTTGTATTCTGAGTGCCCCCATGAAGACATTTACTAAGCAAAACTGGGTCACCCATGACTCTAAAAATTGGTTTTATTTCATTCATAACAGGCTCAGGAAGAGAATGCTTATGATGGTATATTTGACCACTTCCTTTTGCTTTTTGGTAACCACACCAAGAATCTGCTCCTTTAGGGCAAATTCCATGAACAGGGTGGTCATCTGTGGACAACGTATGAAAGTAGATGTCCCATATAGCTTTTCTCATTGCTGTAACATCATTCAGAGGTGTAGTTCATCTAATAGCCAGTCCATAATAACTCTGAAGAAGGTCTATTTCAGTTTCTATCAATCTGCCTCGGCCAGACAGAGATTTTCCATCAGATACCAACTTTCCTTTCATTTCTCTTCGTACCTTCCTCAATCTAGCACCCATCCTCTTTTGCACATGTCCACAACACTCCAGTTTTTTTACCAAAGGTATCACCATAAACATTGAACTCATTAATTTTATTGAAAGCTTTAGAGTATCCATCATCGAAGTACTTATACTTGTAGAGCTCCATCACACTCTGTACCTCCACTGTACCATCATAATTCTTAGAGCACCGATGTTCAATATGCCCTTCAGTGTTACCATGGCAAGTGTGGCAGTACTTAGATAAGCACTCAACATCAACAACTTTTCCATTCTCCAGAGAAGTAGCACATACAACACCATTCAAGGAATGATAGCCTTGATGTTGTCATGTCCCATCAAGTGCAACAGCACTGCCCCAGGTTCCACTAATATTTACAGTTTCTTCTACTGCAAGTTTCATAGATGCCTTAGACACAGCCGTCAAGACACCTAAAGGTATTTTTATGTACTTGCTGAATCTACTGGGAGGAGGAGGAGGAGGAGGAGGAGGAAGAGGAAGGTCCATCAAACCACAAAACGTTCAAGCAGACTTTTTTCCTTTTCCTGTTGCACGCATTGCCTACACTAAACTTCAGATTCACATCATATGAATTATGCAAATCACCAGAAGGCATGCCATATGGGAATTACTTCCCTAACGAATTGATACATAGGTTACTTTCAACAGTGTGGCTCACTTTGTTTGTGAACTGGTTACCACAGAATTTCCTTTTATTGAATTTCTTGATGTGTGGCATAGTTCATATTTATTGCACACTAAAGGATATGTACTTCCACAAATATATGTAGCACTTGGGCAACAAACATTCAGTAACATGTGAATAGACTGCTTCAGCAAAACAAAAGTAACTACTAGCAAAAATAATCATTTACAGACACTAGAAACCTGCACTGTTACCCACATATAGGCTACACTGTATCATACATATAATCGCTGGAAATAGAAAGTTCACAGTTCTTTTCGAAATAATACTGGTTTCTGCAACAGAAATGAAGGGAGCTTGGCAGCATACATGACGGTAACTTTAAAATTTGATGTCATTTTTCATTTCAAACTCCATAATGTATATATCAATGTAATCAGGAAAGACTATAGAATTTAATAAAGCCATAAAAAATTTTCTATTTTTCCACCATTTATAAATACCCTTTATCCCTAACTGTGTGTGTTTAGTCATTTCATAGTCCATGATTGCATGCATATTTTAAGATTTAATTGTGCATGGAATTGCTGGCTTCAGTTATCATAGTATTACGAAAGCATAAATAGAGTTTGGATGAAAGGGGGAGGGAAGGATGCAAAGTGCAGTCGGCCTGGACAGAATCGTGCAACATACAGAATTTTTTTTAGAAACAATCGAAATATAGAATGCGTTGTCATCCCATACCCTTTCCATTCTCCTGACTATCCCACATCGGGAATTCTTAAAGAAATGCAACCATTGCCATTTGGGCAATATTTTTGTTGATCAACACGATTTTTGGGTGACAGACAAATCCAAATGTATGGATGCATAGATAGTTTAAATCTATCATTGGCCTTGCTGGCTATCGACACTGCATATCCTTTTCTTGTCTTATGATTGAAAATCCAAATATCTTTCTATTTTTTTATATGGCTGCCAATTCATTTAGCTGATTTTGGGAGAAGGGGTGCCTGGACCTCTTGCCCCCCCCCCCCCCCCTCCTTTTCCCCATTTTGACTATGTCCTTGACCACCTGCATCCCTTCATGCTTGTAGTCTTTTTTTATGGTACTTAATTGCTGTTCATCCATTTGAACAAACCCCAGAAATTATCACCATTGATAATAATAAATAAACCCACCACATGTACACAAACCTATTCTACAGGTCAAGTTGATACTTGACTTATGTATTACATAATAACAAAAACAAAATCTCGATGTAATGCCAACTGTGTGCTAGGCCATCAGATTTTTACCTTGCCCTTGATATATAAATTATAAGTTGCAGGGGTGTTATTTTAATGGTTATCTAATGTAAAAACTGATTGGAACTACTTTGTGATTACTGTATCCAGTTCTTGTGCCACAGAGATCAACTATTTTAATTTTTTTTTGTTGGCTATCCATAATTCGTTGTTAATTTAGCTATACATAATTTGTACTTAATTTTACAGGTCTCATAGTGGAGCAGGAAGACATGCCATTCAACGATCAGGGTATCTGTCCAGATATGATCATGAACCCCCATGGATTTCCTTCTCGAATGACAGTGGGGAAACTGATCGAACTTTTGGCTGGAAAAGCTGGCTTAATGCAAGGAAAATTTCATTATGGAACAGGTAATAACATTATACACATAGTAGTCATTAAATTGAAAGTTAGTTGAAGTAATGTGAAGTGTAGGTTAAACATTGAATTTTTGAAATGATAGGCTGAAATCAGTATTGCTATTTTCCAATTTAATACTGGATTTTCATTGTCTATATTGCTCTCCTCCTCAAAATTAAGTGTTAAATAATTTCCTAGTTTCTGTGACCTGTAGTTTCATCATTGCAGCAAGTTTACTAATTATTATAGGTTGCTGAGTATAATTTCCCAGTTTCTATGAGCTGTAGTTTAATAATAAATGAAAAGCACCAGTTTGCTTTTGTTCTACAGTATTACTTTTATTATGTTAACCGGTTTTCGGCTTACAAGGCCATCTTCAAACATCAATGTCAAGCCGAAAACCGGTTAACACAATAAAAGGAATACTTTAGAACAAAAGCCCAATATCTGCTGCATTGCTCATTAATGAGTTTACATGTAGTAGGGTGTTGTTTTTTTACAATGCAAGGACATTGTTGGTTTCAGCACACTGGAGGCAAAGTTATTGCATATGTCCTCAGATCATATAAAGTGTGCAAATATGTGGCTTTGAATTAGCACCAAATTTAAAATGTTATAGCCTTACGTATATGCGATTAGCAGCTGATTTTTGTTCCTACATCCCAGTCAAACTCCTTTTTCGGGATAAATTAAAACTGTACCACTACTACAAACATAAAAAGGGGAAAAAATTGACATGTATATGCTGAAAATTTTAAGTTCTTACATACTGAAATTGGTGCTCTTGTTCCTGTGATAACAAGTATGGGTTTCATAATGCACAGTGTTATTTTCAACCAATGTAATTGGGACTGACACCTCTGTCTTCAGAGGTCAGTGATGTTGCTCACCTTGTGTAATGTATGACTCTTTTTTTTTTATCCATCGTCATTAAAATTATGTGTCGTCATGGTGAAAGTGCTCAGCTTGGAATGTTCAATAACTTTGAACAACATGCAAAAATTTCAAGACCCCCTTTCCAAAAAAAGTTTGATTATTCCAAGTTACATGTTGACCTGACTACCTGTTCACATTCCTCCTCATCTGCTGCTCACTGATACTGTCCACTGAAACCTCTTTTGACTACTGATACTGTGATGTAGTTCCTGTTTATTTAAAATAAACCATGCAAAATTGCCTTACACGGACTGTATTACACAGGTCAGCATTTCTTACATATTTGTCACAAATATTGAAAAATCTAGCACACTGGACTCACATTTGGGTGGAGCAGGCTTCCTGTTAATATGTGGTCATCCAAATGTAGGGTTCCTTAAATTGCTAAAGCATATGTAAAGATGGATCCTTTCAAAAATACATAGCTGCTTCCTCGTCCTTCCCTTCCCTTTTTTTGCCACAAAGTACTGTTCTTTGCTGTTACCATCACAGTGATAAGTAATTTGTCTTACTTGCTGTGACCAGTGTGCACAATTTTTACCTTTAAAAATGTGCTGTCATTTTAAAGTTTCATATCTCACCTGGCAGGAACCACTGACATAACCGTGCAGGATTAGCCGTGCGGTCTAAGGCGCTGCAGTCATGGACTGTGCGGCTGGTCCCGGTGGAGGTTCGAGTCCTCCTTCGGGCATGGGTGTGTGTGTTTGTACTTAGGATAATTTAGGTTAAGTAGTGTGTAAGCTTAGGGACTGATGACTTTAGCAGTTAAGTCCCATAAGATTTCACACACATTTGAACATTTTTGAACCACTGACGCATTTCTCTTTAGGTATTCCCCCTTTTCTTCTTGTCCTGTGTCTCTAGTCTTCATATTCCAAGTGTCCATTATATCAAAACTTGACTAAGAATAGAAAGATACAGTAATTTTACACCTTCCACTCTCTGTAATTTTATTTTGCTGTAGATCTTTCCAGTCCCCTCCATATATTCACAGTTTACTTGTTCACATCTAGCTTTTGTCTTCTCTTCATTCAAATTTATTTTTGTGTGCTCCGTAACATGCAGGGGTGTGAAGTATGTAGGAGAAAGTTGAAAAATAGGCAAGAGGTAATCAGAATTGTAGCTGCAAGGACATATTGTGAACTTTGGATTGATAGCTGTTGGTAATCCGAGTTTGCATCCAGGTATGGCAAACAGTTTGCTACAGTGTTTCAGAAGAGTGTACATTCTACTATACAGTGAAGGCTTCATTCTAGCAAAACACATGCACTTCAGCACAGGAAAACTATATTCTCAGTGCCTTACTGTTGAATACTACAGCAGTGTGTCATTCTATTACTTTATACATGTGTACAAGAAATTTAATCGCATTTTATTTTACACTTCACAATTATTGTGGCTGTAACTAAGCTGGAGGAAATGCTTACAAATGCTGCCTTTTCTGAACCATGCGTTATGTGCCATTTTTATATGAATTTACAAGGTCTGAAATATCATTGTATATAGTTATTTGTGGCTTACGGCGACACTAGTATGTTATTTGCAAACTAAGCAGCCAATCTTTGTCTAGACTATTGACCTTTTGTTTTTGTTTTTCAGCATTTGGAGGTTCTAAAGTGTCAGATGTGTGCGAAGAACTCGCAAAATATGGTTTCAATTATCTTGGAAAAGACTTCTTCTATTCAGGTATTACTGGGGAACCTCTGCAAGCATACATATATTCTGGACCGGTAAGTGCACAGCTCATAATGTATGTAAAATAATTAATACCGATTGTAGAAGATTGAGAAACTACAGTGTGTCTCAAAAGTAATAATTAATATTAATAGAACACATATGTAATATAGAAAACACATCGCTAAACAATAAGGGCACATATACAGTGTTAAAAACCATTCAGTTTCAACATGCATGTGAACATGCAGAGACCAACTTTCTGCTGTAGCCAGGAACATGTTCTGTAGTTGATGGCCATGCTAGATGGCCACGTGGTTTGAGGTGCTGTGTCACGGATGACCTCAGCAGTTTGGTCTCTTAGGAATTCACATACATTTGAACATTTGTAGTTGATGGGGTGTGATGCTGTTAATTTACTCCACAAGCCAATCATGCAACTGACACAGGGTACTGATTTTAACCCTGTACACAGTGGATTTGATATGACTCCACATATATGGTGAATCTTTACCAATCCACTGTTGAGGGAACATTGGGTTGAAGTACTCTCAAACAATGAGAGCAAAGTGGGGAAAGTCCTGCCCTGCTTTTACACAACGGAATTCAGAATTCCATCAGATTCCAATTACATTTCCAGAAAAACCTCAAACACATCAAGGTAATTTATACCTGTTATTGTTTGCTCTCCAGAGAAAAATGTCCATTTTGTCTTAGGTAATCCCCAGTCATCCACTCAGTTCCGGGGTTTTCCCATTCTTACATTGCAGGATTGTCATCATCCCATATCTGGCAGTTGTGATGATCACGTGTGAAATGTAGATTCAGTTGAGAAGAGCAGAGTATCTAACAGATTTTATTTTTCCACAGCCTCCAAAGGGCAGCACACATTTTCATTTGGGCTACATAATCTTCCTTCTCCAGGCGATGCGTTACCCAGGTGTGATATGCCATCTTCTTTGATGACAGTCCAGGCCATTCCTCATTAAGCACACTTCCTCTTCATCTGAATTTGTTGACTAGTCTTTGTTGATGGTCTTTTTCCACATATTCATTGTACCCAACTCGCACACCTTCTTGGTTGTTTTACCACCAAGTTTCCAGGAAACTGTGGCTCTTCTTTCATCAACATAGAGAATCTTAAAGGTCTGTGAAAGAAGAATTGATGGCATTAATGTTTTTATGAAACTGAAGAAACTGCAAAAAGGTGGGAATTTAAGGAGATGGGACCTGGATAAACTGAAAGAACCAGAGGTTGTAGAGAGTTTCAGGGAGAGCATAAGGGAACAATTGACAGGAATGGGGGAAAGAAATACAGTAGAAGAAGAATGGGTAGCCCTGAGGGATGAAGTAGTGAAGGCAGCAGAGGATCAAGTAGGTAAAAAGACGAGGGCTAATAGAAATCCTTGGGTAACAGAAGAAATATTGAATTTAATTGATGAAAGGAGAAAATATAAAAATGCAGTAAATGAAGCAGGCAAAAAGGAATACAAACGTCTCAAAAATGATATCGACAGGAAGTGCAAAATGGCTAAGCAGGGATGGCTAGAGGACAAATGTAAGGATGTAGAGGCTTGTCTCACTAGGGGTAAGATAGATACTGCCTACAGGAAAATTAAAGAGACCTTTGGAGAGAAGAGAACCACTTGTATGAATATCAAGAGCTCAGATGGCAACCCAGTTCTAAGCAAAGAAGGGAAGGCAGAAAGGTGGAAGGAGTATATAGAGGATTTATACAAGGGCGATGTACTTGAGGACAATATTATGGAAATGGAAGAGGATGTAGATGAAGACGAAATGGGGGATAAGATACTGCGTGAAGAGTTTGACAGAGCACTGAAAGACCTGAGTCGAAACAAGGCCCCGGGAGTAGACAACATTCCATTTGAACTACTGATGGCCTCGGGAGAGCCAGTCATGACAAAACTCTACCATCTGGTGAGCACGATGTATGAGACAGGCGAAATACCGTCAGACTTCAAGAAGAATATAATAATTCCAATCCCAAAGAAGGCAGGTGTTGACAGATGTGAAAATTACCGAACTATAAGTTTAATAAGTCACAGCTGCAAAATACTAACACGAATTCTTTACAGACGAATGGAAAAACTGGTAGAAGCCGACCTCGGGGAAGATCAGTTTGGATTCCGTAGAAATGTTGGAACACGTGAGGCAATACAAATCTTACGACTTATCTTAGAAGAAAGATTAAGAAAAGGCAAACCTACATTTCTAGCATTTGTAGACTTAGAGAAAGCTTTTGACAATGTTAACTGGAATACTCTCTTTCAAATTCTGAAGGTGGCAGGGGTAAAATACAGGGAGCGAAAGGCTATTTACAGTTTGTACAGAAACCAGATGGCAATTATAAGAGTCGAGGGGCATGAAAGGGAAGCAGTGGTTGGGAAAGGAGTAAGACAGGGTTGTAGCCTCTCCCCGATGTTATTCAATCTGTATATTGAGCAAGCAGTAAAGGAAACAAAAGAAAAATTCGGAGTAGGTATTAAAATTCATGGAGAAGAAGTAAAAACTTTGAGGTTCGCCGATGACATTGTAATTCTGTCAGACAGCAAAGGACTTGGAAGAGCAGTTGAACGGAATGGACAGTGTCTTGAAAGGAGGATATAAGATGAACATCGTTGTTGTTGTTGTGGTCTTCAGTCCTGAGACTGGTTTGATGCAGCTCTCCATGCTACTCTATCCTGTGCAAGCTTCTTCATCTCCCAGTATCTACTGCAACCTACATCCTTCTGAATCTGCTTAGTGTATTCATCTCTTGGTCTCCCTCTACGATTTTTACCCTCCACACTGCCCTCCAATGCTAAATTTGTGATCCCTTGATGCCTCAAAACATGTCCTACCAACCGATCCCTTCTTCTAGTCAAGTTGTGCCACAAACTTCTCGTCTCCCCAATCCTATTCAATACCTCCTCATTAGTTACGTGATCTACCCACCTTATCTTCAGCATTCTTCTGTAGCACCACATTTCAAAAGCTTCTATTCTCTTCTTGTCCAAACTAGTTATCGTCCATGTTTCACTTCCATACATGGCTACACTCCATACAAATACTTTCAGAAACGACTTCCTGACACTTAAATCTATACTCGATGTTAACAAATTTCTCTTCTTCAGAAACGCTTTCCTTGCCATTGCCAGTCTACATTTTATATCCTCTCTACTTCGACCATCATCGGTTATTTTACTCCCTAAATAGCAAAATTCCTTTACTACTTTAAGTGTCTCATTTCCTAATCTAATTCCCTCAGCATCACCCGACTTAATTCGACTACATTCCATTATCCTCGTTTTGCTTTTGTTGGTGTTCATCTTATATCCTTCTTTCAAGACAATGTCCATTCCGTTCAACTGCTCTTCCAAGTCCTTTGCTGTCTCTGACAGAATTACAATGTCATCGGCGAACCTCAAAGTTTTTACTTCTTCTCCATGAATTATAATACCTACTCCGAATTTTTCTTTTGTTTCCTTTACTGCTTGCTCAATATACAGATTGAATAACATCGGGGAGAGGCTACAACCCTGTCTTACTCCTTTCCCAACCACTGCTTCCCTTCCATGCCCCTCGACTCTTATAACTGCCATCTGGTTTCTGTACAAACTGTAAATAGCCTTTCGCTCCCTGTATTTTACCCCTGCCACCTTCAGAATTTGAAAGAGAGTATTCCAGTTAACATTGTCAAAAGCTTTCTCTAAGTCTACAAATGCTAGAAACGTAGGTTTGCCTTTTCTTAATCTTTCTTCTAAAATAAGTCGTAAGGTCAGTATTGCCTCACGTGTTCCAACATTTCTACGGAATCCAAACTGATCTTCCCCGAGGTCGGCTTCTACCAGTTTTTCCATTCGTCTGTAAAGAATTCGTGTTAGTATTTTGCAGCTGTGGCTTATTAAACTGATTGTTCGGTAATTTTCACATCTGTCAACACCTGCTTTCTTTGGGATTGGAATTATTATATTCTTCTTGAAGTCTGAGGGTATTTCGCCTGTCTCATACATCGTGCTCACCAGATGGTAGAGTTTTGTCATGACTGGCTCTCCCGAGGCCATCAGTAGTTCAAATGGAATGTTGTCTACTCCCGGGGCCTTGTTTCGACTCAGGTCTTTCAGTGCTCTGTCAAACTCTTCACGCAGTATCTTATCTCCCATTTCGTCTTCATCTACATCCTCTTCCAATTCCATAATATTGTCCTCAAGTACATCGCCCTTGTATAAACCCTCTATATACTCCTTCCACCTTTCTGCCTTCCCTTCTTTGCTTAGAACTGGGTTGCCAACTGAGCTCTTGATATTCATACAAGTGGTTCTCTTCTCTCCAAAGGTCTCTTTAATTTTCCTGTAGGCAGTATCTATCTTACCCCTAGTGAGATAAGCCTCTACATCCTTACATTTGTCCTCTAGCCATTCCTGCTTAGCCATTTTGCACTTCCTGTCGATATCATTTTTGAGACGTTTGTATTCCTTTTTGCCTGCTTCATTTACTGCATTTTTGTATTTTCTCCTTTCATCAATTAAATTCAATATTTCTTCTGTTACCCAAGGATTTCTATTAGCCCTCGTGTTTTTACCTACTTGATCCTCTGCTGCCTTCACTACTTCATCCCTCAGAGCTACCCATTCTTCTTCTACTGTATTTCTTTCCCCCATTCCTGTCAATTGTTCCCTTATTCGCTCCCTGAAACTCTCTACAACCTCTGGTTCTTTCAGTTTATCCAGGTCCCATCTCCTTAAATTCCCACCTTTTTGCAGTTTCTTCAGTTTCAATCTGCAGTTCATAACCAATAGATTGTGGTCAGAATCCACATCTGCCCCAGGAAATGTCTTACAATTTAAAACCTGGTTCCTAAATCTCTGTCTTACCATTATATAATCTATCTGATACCTACTAGTATCTCCAGGATTCTTCCAGGTATACAACCTTCTTTTATGATTCTTGAACCAAGTGTTGGCTATGATTAAGTTATGCTCTGTGCAAAATTCTACAAGGCGGCTTCCTCTTTCATTCCTTCCCCCCAATCCATATTCACCTACTATGTTTCCTTCTCTCCCTTTTCCTACTGACGAATTCCAGTCACCCATGACTATTAAATTTTCGTCCCCTTTCACTACCTGAATAATTTCTTTTATCTCGTCATACATTTCATCTATTTCTTCATCATCTGCAGAGGTAGTTGGCATATAAACTTGTACTACTGTAGTAGGCATGGGCTTTGTGTCTATCTTGGCCACAATAATGCGTTCACTATGCTGTTTGTAGTAGCTAACCCGCGCTCCTATTTTTTTATTCATTATTAAACCTACTCCTGCATTACCCCTATTTGATTTTGTATTTATAACCCTGTAATCACCTGACCAAAAGTCTTGTTCCTCCTGCCACCGAACTTCACTAATTCCCACTATATCTAACTTTAACCTATCCATTTCCCTTTTTAAATTTTCTAACCTACCTGCCCGATTAAGGGATCTGACATTCCATGCTCCGATCCGTAGAACGCCAGTTTTCTTTCTCCTGATAACGACGTCCTCCTGAGTAGTCCCCGCCCGGAGATCCGAATGGGGGACTATTTTACCTCCGGAATATTTTACCCAAGAGGACGCCATCATCACTTAATCATACAGTAGAGCTGCATGTCCTCGGGAAAAATTACGGCTGTAGTTTCCCCTTGCTTTCAGCCGTTCGCAGTACCAGCACAGCAAGGCCGTTTTGGTTAATGTTACAAGGCCAGATCAGTCAATCATCCAGACTGTTGCCCCTGCAACTACTGAAAAGGCTGCTGCCCCTCTTCAGGAACCACATGTTTGTCTGGCCTCTCAACAGATACCCCTCCGTTGTGGTTGCACCTACGGTACGGCCATCTGTATCGCTGAGGCACGCAAGCCTCCCCACCAGCGGCAAGGTCCATGGTTCATGGGGGGGAACGGAATGGACAGTGTCTTGAAAGGAGGATATAAGATGAACATCAACAAAAGCAAAACGAGGGTAATGGAATGTAGTCAAATTAAGTCGGGTGATGCTGAGGGAATTAGATTAGGAAATGAGACACTTAAAGTAGTAAAGGAGTTTTGCTATTTAGGGAGTAAAATAACCGATGATGGTCGAAGTAGAGAGGATATAAAATGTAGACTGGCAATGGCAAGGAAAGCGTTTCTCAAGAAGAGGAATTTGTTAACATCGAGTATAGATTTAAGTGTCAGGAAGTCATTTCTGAAAGTATTTGTATGGAGTGTAGCCATGTATGGAAGTGAAACATGGACGATAACTAGTTTGGACAAGAAGAGAATAGAAGCTTTCGAAATGTGGTGCTACAGAAGAATGCTGAAGATAAGGTGGGTAGATCACGTAACTAATGAGGAGGTATTGAATAGGATTGGGGAGAAGAGAAGTTTGTGGCACAACTTGACTAGAAGAAGGGATCGGTTGGTAGGACATGTTTTGAGGCATCAAGGGATCACAAATTTAGCATTGGAGGGCAGTGTGGAGGGTAAAAATCGTAGAGGGAGACCAAGAGATGAATACACTAAGCAGATTCAGAAGGATGTAGGTTGCAGTAGATACTGGGAGATGAAGAAGCTTGCACAGGATAGAGTAGCATGGAGAGCTGCATCAAACCAGTCTCCGGACTGAAGACCACAACAACAACAACAACAACAATGAAATTCATGTTACTTTTGTGACACCATATATTTTTGTAACAAGATTATTTTGACAGCATTCAAGCTGTAAATGTGGCCTGGACAGGATATTTAACAGACTCAGATTTACTTAATATACATGGTGTCTCAGAAGAAATGGTTGATATTCAGGAATATAACAGGAACTCTTATTTAAAGCAAAAATCTTCGTATGGACATAAGCCCTGTTTTGAATGTTTTCAGTGATAGAACACATTTAATATCACTTTTTCTTTGACAACTTGAAAACTACAGCATCTGGTGAAAATGTGTCACAGTACAATATTAAACTACATTAAATGTCCTACAAAAGAAGGTCCTATTAAACTTTTTTCTCTAAGACTAATAGTTTGCACAAAGAGAGCAAGAGAATATTGAAAATCTGACATGATGTGCACGTGTTGTAGCTTATGTGGTTTTTGTAGACCAATGTGAAGTGGTTTCCTGACTTGTGGTACATCAGGTGTCCTGTATCAAATCGTTAACCTAGACTTCCTCTGCACTACTGTGGTATTTTGTGAACAATGACAATTGAATAATACAGAAAATAACAATGTACATTAAATGTTTTTTTATCTTGGATGCCATTCAAAATAGGGCATGTGTCCATATGATGTTTCTTTTACTTCAAATAAGTGTGTCTGTCATTTCCTGAATGCCAGCCATTTCTTCTGGGACACTCAGTAGAAATGTAAATCCCCCCCGCATTTATTTATTATAAGTATGGCACCACAGCCTATCGTCTCACTGTGTGAGAGTTGAAGACATTATGATAAATAACAAACCAACTCAAACAAAGTCTTAGTGTTTGTGATATGCCATTGTGTTCTTCCAGTTGTTGTCCAACACGATATATGTATGTTTAAATTTAGAATTCACTTCCTGTTAATTACCTCAATGTATTGCTGATGCAAATATCACAGCTTTCTGAGTCTGATGCTCAGTTCTGTTAGACTGTTATGTAGTATGACTTGATACTTTTGCTTGAGAGTATTACTGGGCATATAAGACATCACTGTCTATAGATTCCATAACTGTGTTATATTTGTGTGTTTTAAAATTTTTGTTACTGTCAAATGTGAGATCAATGAACCATGTTCTGTAGCTAGATTTACTAATAAAGGTTAGTTTATGATGTCAGATCCATGTTGTGCCCACTCAGGCATCATAACAGACTACAGTACAGCAGTGACATTTGTACAAAAGTGATTGACTTTACATACTAGATGCTCCTATTGAAGCTGTATTTCAAATATAATAAAAGCACAGTAGCAGACCATCACAAAATGACATTTAAAAGTTCCTACAATGTTTAAAAAAAATGCAAACGTAAAATATTTTATTCCCAGGGGATAAAGGTCTGAAATGTACAATATGTATGCAAAAAATATTATTTATTGAAGGAAATAACAATTAAAAGCAAACATAATACCTAGCAAGATACAACTCATATCAGGTAACTCATGTTGTGACCCAGAAAAAATACAAAACTTTCTACAGCGCATTTTTATTGCAGCTTTGTCATTCCTGAGCATACTATACCTGTCACATTTTGCAGTTGGCTTTGACAATCATGTACATATGTACAAGCCACATAGAGCATTGAAGGGGATACTTTTATCAAAATTAGCTGCTCCATGTCCTTTTTCTATGTCAGTACATTTTTGTCAGCCAGACATCCCGGAAAGTCCTGGGTTGGCATGTTTTTTAGTGCATGCGTAACAGCAGTTTTTACATTGAAACTTCCTGGCGGATTAAAACTGTGTGCCGGACCGAGACTTGAACTCGGGCCTTTGCCTTTCGCGGGCAGCTATGAGGACGGGGCGTGAGTCGTGCTTGGGTAGCTCAGTCAGTAGAGCACTTGCCCACGAAAAGCAAAGGTCCCGAGTTCGAGTCTCGGTCCGGCACACAGTTTTAATCTTGCCAGGAAGTTTCATATCAGTGCACACTCTCATTCCAGTTTTTACATTGTCAGTGGTCTCAAAATCATGTCCATTCAAGGGTGCATTGATGTAGGGAAACAAGAAACAGTCTGTTGGAATAAAAACAGGGCTGTTGGGGGCCAGGCAGCATAGCCATATTGTTTTTGACCAAATAATCCATCACTACATGCATCCCTTTTCGGGGTGTGGTGACTGCGATGTTTGTCACGTGGAGTTTTGTCTCTCTGTCTCAGGGTCATATTCAAAAACCCAAGAGTCATCTCCCTTTATAACATTGTCAGAAAAAATAGCATCATTTCTACACAACTCCATAAGTTCTTTACAAACGAGCACTGGGTTGAACTTATGGACGTGTCCAAATTTTCGGGACCAATTTTAAGCACCCATTCTTCATCTTCAGTTTCAGTCATGTGCGCAATGGTTTTGGGTATAATCAGAGTCTGAGCTACCAAAATAACACTCATTCTACAACCTGTGTTCAAAAGTTCATGCATCTTTTGACATTGAAGAACATCCATAGCAAGTTCCATCTGCAGTATCACCTGGCCTTCCAAAAATGCTTTGTGAAACCAAAATCCTGCCACTTTGACAGACATTCATTCTCAAATGTCTACTTAATCATAGAAATGTTTTGACCATGGACTTTCCAAGTTGCACATAGAATTTGATTGAGTACTATTGTTTGTGGGAACTGGAGACATCCTGACTCTCCAGGAGCTCAAGGGAAAATTGGGTTGGTTGTGTTGGGAAGCTAACTACCGCCACTGACTAGCCTGGGTAAGTAGACTGCACTCCCACCACTAGGACTGTCAAAATAAAATTGGTGACAGACCTTGCTGCTACACCTGGTGTGAGGTACTTTAGCACTGACTGGAGGGTCATTAAAAGCTTTAACTGTGAGTGGAAACATTGACAATTAGTAAGAAGCCACATGATGCCTGACGCCACCAACAAACTAATTACCATCTGTTCATAATATGCTCTAGACCAGTTCAGTAAGTCATCTAGCCAATGTTCCATTTTTTGCCATAGCGAGTACTATAGTGCATTTAAAATTAATTGCAACTTTTGATGTTTGGCTCAGCAGGTGGGGGGGCATGTTTGACGCTGTTGCCCAAGTAACACCAATGGCAAGCCTGCTTTCTCTCCCACGCTGCCAGTGGTGTCCCGCAATGCATGCATCTATGTTCGTTGTCTCTTGTTGGAGTGTGGTATTTTCTGGTGCTGAAGTGTTCTGCAGTGGTCAGGTGTCATGAACGAGTATTTTTGTGTTGGCGTTGTGTTTATAACAACAGTGCAGCATGTCAGAACACAAGATTCACAGTGAAAGAGGTCCTCCAAGAACACGTTTACCAGCTGCAAAGATAATGCTCTGATGCAAAGTATTTTTCCGAATTTGACAATAGTAATGGACAGTGCACATACCAATCTGTTGTGATAGATGAATCTCCAACAATGCAGTCTAGGAAAGCAGATATTTTATTGTGTGTAGAAAGAAATGGCCCACTGGATAAAGTTGAATCTAGCATGTATAATGCAGAGTTAATGGAACTTGTAGTGCCGTACAAGCCAAATACACCACATTACCAGGTCGCTGAACTGGCTAACGCTAAAAGGCATAGTTTAATCAGGCTTTCTTTGTATCATGCTCGTTTAAAGAATATATGGTCCTAGATAAGAAGTAATGTGGCAAAAAGCAACAAGAAATTTATGGACAGTGAGGTTGAAATGCTGACGAAAGAAGCAATTGTAAATGTTACACTACAGGACTGGTCTTGAATTATCAGCCATATCAAGAAGGTAGTTGAGGAGACGTGGATTCATAAGGGACTGTGATGAGTTTGAGTAATACATAACTTCTCTTGTGCCATGATAGAATGTGCTTCTTTTACCTAAACACAGCAGAGTTTACAAATATTCATGTCACTAACATTCTAATGCAGTTGAAATTATGACAGAATCCTAAAACAGTGTGTTATTAAACTGGCAACTGAGGACAAGTCAGGTTAATAGTTATGAGAAAGCCCATTCTCAGTATAAAAATAAACATTTAACTTCTTCACTTACACTGTTGCAAAACCTGCAGAAATTTTCATTTCACCAGGTATTTGTGGACCTTAAAAGTTACAATATTCCATCTAAAAAACTGTAGTTTCTTGAATATAGTGGTATATATGGAAGTTACACGTATCACTCATATAGTAAAATACTCTCCTCTTTGCGTGCTAACATTTACCGAAATCTTGTTTTGATATCTGAGATCGTTTGTGAAATACAAGGGATTTATGAATGTTTAATTCTGGTTTGTTTACTGGTGCATGCATTCTTGATGGAACCCTTTACATTGATTCCATTTTCTCGATGTTGGGGACAGATAGCGATATTCTTTAAAGTTTAAAGAATAATTCAATATGTTGTCTAAATTTCATAAGCCACAGCATATGAACTAACATGCACCAAATGTGTATTCATAATGGGCTATGTTTTTACTGCAAGCTTTAAGAATTTCCTGTAGTAGTTTACCTGATATTGAAGTATCACAATAATTATGACCATTAACGAAATGATAGGCAGTTCATCATGAATCTGATAAATGAAGCTGTAAGATGTACAAGAGTCAGTGTTTATTACAGAATACTTTCTTTAGAATGGTTTGAGAAAGATCGCTGATCAGTTGGCTTGTGACGCTTGCAGTTCATGCAGTCAAGTGAGCTACCACATTAATTTTAAACACATTATAACACCCAAGAAACCAACAGCGTGATTATTATTAATGGGATGAGCATATTATTGTTTTTAAATTGTAGTTTGATGTGGATGTAAAACTACCATCAAATTAGCCATAATTTGAGGATGGAATGTAAGAATATTATGAAAAGAAAAGTCGCCACTCACCATATAGTGGAGATGCTGAATTGCAGATAGGCACAACAGAAAGACCGTCACAAATAAGCTTTCGGCCTGCAAGGCCTCACTCATGCAAATGCAGTGAGTTTGTGTGTGTGCGTGTGTTTGGGGGGGGGGGGGGGGGTGTCTATTTTCGACAAAGGCCTTGCTGTATTTGTGACAGTTTTTTGTTGTGCCTATCTGCAACTCAGCGCTATATAGTGAGTGGCAACTTCCCTCTTCATAATATTGTAGCCATAATTTGAAATGGACTATTAATGTAGGTTATAAAAATAGTCAAGATAACTTAATTATATTCATGCAGCTGACAAGCCTAATTAATTTATTTTTATTGACTGGAACTTGTCACATTGAAATGCATGTTTTATAATTAGGAAATGTAATTAATGGAAGTCCCCAAGCTCTGAAAAAGTAAAACAATAAACTGGTGCTGGAATTCTTTTTTATTTCATGATTACCGGTTTCAGTGAAACTAAAGCAGCCATCATCGGATCTTAGGACACACACAGGTTACAGCATCAAGGCAAACAATGGTGATATTAATAGTTGCCTGTAACAAGCAGGCCTTACAAAATTTTCGTAAGTAGCACGTAGGCGTCCAAGAGAGATGACATTATAAATGTTAAATGTCTCCATCACATACAAGCACAAGCTAGCTTACAGCACGATTGCTCTGAAAAATATTAATGGAGTAACACCATGACAATTAAGAAGAAACAAAAACTTGTCATGCCTCACCCAGTGAGGTCCAAGATTTAGCACATCAGTGCTTTGAAAAACAAATGCCTCATAGTGAGGTCCAAAATTCAGCACATTAGGTGGGAAAACAGCATGAAAAAAATTACAAGGAACAAAAAACTGTGAAACCTTGCAGCGAGGACCAAAGTATAGCACATGATTACTTTGAAAAATTGTTATGAAACAGCACAAAAAAAGATAAAAAATACAAATAAACTTGACAATCACTTTGACATATTCTTTACTTTTACAGAAAAAATAGTTAAACAAATATTGAGTTTACCAGGAAATCAGTTTGATAATGAAACAAAATGTATGATGCCACCATTAGGCACGGCGAAGTCAGTATGGAATACCACATGCTAAACTGAACGTGGGAGTAGTTATATTTATAAACTATGAGCAAAAAAATCTTTGAAACTTTAACAAAACATCCACAGATAAGTGAAAGGAACAAAAAGGAAAAAAACATGGAAAAGAAATCTCTCTCATTCAGTCATCTCTCTCATTCAGTCATCCATATATCCACCCACAAAGTTAGTTGTACAGTATAGGAATTGTGTAATTAGTCCCTGAAGCATTTAGGCATCAAGAATGTCTACTACTTATCTTAATGTAAACAAGCCATTTATAACGGTGCTTGTGAGTGGCATTAATAAACAACCATCAAAGGAAAGAAAATCTTAAATATTACGTCTTTGATGTATATCAAACTCATTGGCTTATGTGTTTCTCCTCAACTATTGTGCACTAAATAGGCTGTCCAACTTCAGTTAATTAATAAGTTAAAAGCATTAATTTGCTTTGATTACTTATTATTCCCTTCAGCTGCTGATGTCGCTGTGGGCAACAATCGATCATCAATAACATATATTCACTTTCTCCTCTGCATCTAGACAAAAACTTAAACAAGAATGAATGCGCATCTGCTTAATGTCTGTGAAAGTAACCAACACTGAAGTGGTTCATTTGTGACACCTACAGGAAAAAAAAAAAAAAAAGATTGCTACAAACATCAATAGGACAAAATATCTTCATTCAGAATCACTGAAGAGATTAAATAAATTGTGGAAAAAGGAAATGTGTGTATTTTTGATACCTACCTTTAGCCATTTAGTTGCTCCTTGCCTCCATTTCTTGTGAGTAATATGGCCTTGGATACCACCAGGGCTGACATTGTGACTTTGCAGGGATCTTTCTGTTGCTTAGGATTGTCTCCCACAACGTTGGGCTGAATATCATTCTGTAGTGAACTTCTAAAACATAACTTGGAAGAAAACACTTCAGCAAAAAGCACTTAATTGTGCTGTCAGCAGTGTTATCAGAGTGCTCATAGTATACCCTATGGCTAAGTGTTGTACCTCATATCTGTTCCAGATATTAGTAATGGACTCTCAGTCATTTCTCCCATACAGTAGGCTCAGAAAGCAGCAGCATGAACACCAAATTCTGTAATGGGTCCCTAACTTTCTTAAAAATTGCTGGTGTTTCTAATGGACTGCAGCAGTGGATGGCACATAAATGTCACCCTCAAAAATATCTCAATGGTCCAGGCATACTCTGACACATACAAAAATCAACCCTAATACCTCATGGTGGTTTCCATCCCCCTCAACGTGGACACTCAAAAAAATCTTCCTTGTACATGGTCAAACTATGAGCTTCTTCCTATACTAAACGCTCCAGTTGACTTTATTCACTCCTGCTAATCGAGCTTGGCAGAGCTATGTTCTATTTTCTTTCTATTACACCTTATTGAGCAGGTCAAACTTCAGTCGTGCTGCAATATTTGTAGTGTGGGTGTATGTCATGCCCGTACTAATCCCAACTCATTCTTCAACATAGGAAAAACGTGTGCACCTGTGCACCATCTCAATTGCCTGCTACCTCTTTATTTAAAAATTTCACTGTATTCATTCATTAGACAGCTTAGCATGCAGGTCATATCAAAAACATTATCAATTTATTCCCCCAGCACTTACCTTTATCAAAATTGTTAAACAGACTGCAAGACCATAATGAAAAGAAAAGCACAAATTATTGCTCGGTTTGATGCACAAAATACAAATTGGAAAAAATCCCACATGTCATAAAACAAATTACACACAAATTCCCCAAAACATATCCCTGCAAACAGTAACTTCTTAGGTAGACGCAGTGTACCAGTGTACTGTACACTAAAATCACAAGCTACATACTGTAGACTAACTCCTCCACTTCTTCGCGGTCGTCTCTGCTATTTATCTGATGCAGGTTTGTTTATTGGGTCTGTACCCCTGATTATTCCAATCATTGTTGGTTTGAACCATTATGCAACTGATTCTGCTGCAGGCCAGGTGCTCCCACTCCCACAATCCGGGCACCTTGCCTCTTGTCTTCTTTCATTCCCTCAATTATAATCGTTATTGTTGCCAGGATTGTTCAGCCAATTTGCCGTTTCATGGTGATTACTGTGGCATGGCTGGCTCACCCATGAGCTGAACCTGTCATCCTTACATTCATTGTAGAAACGGTGTGATCTTGCAACTGTTTCTGTGAGTTGATTCGTTATTCCCATTCTCACCATTAATGTGTTGAAGCCCTTATAATAGGGTCTTGAACATTTGCTTGTTGTCTTTGCAACATTCTACAAGTGTCCACTGATAAGAGTGTGGCAGTTTGGTGTAACAGAACAGTATTAAATCAGTTGGCCCAAAGGGGCACCAAGAAACTGGTTCTTTTAACACTTTTTCTTGAGAAAGTTGACAGGGCTTCATATACCCCAAATTCGTAAAATTTTTATCCAACATGGTGTCATCTTTAGCACACACTTGAGCCTCCCGTGACCAATATGCCGTGACGTCTCCTGAAACTATCAGTAAGAATGATGACTTGTGCTACTGTTTACACCTTTGCTTCATCTTCGCCTTCAAGAAAACTGCAAACAAATTCAAGTTGAAAGTGAACAAGCCACAGTGGTGGGACTGAATAAGCTAACTGTCATGCTCAGGCTCTGGGAGGGAAGTGTTAATTATTTTCCCTAATCATTCAATTCTCCCTCAGTTGACCTCATGGCTTCGTTGAATGCTGGACACAACTCATAGCTTGGAGCACTTAGTGTCTGTAGTGGCATGCTCATGTTACCTGTGAGTGATTGATTTGGTCACTACCTGTAGTAGTGTCCAATACAGCAGGGATGCTGCACTCGGTTGTTCTGACACCACTCACCACACCTAATGTTTGTGACACTTTCATTCAGATTCCTCAGTCATTATTTCTTGCTGCTGCTTGCATACCCTGTTGATGTTTTCCTGTACTTCATTATACAACAATTCCTGCATGTCTACCATCGTGGAGATCAGTATAGAGGACTTCCTGTCAACTCCTATCACTATGTCTCCTTGATTGCGGTTTCTATTTCAAGTGGAATGAACTGTATTGCCCTTCCACTTCTCCAATTCTCTGTACTGCATCTCCTGTTCTGTCTTTTCGGTCACCCTGATGCTGTTCTATCCCAGAAACTGCCTATTATTAACTGCTGGACTTCCATAATCTGTTTGACACTTTTGTAATTGTTTGTTCATGGCTCTCTAATGCATCTGAGACTTCTTTATTAATTTCCGTCTGTTTTTGCTGGAAAACCTCATTGATTTTTTGATGCTCCTCAAAGTTTTTGACTGAGCAAGGTGGTGCAGTGGTTATCACACTAGACTTGCATTCCGAAGGTTGACAGTTCAAACCTGCATCCATTCCTTCAGATGTAGGATTTGCGTGATTTCCCTAAATTGTTTCAGGCAAATGCAGATGGTTCTTTGAAAGGGCATGGCCGCTTTCCTTCCCCATCCTTGACACAATCTGAGCTTGTGCTCTGTCTGTAATGATCTCGATGTTGATGGGACATTAAACTCAGTCTTCCTTCCTTCCTTTAATGTTTTTGGTATTAATTCGATTGCATTTACACTGACTGATTCGACTGCATTTCCACTGACTGATTGCTCGCAACCAGCACAATGCTGAACAACTATGATTGAGATGGTGCCCAGACTCATAACGGACACAAATTTTCAACCATGATTGCAAAACTATAAAATTCCATAATTAAAAAAGATTATGAATTCCAACAGAGCACACAACAGATCAAAGAATAAAGGAAAAACCAGAAAGAATTATCACCAGGTGAGTGAGCTCCAGTGAATGTAACTTGATAACAAAACAAAAACGTGTGATTATGAGAAAGATCCCCTTTGAAGCAAGAATTAGATTGCAGAAGAATACGCATACTAGTGCATGAAATGTGTAGATCATGTTGTGAAAACCATAAAACTGGAAATGGACTTCTCTCCTCTAACAATATCACGATTTTCAAATTTGGGAGTGCACATTACAAATTCAGTCTTACTGTGACTGCTGTTAAGGTTGCTGCAGACAAGTAGCAGCACTGAACTGCAGCTGCTGGTAACTGTTGTTGGGGTGAGGCTATATGATGTGATTGCAAATCTTGTCATGCTTCTGATCAGTGTTGTGGATACGAATAAGCCCCAAAGTGAAACTTCAAAGACTTGGCAGGAGATGGGGGGCAGGGTGGGGTGGGGTGTGGGGCAGAGGAGGAGGAGGAGGAGGAGAAGAAGAAGAACAAGAAGCAGCAGCAGCTAAGTATGACTTTGAGTAGAATCACCTAGTAGAAGATCAAATCAGAAATCCTCTCTTGATTTTTGATAGCCTTTCTTCACAACTTGAAAAGGCACATGGCATACTCTTTTCGAACCAATCCCAGAAAGGGCATAAGTGCACTTCCAATCAGGTATTTGGAAGTCAGTTCACTAGCTCCCAAGATGAAGTTAAAGATTTATCTACCCATGAGATACGTATATATGGAATGGGAGATGAGTGTCACCCTGTTCCGATGTCCAGACTCGTTTATGGAAAATTCTGAAAATTTTGTTGGGCTTTGCACAATGTCCCCAGGGGAAGTGCAAAGTTTGGAAATTTTGCAAACATGCAAATGGCTGCATATTTTGCATGCAAAAACATGTCTGGAAACCACACACAGCAAGATTATGGCAAATGGACAACTAAGGACTCCATCCAAAGTTTACTAACAAGCAGAGTTCTCATCTCTTCCACTGGTGGTGTCTTGTTCTGCTGTGGAGGACACCAAGTCTTCAGTTCCACTGCTCATTGTCTTTGGAGGCTGAGGCAGGAGGTTAATTCCTGAAAGACTTACCCATATGTCAGCGTGGTCTGCTAGCATGGGACCTGCCTTATGAGTGACTGGCAATTCTTCCAGAATGTGTGAAAGTTCCTTCTGTTTTCACCCCACTGAAAAGGGATTCCCTAGTCAAGATGCATTTAATGAAAGAACTACTACAAGAATGAAATATAGATGTGGGTAACCAACATTGCCGCAAGATACCCCTAACCACTCATGTAATCAGCGCACAATAGGTGAAATGTCGACAAGTAAAAACTGAATTGGAAAGTAAATGAAGCAACAGTCTCATATGCAAGTTCAGTATGTGAATAGGATAAAATGTGAGAGGAAAGGCTCACCCTATGTCACAATTTGGTAGCTCTGAGGGTGGCAGCAATTTGAAACAGAGAAAAGTCAGCACAAAGTGTTCTGTATAGTGCCAATTCTAACAATCAGTACTTGGGAAGGTAGCTTCCAACTTATTATGATCATACTTAAGCTAGTCTGTTTGGGACTCATAATGTACTAAGTTATGTAAGTTACCCATTAACAAGATCGACAAATGTGTGTCCTGAAGTGTTGCCACACACTGTCAGTATTGGGCCTGGAGCAAAATAGTTTAACAACTACTGCTTTACATACTCACTAGTCTGTCATATCAAATATTATGATGATCTGTGAGTCTCTGAATCTATCGTACTCGTCTACTGTCTGTCCAATACAGCACTGTAGTATTGTACAAGAGAGAGGGAGGGGGTCTGTCAAATACACTGCATGATTATCCAAGCAGATAGTCTGACACAGTAAAGTTGTGAAATAATTCTAAGGGACACATGGGGCACCTGAACCACTGGCAATGTGTGAAACACATTCTGCAGGAGCAGCACTCATGTTCTGTCTCAGTGGATGGGCTACATACTAATTGACTTCAATGGTTCTCCATCTTCCACGACTTCCATAATGCGGGCATGCTTGTGTGTAAACATGCAGTTACGAACATGAACTTCACAAAGTGGTTATTTAAAAATTATGACTGAGCATAGAATTCATGATTTGTATATAATACCTGTCTTGTCACAGCACAATGAACTTCCATATCAACATTTAACATGTTCCTTGGCATCATTGATATTTGTGTTCCTAAGGAACTAAGTCACTTATCAACAAAACCTTGTCTTTTGCAGGTTTATTACCAAAAGCTCAAACACATGGTGCAGGACAAAATGCATGCTCGGTCACGTGGTCCAAGAGCAGTTTTGACTAGGCAGCCTACAGAAGGCCGAAGCAGAGAAGGTGGTCTTCGCCTGGGGGAGATGGAACGTGATTGCCTCATTGGTTATGGTGCAAGGTATGTATTATGAGGAAGTCCATGAAATATTTCAGGGGGAAGTTCGTAAATTTAAAAGTGAGGAGGTATAAAATAACATCTAGGTTGCAAACTGACGTATTTGGAAAGGAAGTGGAATTGGTCATGTTCATTTAATTATATTTTAAGTAATATCAACAGAAATATCATTTGTCTCATTGTAATATCAAACACTACAACAGTTTCGTTATAAACTGAAAGCACCAATCTTGTATTCTGGATTAATTATTTAGTCTGTTCAGCCAAAGAATGCTAGGTTATGTAATGATGTTGATGTCCTAATAGATAAATTATATGAATATATTTTAAAAGGGTGAGCTATGTAAACTGAAAGAAAGAAAGAAGGAAGAAAGTTGAAATGCAGGTGAGGTAAAAAGAACTAAAACATGGACTGTCCGTACTGTTGCAATGTAAGCTCTAATGCTTTATTAGTTTCCTCTGGTGGCCTTGGAGACAATGTTTTAATTTTTTCTTACGCTTGCAGCCAGTGATGTTGCAGTATTTGGAAAAAGTCAAATTAGTGACATCATCAAAGCTGGAGTTCTTGTTCAAGATGGGAGGAAAAATTGTCTTTGACTACATTAAAATAACTACAGTGTGCCCAAAATAAAACTGACACCAAAAGTTTTCATGAGTCTGATTTTCATACTTACACTGCATTATGATTCTGTCAGGATTTTCTGCAGAAAACATTACACATGTGAAAGACAGTCTGCAGAAGAGACTGACAAAGTAGTAATGAAGTGTAGCTGTGCAAATGCACAAAATCTGGAAAATGCTGCAGAAACAGAGTTTGTTGCACTCTTAAGTCACAAAAGAACACGACTTACTGACGGACAAAAGTTAGTAGAAATTCATGTGTATATAAAGAGATAGAAGAGTGAGGCATATAACTACTTCCTCTGTCATACCTTAGTGAAGAATCTTGCCGATAATATGAGAAGATTCTGGTCCTACATAAAATCACTAAGAAGGTCGAAGACTTCTATCCAGTCACTAATTGACCAGCTTGGTATGTCAATAGAAGCCAACAAAAAGAAAAGTGAATTTTAAAATTGTACACTTAAAAAAATCATTTGCACTTGAGAATTGTACAAACATGCCAAGGCACTGTGTCCCATGTGGAAAATGTAGAAATAAACATCCCTGGCATTTTTAAGCACCTGAAAGAGTCTAACACAAATAAGCTGCCAGAATTCCCAGTTCATTTTTACAGACAGTATTGTATAGAAATGGTCCATTACTTAGTTTCCATTTATTGCTAATCTTTCACCCAGTGCAAAATCCCAAGTGACTGAAAAAAAGTGCATGTGACTCTTTTATATAACAAGGGTCAAACGATTACAGACTCATATCCTTAACATAGGTATGCTGCAGAATTCTTCAACATATTCTCAGTTCGAATACAATACATTTACTTGAGACAGAAAAGAAAGCATTTTATGTGCGAAACTCAGCCTGCCATTTTCTCATATGATAATCTGTGAATTAAGGACAAAGGACAACTTATAGATTCTATATTCCTACATTTCTGGAAAGCTTTTGACAGTGTCAAACTGCAGACTGTTAATGAAGGTCTGAGCGTGTGGAATGGGTTCGTAAATATGTGACTGTTTCAAAGACTTCTTGAGTAATAAAACTCAATGCATTGCCCTCAATGGTCAGTCTTCCCTGTAAGAGAGTTTTGTGAGGAGTGCAGCCAGGTAACTGTGATAGGACCACTTATATACATAAATGATCTGAGGGTTTGGGTGAGCGTCAGTCTGTGATTGTCTGCTGCTGATGCTGTAGTACTTTGGAAAGCGTAGTTATTGACTGACTTAGGATACAGGATGAATTAGACAGAATTTCTAGTTGCTGTGATGAATGACAGCTTGCTCCAAATGTAGAAAAATGTAAGTTAATGCAAATAATAAGTAAAAACAATCCTGTAATTTTTGAATACAGTACTTGATACAGTCATATTGATCAAATATCTAGGCGTAATGTTACAGAGCGAAATGAAATTAAGCAAGTGCACAAAGGCAGTAGTAAGGAAGGTGAATGGTCGACTTCAGTTTATTGGGAGGGCTTCAGTAAAGTGTAGCTCATCTGAATTGGGAGGGCTTCAGTAAAGTGTAGCTCATCTGCAAAGGAGACTGTGTATAGAACACTTGTACAACCCATTTTTGAGTACTGCCAATGTGTTTGGGATGCCCATCAGGTTGGATTAAAGAAGACATCAAAGCAGCACAAAGGTGTGGTGATACGTTTGTTACGGGTAGGTTTGCTCAACATGTTACAAAGGCGCTTTTTGATCTTAGAAAATGCAATTGAGAGAAATCTAGAGAACAGGCATTTGCAGCTGATTGCAGGACAATTCTAATTCCGCCAATGTATATTTCATGCAACGGCTGCAGAGACAAAGTAAGAGAGATTGGCACTCATACGGAGGCAGACTTGTAAACATTTTTGAGTGCAGTTTTGTTCTGCTCTCCCGGTATGTGGTATTAGCCAAAATAGCTAATCAGAACTGAATATTTACATTTTTTTAAGGCAGAAAAGAAGTGTCCACTTGCCAGTTGGTAAAACCAGAACAAATGGAAAAGAGTCTATTGAAACAACATTTTGATTCTCATTAAAAATAAAATGTTTAAAGTAGTAATGTTAAGTACTCAACTGAAATACGCACTCATATTCATATCAAGGATATTTTTGATAGTGGTAGTGAATCATAAAGCATAATCAGTATTTGAGCAGTTTGTACTTCCATCAGATTCTGCTTGTATGATCTTTTGTTGTGTAATTGTCTTTCATCAACAACGTGAATGGCAAAAACCAGAATTTCGAACAAGAATTCTTATTACTGGCTGATTACCTAAGACAGTAGTAGAAGCGGCTATTCTTTGATTTGGCATAAAGGGATAGTGGAATACTGTCTCCTTAGGCTGCGTTTACACCTTTGCGCCTTGTGGCTAGACACCGTGCGGCTGTGCTTGCTCCACATGCAAGTAGAGGCACATATCTTTCCGTCTGGTATGGAGACACTCTTTTGTTGCTGTGTGCACAATTCAGAGACATATGCGGTTTTGCACCAGTTAATGCACCTCTTTGCCTATTCGTGCAACGGGTGCATGTGCACAGTGTGCACAGAAAGCCACACAGGTGTAAATGCACCTTTATTGTGCTACCTAGTTACAATATGGTAAGGAAAGGTATTGCTGGTAATGTGTCTAGTGTGTTGACCAATAGCAACTCCCTTCTATTTCGTGAAACACTGTAGTTTTCTGGTCTGGCTCTGTAGCTGAGTGATCAGCAAGGCTGACTGCTATGTAGAGGATCTGCCTTCGATTCCCGGTACTGACAGGGATTTTTTTCCTTGGTGGGAGGACAGGAATGGGGTGCGCTCAGCCTTGTGATGCCAGTTGAGGAGCTATTTGACCAAGCAGTAATGGCTCCAGATCATGAAAACTGGCAATGATCAGGAGAACAGTGTGCTGACACCACACCTCTCCATACCACATCCATTGACACAACTGGCAGAGACTGACATGGCGGTCGATTGGTACTGATGGGTCCGCCAGACCCTGTAGATGAAATTTACATTTTACTTTTGTTTTCTGTTAAAGGAGTTCTGAGGAGACCTATTGGCATGTATACAAATTTTCTTTCTCCGTCTTTGGTTTTGTTACAGTTACGTGCAATTTTGTACGAAAATGTATGGTTACTGTACATACTTACCAACTCCTCCTCCCTTTTCAAAAGTGTGCCTGCAAACTAATTATTGAATTTCCATTCTGTCGCACATATTATCCTGTGCAAAAAAAAACGTTTGTAATTGTTTAAGTAGTTACTTAAAATCTGTAAACTGCCCCTTGATAATTGAGTCCAGTCAGTATTCTGCCATGCAAGGCTGTTACTGTTAAGCCTTTAGAATGACCTATGGAATAATATAACTTTTTTTTTAGTGTTCGTGAATTTTCCATGTTGTTTAACTACTTGATACACAGACAGTGGAAAGTGTTGCATTTTTTCCATTTTTCTCATCATTCTAAAAAAGTGAGGAATTTTTTGTGCAGCCAAGTTCAATAAGAATGTGATTGCTTGCTTAATGCAGTTGTGATTTTTGATTTATTGACTACTATAGTGGATAGTGTATGCCTTTCTTTATGATAATTTTTAAATTTATTGATTGATCAATATTTATTAAAGATTAGGGTCCATTTATAATTACGTTTCCATTGACCATTCGAACGCATTTCAGCTAGTACTTAAAAGATTTTTCATTTTGAAATGAATTAAATGCATTAGCATGGATAAACATATAATTCATTTTTGTATTTACATTACAAAATCTAACATCTTGTGTGGAATTTGCAGTGCTGAAAAATTGTTGTAATTTTGTATTGCTTCTAAATATTTACAAGAAAATTTGCTTACCAAGTGGATGTATTTCAGTATGATGCTTGTTGAAAGACTCATGATTTCAAGTGATGCTTTTGATGTGGATGTCTGCAACCAATGTGGACTCCTAGCCTACTCTGGATGGTAAGTTCATGAAAATACCTGTACTCTTATGTTGTTGGAAAATCAAACTGTGAAATATTCTACCTTAGCTGGTAGGCATCCTTTTACAATAAAAGTTGAATTAGTGCTACTCCGATGACTTATTAGATTCCCATCAGAAGTAGTTCTGCATGAAAACCTGATAAAGTTTAGAGGTACATAGCTTTAATAACAACAGCTCTTCAAGAAAACCATTCTAAAGTATGTAGCTTTTGTGTGTTGCTTCTGACTGAACAATCAAGTCTTACTAACTTGTAGAGATAGAAATCTGCATTATTCCTTGAAAATCCAACATTTATTGAAAAATTTGTGTGTGAGATTGAGTTGAGCAAGCAATGATGATATTTCATGAAATTTTTGTCTTGTAATCAGAACAACGTAACACTATATAGTTGACAGTACATTATTTATTATTTATGCAGATGTATACTGTCCTCTAAGACATTTTTATTTTGGAAATATATTTACTCTAAATGGGTTAACTTCTCCAAAACACTGTATAACAGTACGCAACTAGATATAAAGGAAACTCTACATCATGAGTATCTGGGTGTATGCAGTTCCTATCAGGGAAATCACTTTACTATTCCCTTTCATGTATTATAAAGTAGCTGACAGAAAAAAAGTTTAACGGTATGTCTCAAGCTGTAAATTATGACAAACATTTCTAATACAGCTAAGAGCACCAAGCCAAGAGACGAGCACCTGGATCATTCAACATTTTCTCATTTGTAATTTAGGCACAGAAACAATGTGATCTTTAACTATAGTAAAAACTATTTTAATGTATATCCACTCTATTGTTTAAATTTTTAAAAATCCACAGGTGTCACAGCTGCCACTCCAGCAAGTCTGTCTCAACAATCAGAATTCCATATGCATGTAAGCTACTGTTTCAAGAGCTTCGATCCATGAATATTGTGCCACGACTGACTCTCAAAAATTACTGTGACTGATGTATTTGTATATATTTTGTATATTTGAGGAAATAAATTATTGTTTTTTTTAATAACTTGCACCTTTTTTACTTTGCACACATTTCTTTCCTTTATGTTTTTCCTAGGTTTGTCTGTCTAGAAGTTCTTGGGTTAAATGAATTCAGCTGTTACTTTTCATACTCACAAGCAAGCACACCTCATGCACACATGACTGCCACCTCCAGCACATCGGGTCAGAATGCAACTATCACTGTCTACAGATTGCTGCTTGCATCCCACATGATGGTTGCATTCCAGCCTGAGATGCTGGAGGTGGCAGTCATGTGTGCATGAGGTGGGCATTTCTCTTTTGCTGATGAAGGCTGTGGCTGAAAGCTCCATTTAAGTGTTTGAAAAATTGTACCCATCTGCAGCTTAACGTGTCTTCTTTACGATAAGTAGCAATCTGCCTTTTCCTGCATTGTACATATTCCTACCTGGAGTTTCCATTGATTCAACAGTTAGTAAAAATAACTCAAAGTAAAACAAACTGTTTATAGAAGTGTAACATTCTCAACTTACATGGAGGAATGTAATTTAATGCAGTGCTCAGCTGTCATAATTAATATTCTGAGTGTGTGTATCAATTGCTTCACTTAAATAATGGAGCTGCTACTTACGTAAGACAATAGCTGACTACTTCCACTGTGTGAATTATTGTTCCTCACCAAACAACCTGATGACTGACACTGTGTCATGTACTTTTAATATGATCCAGTGATGTGTAAACAGGTAGTGAAGTCCAGAATGAGAAACTGGTTCTCACAGATTTCACCTTTGATAGAGCGGTGCTACTGAACACCGGAATGTTCTGCACACAGTTTTAATCTTTCAATATTTCAGAAGTGCACACACTCAGTTGCAAAGTGGAAGATTCGTACTGTACATATAGCTGTTTTTCTTTTAGTCCCATTTAATGTATACTTCGACCCATTACACATCCCTAAAGTGTCTCTCCATGCGTAGATGTTCATAACAGGATAAATGGTTACTCTTCAGTGTTTCAACAAATGTGAGTCTCCTTCTCTAATAAAAGAATTATGTGTTTTCAAAGACTGATTTATAATTGTGAAATAAAGTGAAGACTTTCCTGTACAGTGGCTTTTGGGTGCTATTTTTATAAATACCTGTTAGTTCTTGATGTGAAATGTGTATCCTTAACTTGTATTTTTGCTGTTATTGTTTGTGAAAGGAAACAAACTGAGGAGAAAGTTCGTGTAATTTAGGTGTGTTTCTGTTTGAAAATTACATTACCCATTACTTTTTGTTATAAAATATTTCTACAACCTGAAAAATGACTAACTGTATTTAACATTGGCTGTTCATGAAATGCAATGTTTGTCACGAGCTTAGGAAAGGAACTGGAGAAGCAAATTCTGATGAGAAGCGAACTCTGACTTAAGGATTGCAGTCATGCAGAATTCCCTTTATATTTTTTGATGAGAGAAGTATAACAAAAATTTAAAAATGATATGTGTGAATTAACTCATTTACAAAATTTTGTAATTTCAATCTGTTATACTTACTGAATTAGAATATCTGAGGACTGAGGGTAACTTAATGGGTTTCTTATTTGTGTTGAAGAATTAGAGTTGATCAAACCAGATGATATAATCTTCCTCTCTGAACATCAAGTGACCACTGGTATAGATATGTTGAATGTTACAGGATTCAACTTAGCCTCTGACTTCTGTAGGGAAAATATGGAGAAAGGGGGAGTTACCACATTTGTCAGAAACTGATTTAGTTTCAAGAATAATTATATTAATAAATTTTCCTCAGAGCAGCACTTAGAAGCTTGTGCAACAATAGTAGTGTTTCATAATAAGTCCTTTATAACAGTAAGTATATACAGAGCACCTCCAGGAAACTATAACCTTCTCATTAAAAAATCCGGAAGCTCTGTTGTCCCATCCCACAGTGAAAAACAAGGGAAACATTGGTTACAGGTGATTTTAATGTGGCTTTTGTGAACAGCTCTATCAGTGAAAATTATTGCAGTCAGTAACACTGTCATTCTATTTAATGCTACTGTTCCTACTGTGAACATTGCAAATAGGGTATGTAAATGTTGTGAGACTGCTATTGAAATCATCTTTGTAGACAAATCTAGGGAAAAAAAGGTCATATCACAAAACCAATAGTAAATGGGCTATCTCATCATGACAAGCAGCATCTTAGGTTAAATGTTGCAACTTGTCAGAATATAAAATCTATTAAATCTGAGTACAGGAGGGTAATAAATCCGTAAAAAATTGAGAATTTTTGCAGGCTTCTCAAAGGCATGAACTGGATGGATGTTTGCAATATTTCTTGCTCAAATGTAAAATACAAAGCATTCATGAATGAAGCTGAAAATTGCTTTAATAAAGATATCAGGTGGGACACAAAGCAGTCTGTATTTACTATCTAGGTACAGCTCTGATGTTAGCATTGTAATGCAATTCAGAGAGTTCTGCAAAATATTGAAGCAAGTAATCCAGAAATTGAAGCAGCAACAAAATAAAAATTATATGGGATATGGTGAAGACACGGACAGGTAGGGCCAAAAAGAAAGAGCAAGAGATAGCTCTAAAAATAAATGAGACATTGTCAACAAGTGCATGTAGTGTTGCAAGTACTTCCATTTGTGTTACCGACCGCTTGGTGTTATCAGGTTCAGTAAACAGTGCAGTGGAATATCTGAGACAAGTCTTTACAAAGAACTTCAGTAAAATGGAAATGACACTTGTGTCTCGCAGAGAAGTAGCATCCATCAGAAAATCCTTAAAATTGGGGCATGCTAGTGGTTATGATAACATATCAATGAAGTTAATCAAAGAGTGCTCATGTAATTTAAGTTTTATCTTAAGTTATTTGTGTAATCAACCTCTTACCAGCAGAACATTTACAGACTGTCTAAATGCGCTGAAGTTAAACCTCTTTACAAGAAGAGGGCTAAAGAGAGACTGCAAACTATAGACCAATTTCACTTTTGCTGGCTTTGTCAAAAATATTTGAAAAGGTTGTGTTCAAGTGTCCTGTTAAACACATGACTGCAAATATTATATTGTTCAAGTCACAGTTTGGCTTCTTAATGTTTCTGATATAGAGAAGGCTATTTACATGTACAGTGAAAATGTACTTAATTCATTAGATAGCAAATTTTAGAGGCTACTAGCATTTTCTGTGACCTGCCATAAAGCTTTGACTGTGTGAATTATAGCATTCTCTTAAGTAAATTAGAATATTATGATTTCAGTGGTAGTGCTGTGAAATGGTCCGAGTCTTACTTAATAATGGGAAACAAAGGGCGTCACTGTGTAATACCTGTAGAGTAAGCAATCTTCATCTAACTGGAAATTAATTACATGTGGTGTTCCTCAATGTTCAATCTTGTGTCCATTGCTTTTTCTTGTGTATATTAATGACCTCTCATCTGTTAAATTGCCAGATGCTAAGTTTGTTTTGTATGCAGATGATACAAACATTGCAATAAATAGCAAGTCAGGATTTAGAAATGACTGCTAATCAAATTTTCACTGACATTAATCAATGGTTTGAGGCTAATTCATTGTCATTAAACTTTGGAAAGACCCACTATTTGCAGTTTGGAATCTGTAAGAGACTTCCTTCCAGCAAGTGTATAACATATGACAACATGCAGATTGAAGAGGTTGACTGTGTTAAATTTCCAGGATTACAACTCAATAATAAATTCAGTTGGGAAGAGCATGCCACAGACTTGCTGAAGCACGTAAGCAAGTCTGTATTTGCGATGTGAATGATGTCAGATGTAGGAGATACAAATATTTAAAAAAAAGCCTTGCTTACTTTCATTGTAATATGTTACATGGGATCAAATTCTGGGGTAACTCATCAAACCAAGCAAAAGTTTTTAGAGTGCAAAAGTGTGTAATAAGACTCATTTGTGGTGTAAATTTGAGAACATCGGGTAGAAACCTATTTAATGAACTGGGTATTCTAACTACTTCTTCTCAGTATCTTTATTCCTTAATGAAATTTGTTGCAAATAATCTCTCTATTTCCAACCAATAGCTCAAACATAGTACCAATACTAGGAATAAGAACAATCAACATAAAGACCTAAAATCACTGAAGTTTTTGATAGGCAACTCCTTCCACTCTATAGATGAATATCTTAACAGGGACTGTTAGTCTAACTAACTAACTTAAGTAGTAATGTCTGTTAGATATCAGTTTTGATACCACTTGGTCACAACAGGCAGGATCAGGTATTTCGTGTACCATAAATGTATTAAAAGCGCTTAACTATATTTCATTCTGTAAATATTAGAAGTTCCAGTGTACTGTAATATATTCACATATTTTGACAGTCTCCTGACAATTGATTGGGGAAGTGAGTATTATAGTTTCTTATGTTAAACTTTCTGACATGTTCCACACCCATGAGAATCATCTCATTTTTGAATCTATCTAATGAAAACTGAATCTAATCTTAACCTTATCTAATGTAATGTCAATGAATGACATTTGAATGGCCATTGTTTCTTTCAATTTCTGTAATAAAAAATTAGAAATAAAATTTTCCTTCAAAAACAATTTTGTCAGAATTTGTGCGTATATTTGATTATTGAGTAACTTAATTGTATGATGCTCACAAATAGTGTTTTAACCATTGGGATGTTACAATAAAATGGTATTGCCAAATGAATGGCTTTTCACATTCAAAGCTTATGTCATTGCTTCTTTTCTGTTTTGTTTTTCAGTTATGTTTCAAGGAACTGACAGTGTGATAAGTGAAATCGGAGAAAATGGACCACCCACTAGTAATAGATTTACATGAAAAACAGCATATATGTATATTAAATGTTTTGTTACTTCTAACTTATTCACAAGAGACTGCACTGCCAAATGTCCCCTTCTTGCCAGGTGTGCAGGCCAAAGTCAAGGACTTTGTCAGCTTGAGTATATTTATTGGTACAGCCTTGTAAAGTGGAGAAACAGTGGTGGAAAAACCAGAGTAAGTACATCCACAATAAAGGGCGGTGTAATTTCTGCTAAGATTTATTTTTTTCCACAGCAATGAAGAGTGTTTGGTCATAACTGATGATGAACCCTTGCTGTTTAGCTGATCTGTTGTTTTAAATGGGATAATCATGAACAGCATTAAGCAGTATAGTGATAGTTTATTGCAAATTAAATATACAGTTTGTTTCTATGATATCCTTGTCTTTTGTTAATGAATACCTTGAATTGCTGCACATCCGTGAGGATTTTCCTTCTTGATGGGATCTAAGGAATGAATAATGAATGAGTTTGTAAATTATTTTAGTTACAAGACAATGTGCCACTTTGGTCTACATATCTCAGTGGGTATTTTTCTGTACATTTACTCCAATCAGAATTTTGAGCTGTTGGGTAAATATACTTTTTACAAAGAATTGTGGAAAGGACAAAACAGTATCTTACACTGGTAGTAATTGTTATACTACTTGTATCTTATATCACTTGAGAGAGATGTTGGTCGCCAGGACTACAGGAAATGCTGGGCACCAACACCATCACTCAGTCATGATATGGCTGAACAGTTGAAAGCCGTGATTACTACCACTATTGTCAAGAGACAAACTATTGCTCCTTTGTCCATTTTGAAGGGTCTTTGTAAGTTTTTACTGAGAGAATTGAGTCTAAGCCAGTCCTCTGATTCTAACCACCAGTGCAATTTCAGTGTCAATCTACTTCTTCCCAAATAATACATCTGTCAAGTAACATTATTAAATAACAATAGTCAGTTGCAAAAGAAGTTTTAAAAGATAAATCAAATTTCTGAAATTTTTTGGTGAAATAAATGAACTGTGCTTAGACATTTTTGAAGTTCCAATTTATAATCAAAGTAGAATTCAGAGTTGCTGATGGTTTTAAGAAGAACACATTGCACTCAGGGTATCTAATCAAAGATGTAATAAAATCAGTGACTCATACAATAATTATTGATCCCATGTAAGTTTAGAATAGTAGAATTTATAGTTCTTATGAAACCAACATTTTAACAAGATGCAATTATAATAGCCCAAAGGATGTACCAGAAACCACTATTTTCAAGGGCGAAAAAATATTAATAGCTAGTGTGGCTTATTTTACATTTCTTGTCACTGCCACATTATGTAGCTAGCAAAACTAGAAGAAACTACAATATCTGATAACAACAATCTAAAGACATTTGTTATTGTTGACAAAAAATTATTGGAGAGAAAAAAAGGATGAAGTATAAGTTTGAATGATCAATTTTCCATTTTAACTTTCAAGACTGAAATGAGATGCTAAAAAACCTAGTATGTGACATGTTGGAAATGCAATAATCAAATTGAACTCATAATATGCACACTGTGTATGCAAATGCAGATGTTGTCATGTCTGTTCCCTTTGTCATCAAGGAGAAGTTGTTGATATGTTTATTGAAATCAGTAATCTAGATGAAGATAAGACAGTCATAAAATTATATTCTTTCAGCTGGCCAATAGCAAGGAGTGTTGCAAATAGAAAATGGCCTCCAGCATGTTCACATTTGCTACATACCTCAACTGCTTTTAGTGTGAGTAGTTACTGGGGCACCTTGAGAAAGCAGCCATAAAGTCAGCATCCTCCAGTGCTCATTTCTGAATAAATGCTAATCCGCATGACTTTCTGGAGACAAAAATAATCTGCTGCATTCCCTGCACTTTTGTTACTGCTATTAGTGAGCAGATACTAGAACAATAAATGCAGAGGTGCACAGTGACAGCCAGTTCTAGATGTTGTCTATGTTTTTTGAACTAGAAGATGTATGGTGCCAGGAACCAATGAAAGGTATCTAGGGTGTTGCCTAGATGCTCTCACCAACTGAGAGCTGTAGAGAATTTGTCAGTAAAGTGGGAGTGGAAGGGAGTTAGAAATTTAAATGAATGGGAGCAGCTTACATCAGTGGAGAAATAATTTATTACTTCTCACCGATGGCATGAAAACATAGAACATATGGTGTCCAAAGAGGTAAAGAAGGAGAGAGAGTGAACAGTTGTGGTGTGTACGATGATGCATATGGATGGTCTGTGCAGTCACCCAAGGTAATATAGTTACAAGTGTCACTGCCCATTGGTAGTCATTTGCTGCCTGACTTGCTGTTAGGTTCTGAAGATATAAACCTCAAAGAGAGAGAGAGAGAGAGAGGGGGGGGGGGGGGGGGGTGAGCTGCTTCATTTCATTCATGTCGGGATGTGAAATACTCTCTAATAGTTTTGCGATAGACTGGCTGTCTCTAGCAAGGGATGCACAGTGAGTACACATGCTGGTGTCATGATAGAGGAACTTTCACTTTTCAGCAGGGTCAGTGCTGCACTAATGGGTATTTGTAATTCATCGCACAACTGTATTCAGGGAAACATGGAATAATTACTGAGAAATGTCTTTCCCACCCAGGACAAGCGACTCTGAGATGTACTGAGCAATTGGTCCAAACACAAATTAATAATGCTTTTGTTTTTTTAATGTTGTGGTTTCCTGTTAGTTGCTTTTAACTTTTTGTAATCCATTCCCAACTACATAAATTTGATAATTACTGGTGTACCTTCAGTGGCCTAGCACCTACCAATAATTAAAAGCAGCTAATAGGACAGGAAAGCTACTACACAATCTGGTGCCTAGCATGTGGTCAGTACAGTGATCACGTAACCAAACTGAGCTAGATGGTGCAGTAATAAGACACTGTACTAATATTCGGGAGGATAGCAGTTCAAATCTGTGTCTGACTGTGTAGACTTAGGTTTTCTATGATTTCTCTAAATCACTTAAGGTGAATGATGGGGATGATTCTTTTGAAAGGGCTCATTCACTTCCTTCGTCAGTCCAAGTTTGTGCTCTGAGGCTTCTAACAAGTCTTGTTCACAATGGGATGTTAAACCCTAATCTTCTTTCCTTCCTTCACTATTACACTAACGGTTCTGCTCACCCCATAACAGACTGGTGTCACATATCAAAAACACAGTACTTTGGGCAAATTGGCTCTCTGGATGTTGGTGAAGTCCGGGTTACTGTTATCATTTTGGGCTGAAGCGATCAACATAGTGAACTATTTTCAAAATCATCATCTTAAAGAGCTTCCAAAAGGAACACTTTAAAAGAAAACCTGGCATAAGTATCATTCCAAACCCAGTGGGCCAATGGTAAACTTCTGACCATCTCCACTCTGAATAAAATTCTGAGCAGGTATTCCTGATTGAATAAAACTAAGCATTGAAAAATTTGAAGTAAAAAAATCATAGCTTTATTACGATTTGAAATGTCATGTAAGCTCTGAAGTAGGAATAAGTTTAAGATGGCTTAAAACTGAAACTAGTGATAATATGATGAAATAGTGAGGTAGGTGGTGATGTAACTTTAAAAAAGATAATTTGGCTTTTACAAATTTTTGAGAACAGTGTATACTCCAAAAACTGAATTGATGTGTTAGCAAGTTATGATGTTATAGGTGTTTCTTGAGAATTGTACAGACTTGAGGTCATAAATAAACAACAGTCCAGGTGAAAAATGTCCTTTCTAAAGTAGTGCTGGACTGTGGACTCAGAAAATAACTGAATCTCCACCTTGCATATAACAGTAAATCACATGCAGTGTTATGTATCAGTCAAGTTTGAAACACACCTATGCAAAATTACATGTTGTGTGTCAAGCTCTTTAGAGCACCACTACCCATTAAAACTGGTGTAGAAACACACACAACATACTGCAGCAAACCTCTTCCAGCAGCCAACCATGGAAACTGTGTGAGTTTGGATTAGGATTTGTTTCTTCATTTATTAGGCCATGCAGAAAAGTAATGCATCTGAATTTTAATGTGAAAGCTTTTTAAAATTAAATTAAGTGTTGCTAACGGTCTACATTTTTATTCTTAATGTCTACATATTTGCATTTTAAATTCAGATGCATTACTCTTTGGCACACCCTCAAATATTTGACTGTAAAAATTGGGAAGGCACATTATGATTTAAATTATCATCACCATGTATTAGAATGGGTTTATACAATGTTTGTAATTTCACAACTTTTCTAACAATTTATTCACATGAGAAGAAACTAATTGTCCTAAGGAATTAAATCCTGGCCCTCTTGGCTAAAAATATTGCATAAGGTATAAGAACAAATGTCCAAGAAGTGGTCACATTTTTACAAACATCTAAGAGAGATGTGGAAGTATTAAAGAGGACAAAGGCTGGGGTAATCAGTTTGAAAGTCAGTAGCTAACATCTGCAGTAGAGTTGAAGAAGAAGGAGCAATCACACAGGAGTATTCGTAAGAGTTAATGAGGAGACACCTGTGCGCTAATGTATAACTGTATGTTGCGACATGCAAAAGTCGTGATAAGAATTAAGATAATGAAGCAGAAGTTGTTCTTTCACTACCCAATAATAACAATGAGATGATTTTCTTTCAGTCACAAGAAAAAAATATAATTTTAACTTGTTTACACTACTTTCATTCCTTAGGGTAAATAAAACCATCATGGCAGACCTATATCAGTCTTGAAATGTGCTACAGATCAGTGTCACCACAACCAAGTTTTCGTATTCAAAATCAAGGGCTTTGACAACACACTACCAGGCACCTTGCAAACAATGGTAGACCTCATTCTCTGATACGGGTAAGTCTCCTGCCAAAAGTAGTATTTTGCACTTTGGATAGATGAAATGGTAACGGTTTCATCGTAACAAACAATGCAACATTGTCAATATGAGGAAAATGCCTAAAGATGCAATGCCAACATCTGTTCTTTGCAAAAACACTTTATTTTCATTTTATCTATATATGCGAAAGGCTCTGCAGAGCTCACTGGAGATGCCTGTTGGATGGGAATGCTGGTGTGGTGAGTGAAACATTTCTTGTTTGAACGGGCGCTGATAACCTCGTTGTTGTGCGCATCATCTTGTTTGAAAATATCAGTATCCATATAAGGTCCAGATGGGGAAAGATCAGCTTATGGTATGCTTGTAAATGTTTCACGCAGTTAAACTAGAAGCAGAAATTTACACTGCCATACAATACCTGAATAATCAAATGAAATCTAAAATAATTTGCTGGATCCAAACTAAAATCCATCAACATTGATTAATGTCAGACATGTATATTTAATTACCTTAAATAACATATTTAATGACTGGACATACAATATGAACTCACAATGGCACTGTACTGATTTAATTAAGCTACAAAATGACTGATGAATCAGATCTAGAGTAGGCTATTTGTTCAAGATAGGTCATCACAGAACCGGAGTAATGGAATAAATAGCATCCTTCATTCTTTGATACTTTCATAATGTGAATAGCTACAAAATTTTTCAGTATGTCAGGTTGAATACTTTGCATGCTCTGTTCAGTTATTGTGTAAAATTATTGCTGAGTACCAATTCGATTTTTAGTTAATAGATAACTTCTAGTGTCACTATTGTCTACGGGAAACATGGAATGCTTTATTGGACCTGAAAATGCAGGTGCTGGTTGTAAGCAAGGCACTGTTACTGGTCTCTTTAGAGAAAGTTTTGCTTCAATAGACGCTGGCGAACAAAGTGATTGTTTCCGACGCGAGGAGGCGCGTTTTTTGTGGTAGCGTTCTTCATTTTCCTTCTTGGAACATTCTTCCAACAGTTCATCACAAAACAGTGACTCTCTCTCCAGTTTCTCTGTAACACCTGGGCAGCTGTCCTCCAGTTCTGACTTCAGCCTGGCGGTCTTTTGACATAAGTCCCAGAAACACCTATTTAATAGATCGCGCACTCCCTCTGCAATTTGTATTTTTGATTCTGCATAACCTAGTGCTTTATCATAACCGTCACAGATAGATTGATATTCCGCCTCTCTCAGAGGCTCGTCCATTTCTGGCGCTCTTTTTAAAAAAAGAGACGATTTGGAATCTAGTTCATTTACGTAAGTTTCAACTGTCTGGTCTACATTCTGAATCTCGATTAGTTTGTCTTTAACTTCTACAGGAATGTGACCATAAACTTCGATGTAATCTTCTACGTGATGCATCTCGATAAGCCTGAGTTCTCGAAGCAGTGAAACACAGAACGAAAATTTCACTTTTATAGTAAAACGCACACTATTTTATTACACAGCTTTCACGTGAAGCGTTTTGTTCAACCACAAAACAGCCAGCCAGTTCAACATTTTCAATCTGCGTTAATAAATAACGTTACAGTGAAAGATGTCTTACTTTGTAAGCTGCGATGAATTTCGGAGTTGCAACTGGGACTGACACACGGCTACTGCTTTCGCTCCACATGTAAGTTGTCTTAGTTGAACCCTCGTATGGCGTCTGTTGAAGTTTCAATATTAGCCTATAAGTAATTTGACGAGACAATATTCATAAGCAAGGAAGTACGGTAGTGCCTTACTTACCAATGTCGCGAAGACGATTCGTCGTGCATTGCCACGTCCCAATAAATGCGTACGGTATTAATTCGGATTCGCTGGTAGTATTTTCGGCTGTTCCGAATATGTCAGTAAATGTCTTCGACGATTGTTGAAGCTACGCTGTGATCTCAGACCATACTGTATCTCTGGAGAAGCGTTCAGAATTTCAAATGCGCGGAAATCAGTTCTTATCAGGTACATAAAAGAGACTTCGGTACAGTATTAAGGTCTGCCCGTAAGCATTCTCTGCGGATTTTGCATGTAATTACAACACTAGTGCATACAGGTCCCGCTCAAAAGTGCGTGGATTTTATACATACGTCTTAATATTTGCATTTGACATGTGTAATGACCTTGGCTCAAAAATTTGAAGAGGTAGATGCAAAATCATTTCATTTTTTTGCGATAAGTGTCACAGCTTCTACATCTATACTCCGCAAGTTACCGTAGGGTGTGTGGCGGAGAGAACTTTGTGTCTCACTGTCACGTCCCCCCTTTTCCTGTTCCAGTTGCGAATCTTACGCGGGAAGAACGATTGCCGGCAAGCATCCGTGTGAACTCAAATATCTCTGATTTTACCTTGATGGACTTTCCGCGAGATACACACGGCAGGAAGCAATATATTGTTTGTGTGTGTGTGTGTGTGTGTGTGTGTGTGTGTGTGTGTGGGTGGGTGGTTTGGGATCTTATGGGCGCCCAACGGCGAGGCTGTCAGCGCCCTGACATTGATTAAAACAAACGAATGTGGATAAGAACGAAAACTCTCCTACACGCATGCACACGAAACGACCACACAATGACTCTATCGCACAGGCACTCTCACATGCACTAAAACCAATGAGGAGTCAAGATAGCTAATCAAGAATTTAAAACAGAGGGAAAACAAAACACAAAAGAGCTAAAAGAACAGCACAGGGAAATGTGACTGGCTGACCACATACGAAAAACATTGGGTGAGCCAGCCACCCTGTTGACACATTAAAAACATCTCCCCAAAATCTTGTTAAAAACGTGGGACAATTCACAGAACTTTAAAACGCGAACCACATTCGTTTGAGCATTGCATAAAATAGACTGCAGATCCGCCGGCAAATCCGCTGCAGTCCGCTGATCAGCAAATAAAATGCAGTCCAATAAAATGTGGTGCACCGTGATCTGCATGCCACAAGCACCACACATCGGAGGGTCCTCTCGCCGGAGTAAAAGTCCACGCGTCTAGGGCTGTAGCCGATGCGAAGACGAGTAAGGATGACCTCGTCCCGTCGACGTGGCTGGAAGGAAGTACGCCACGGCCGAGCTGTGGGTTTGACGACACGGAGTTTGTTGACGGTCACTTCTAGCCACTCATGTTCCCTGCGACACAGGACTTTATACCACAACAGCGAGGTGAGAGCACGCAGTGGGACAGCACATTGAAAGACCTGACGGTCACGACACGCTTCCTTGGCTGCTCGATCAGCCCTTTCATTCCCCAGAATTCCCGCGTGCCCTGGTACCCAGCAGAAAGACACCTCCTTCTCCAGTCGCTGTAGTTGGAGGAGGGCTTCGTGGATAGTCTGGGTTCCTTTATCTGCTGGGTACAAACGCTGGAAAGAGTAAAGGGCGCTCAAAGAATCTGAACAGACGAGAAATCGAACACTGGGAGAAAGTTTCATCTGCTCCAGTGCCCGCAAGATGGCATATAATTCTGCGTCAAAGACGGTAAATTCTGGAGGCAGTCTGACCTTGAAGACAAGATCCAGGAAGACGACAGAGCAACGAACAGAGTCACCCTGCTTAGACCCATCTGTAAAAGCAGCTACATGGTCGTGGTGCTCAGATAAAACGGCAGAAAAGACCACATTAAAAACAGAAGCAGGAATGCTATCTCTCCTGTACCGAACCAAATCTAAAATCACTCTGGGCCTCTTCAGGATTTGGGGTCGTACAGACTCCACTCTGAGGAACTCCAGCACACTTTGCACACGGATCCCAAACGGCATCGTAGCCTGGGGACGGTGGGAAAAAAGACGGTCCAGAGGCGGATGAGCAACAATATGGTGAGCAGGCGAGGTTGGAGCTGCAAGAAACTTACAAGCCTGGCGCACCAGTAGGAGCTGCCACTGGATGGTAAGTGGCTGTTCCCTAGCCTCAGCACAGAGGCAGGGTATGGGACTGGTCCGATAAGCACCCGTGGCTAGTCGAATCCCCACATGGTGGACAGCGTCAAGGATATGCAAATAAGACTGCCTCGCTGACAAAGCTCGATAAAATTGGAGGAGACGCGCCCTGTCTCCTCCCCAAGACTTGAGGCTGAAGCACTTGAGGTTCAATGCCTTCAGGTTTCTGGCTTTCAAGTCTCGTAGGTGTGGCAGCCATGACAACCTGGAGTCAAAAATTAGGCCCAGAAACCGCACCGTTGTTTGACTCATCTAGTAACGTACGCTCTCGGGACTTAACAATGAACCACATCGTGATGCAGAACGTCTCTCTTGCAGCGTCTTCCACTGGATTCGCCTTAGAATCTCGACGACGCTTTCACGCTTACTAAATGATCCTGTAACGAAACGCGCTGCTCTTCTTTGGATCTTTTCTATTCCCTGTAGCAATCCTATTTGGTACAGATTCCAGACTGACGAGCAATATTCAATTTTTACTCGAACCATCGTTTGTACGGTACCTCCTTTATGGGTGGACTCTTTTCTTAAGATTCTTCCATTGAATCTCAGTCTGCCGCTTGCCTTAGCTGAGTTCTATGTGGTTCTTGCACTTTAAATAGCTCCGTATACATACTCCTAGATCTTTTATGAATGCGACTGCTGCCAATGTTTGTTCTGCAGTCGTGTAATCAGAAAACTATGGGTCTTTCTGCTCGTTTACGTGCAATATGTTGTATCTGCTTATGTTAAAGATCAATTTGCAAATCTGCACTCAAAGCACCAAAACAAGGAAAAATTGCCTGGCAGATATGGGCTCTAAAATGCGTACCATAAGAGATATGAGCACTTGTTCAATAGAAGATATGTGTTGCACAGTAGCAGCGAAGAATATCGGTATTTTTAACATACAAATCGTTTCTTACTACAGTAGTACGATAGCTATAGACTTTGTTCCATGTAACTATGAAAAATAACTTTTTTTCCTTGATGTATTTGCATTTTCATCCATAGCAGTAATATTTATTCATCATTGCCGTTACTAATAAATAAATGAATGTGTAAAAACAGGACAAATAAGTATCTGTGCAGATATCTGCGCACATATTTGTGGCGGTTAAGCTAGTAACGGAGGAAATTCCTCGATGGTCTGTATTCACAACTTGTGTTGCAAAAAATTTGCAAACAGTCATAGGTGAAAAGACGATATAAATAGTCAAGATAGTGGCTTCTTAAACGACAGCAGTTTTCACGCTTTAATTTACTTTGCGAGTCACAGGACGAGCATAACGACTGGCGAAATTATTTGCATATGGATATGAAGAGACACAATTATTGACGTTCTTCACTCGTCATATTCCATTTCGCGTGACACAACCTCTTTAATTCCGTCCTTAATCGTGTTCCTGCTGAGTGTCGAGTAGTTCCTGATGGATTAGAAAGCACAGGAAATCAAAATAACACATACTCGATTTTTATACACTCCTGGAAATGGAAAAAAGAACACATTGACACCGGTGTGTCAGACCCACCATACTTGCTCCGGACACTGCGAGAGGGCTGTACAAGCAATGATCACACGCACGGCACAGCGGACACACCAGGAACCGCGGTGTTGGCCGTCGAATGGCGCTAGCTGCGCAGCATTTGTGCACCGCCGCCGTCTGTGTCAGCCAGTTTGCCGTGGCATACGGAGCTCCATCGCAGTCTTTAACACTGGTAGCATGCCGCGACAGCGTGGACGTGAACCGTATGTGCAGTTGACGGACTTTGAGCGAGGGCGTATAGTGGGCATGCGGGAGGCCGGGTGGACGTACCGCCGAATTCCTCAACACGTGGGGCGTGAGGTCTCCACAGTACATCGATGTTGTCGCCAGTGGTCGGCGGAAGGTGCACGTGCCCGTCGACCTGGGACCGGACCGCAGCGACGCACGGATGCACGCCAAGACCGTAGGATCCTACGCAGTGCCGTAGGGGACCGCACCGCCACTTCCCAGCAAATTAGGGACACTGTTGCTCCTGGGGTATCGGCGAGGACCATTCGCAACCGTCTCCATGAAGCTGGGCTACGGTCCCGCACACCGTTAGGCCGTCTTCCGCTCACGCCCCAACATCATGCAGCCCGCCTCCAGTGGTGTCGCGACAGGCGTGAATGGAGGGACGAATGGAGACGTGTCGTCTTCAGCGATGAGAGTCGCTTCTGCCTTGGTGCCAATGATGGTCGTATGCGTGTTTGGCGCCGTGCAGGTGAGCGCCACAATCAGGACTGCATACGACCGAGGCACACAGGGCCAACACCCGGCATCATGGTGTGGGGAGCGATCTCCTACACTGGCCGTACACCACTGGTGATCGTCGAGGGGCACTGAATAGTGCACGGTACATCCAAACCGTCATCGAACCCATCGTTCTACCATTCCTAGACCGGCAAGGGAACTTGCTGTTCCAACAGGACAATGCACGTCCGCATGTATCCCGTGCCACCCAACGTGCTCTAGAAGGTGTAAGTCAACTACCCTGGCCAGCAAGATCTCCGGATCTGTCCCCCATTGAGCATGTTTGGGACTGGATGAAGCGTCGTCTCACGCGGTCTGCACGTCCAGCACGAACGCTGGTCCAACTGAGGCGCCAGGTGGAAATGGCATGGCAAGCCGTTCCACAGGACTACATCCAGCATCTCTACGATCGTCTCCATGGGAGAATAGCAGCCTGCATTGCTGCGAAAGGTGGATGTACACTGTACTAGTGCCGACATTGTGCATGCTCTGTTGCCTGTGTCTATGTGCCTGTGGTTTTGTCAGTGTGATCATGTGATGTATCTGACCCCAGGAATGTGTCAATAAAGTTTCCCCTTCCTGGGACAATGAATTCACGGTGTTCTTATTTCAATTTCCAGGAGTGTATTTGCTCGTCTCTAGAGCCAAGCAGAATAGATTTCGTTACTTTGCTTAACACTTTTTGGTAAACATTCAGCAATAATCTTCTTACTTACCTTTCCCGTGTTTGCAACAGGCTCAACTGCTGTTGCATTATCTGTTAGGTAATTATCCCGATTGCTTGATTCTTTGCTCTTGAATTTCCTTAAACTCAGATGACTCATGTATATTTCAATAAATTCACCAGTGAGTTCTCTAGAGCGCTGGCGCCCATCTCCCGAATTTGACGAGGAAATGATTCAATAAACAATTGACTTGCGCGCCAACGCAGCGATTTCCAGTGCAGACGCTACGATCTGTATTCGCAGAGGCGGTTTGTGCCCACAGATCTGAACGATTTTACTCAAACTGCCAACACCAAATTCTAGATTTGCGCACATCTCGTATCTGCCCGAATTTCCATTCTATACGCTACAGTTCGTAAGTGCAAATGTGACGTGCATAGAAATCTGCGCAAACAGATCAATGCGTATGGACTGGTCTTGATATTAAAATTTTGGTCCTAGCGCAGAATGTAAATAATGTTATACCAATGTTACGTGACTACATCGGTTTGATGTTGGCAATATCTACAGTTCGCTATGTTGACTATGTATGCAGAGGGGTCCAGAAAAATGTTGACACTCTTTGATAGTTAATGTCTTTGGAACAAATTGACGTCATATTGCAGTTTTGCGCGGCCATGTAGTCCACTGTTTTCTCAACAGATCTTGAAGATTGTTTTTCAGCAAAAGACAGTGCAGCAATGAATGAAGTAAGATGGTCGTTTGAGCAACGTAAGATCTTATTGAAATGGTATTGGATGTACACGAAAACAAGATGGAGGTACAACAGCAATTGCGTATGTGTACGGAACTCAGCCACCATCATGCACAACAATTTATCGTTTTTGACATGAATTTGAAGCCGACGGTATTGTTCAGAATGTGTATAAGGATAGGTCTGACCGACCATAAACATCAGCAAGTTCAGCTTCCAGCGCTGCTGTGTTGCAACATTTTTCCAGGTCACCTCAGAAATCTGTGAAGAGGGTGCACGTGAAAGTGAGGTAAGCCGATCAAAGCATACGACAGATTCTGATGGCTGCAAAGTAGGGCACTTATGCAGTTTAGGGGATGCATGCGCTGATCATGAAAATTTTTGAAGGGAACGCGTATTTATGAAGATATAATCATATATATGCACGGAATACTGGCGTCAACGTTTTGGGGAAAATCCATTCCACAATTTCATTGAGCATGTTCGAAAAATCTATCTTAATGCTGCAAATTAACTTGAGGTAGCTGTTTTTATCTAATCTCTGATTCGAGCTTTAATGTATATCTGTGCAAAAGAAACAAATATGATTATCTGAGAAAATTTTGTTATTAATTCCATCTTTTTTTGCAAAAAAAAATTTTTTTTGAAGTTCCGTGCATACATATGCAATACATCATTTTCGATAAAAATTTTTTTGAGACTGTTAATTGATCTTTTTTTCTGCATCCATATGAAAATACTTTTTTGGTGACGAGCGCATCAGATATGACTGTAACACACAAGTTTTGAAATAAATTTTTTTTTGTATTCCGTGCATATATATGCTTATATCTTCAGAAACACGTGTTGCCTTCAAAAATATGTACTTTTTTCGTGAAAAGCGCATGTACCCCTAAACTGCGTAAGTACCAAAGTGGAAAGTGTACAGTCCAAGACTGCTGTATGGTATGAACGAGGACGACCTGGATAAAGGGAGTACTACAAGTGGTTTCAAGGCATAAGTTGTGAGGATGCAAGGATGATTATCTGGTCTGACGAGGCGCAATTCAATCTGAACGGTACTGTAAAGCGCCACAATTGCGTGTACTGGGCTCCTGAAAATTCTCATGTTGTCTTGGACTAATCTGTTAATCTATCGAGTGTTAATGTGTGCAGTGGTCTGTCATTGTGCAGTTTGATTGCCCATTCTTCTTTGAAGACACTGTAACTGGTGAGGTGATGCTACAAGGATCGATTTTACCTGCCATGTATGAGGTGTTTGGAAATGAAAGATTTTATCGACAACACTATGGCTCTACCACAGAGATGTCAGAGCCTATGCTGATGAAAATCTGCCTGGACGACAGACAGGTCACAGAGGAGCTGTTGAGTACCCACTATTATTGTCTCCAGACCTTACATCTCTTGACTTCTACCTATGTGGGGCATTGAAAAATTAAGTTTATCAACAGAAGCCAGCCACACTGAATGAGCTACGAGAAATCATCGAGGCATCCTGTGCGGCTATGACGCCAGCAATACTGACAGTCGTAGTTTGGTCATCAGTTCAGGAGCATGGACGTTGTTTGGCCGCTGATGGGGGTCATTTCGAACACGAAATAACCTTACTCTTACGGTATGTCATTTTCTTCCATTAATATTAACTATCAAAGAGTGTCTACATTTTTCTGGATGCCTCTGCATATTCCTACTCTATATGTGCAAAACAGAATTTTTGTTTGCATACACTGTCTTTCAGGTCACGCGACTGTGATACAGTGCTAGGGTTTGCTCGTAAGTGTCTCTTGTTTTCAGTATAATCGTAATTGTTGGACGGGAAAGATATGTGAAAAGAAACAATATTTTGTTTCTCGAGTTATGTTTTAAAAAAATGGTGATTCTTTTTCCGAGATCACAGTATTAAATAATAAATTGAACTTAAGGAATGATATCAGTATAAAATTCTTTTGAATAATCTATTTATAAACATGTACTTACCAGTAAATCCCGTGAATTTATTGATAAAGGGCATTACACATGAGCGTCATGAAAATACACGCAGGGATTTATGAAACATTAACTACATTACGTTTCTTTTTCGTCCATAATAGGAACTTCGTAACTTTTTATTTCGTAAACATCAACACTGGTAACAATTTTACTTCAGTGTAATGTTTCTATCTATACCTTGAAACTTTTTAAAAAGAAAAACATTACTAAGCTACGCAGTAAACATTTATCACCTGAATGTTTTGTTGGTGTCGGAAGAAAATTAAATCAAGATTATGTGGCAACAAATTTTAATTTTCCTCAGGATTAGCACCAGAGGGCACTGCTGAAGTTAGGTCGGTACTGTGTACTGGTATAAAATAATTGTCCTCTTTCCGTACCGGGAAACATACATGCTCCGTTACGTCGTACTGGCAGTAGGGGAAATTGTATTATCATAAAATATTAAATTTACGATTCAAGATGAGAATATATTCGGTTATACGACAAAACATTATTAAACTGACCATAGATACGCTTTCTAATCTTCAGTGAATCTTTTTTTTTTGTTATTCAGACTACATGTTGGTTAGAGTGACCTGGTCTCCGATTATAAACTTCTGCTTCGGTCTTCGTTTTTGCTTTTCGGAAACTTCGGGCATTTTCGGAGGCAAGCATTATTCCCTTCTGTTCGTACTTTGTTGTATTGTGCGACTGTTTTACATCTACATTGCAAACTGAAATCGTTTTTAAGATCTGTAGAGCAACAACAATGTCATGAAAGTTCAAGTGCTTGAAGAATAGATCAAAGCGAGCAACCGAGGGCGTCAGAATATATTCTGTTGTTCACATGCAAGTGGTGTTATAGTAACAATGAAACTGTTGAAATCTTTACGGCCGATGAGGCTGTACCTCAGTTAAACGGCGTGTTGGACTCCCGAACTGTACTATTATTTTACTGAGGGAAATACCTGGCTGGAGGTGAAAAATAGTATATTGGATTGTTCAGTATGTGCAGCAACGAATAAAATTGGAATGGGAACCATGGACCTTGCCGTTGGTTGGGAGGCATGCGTGCCTCAGCGATACAGATGGCCGTACCGTAGGTGCAACCACAATGGAGGGGTATCTGTTGAGAGGCCAGACAAACGTGTGATTCCTGAAGAGGGGCAGCAGCCTTTTCAGTAGTTGCAGGGGCAACAGTCTGGATGATTGACTGATCTGGCCTTGTAACACTAACCAAAACGGCCTTGCTGTGCTGGTACTGGGAACGGCTGAAAGCAAGGGGAAACTACAGCCGTAATTTTTTAATTTTTCCCGAGGGCATGCAGCTTTACTGTATGATGGCGTCCTCTTGGGTAAAATATTCCGGAGGTAAAATAGTCCCCCATTCGGATCTCCGGGCGGGGACTACTCAAGAGGACGTCGTTATCAGGAGAAAGAAAACTGGCGTTCTGCGGATCGGAGCGTGGAATGTCAGGTCCCTTAATTGGGCAGGTAGGTTAGAAAACTTAAAAGGGAAATGGATAGGTTAAAGTTAGATATAGTTGGAATTAGTGAAGTTCGGTGGCAGGAGGAACAAGACTTTTGGTCAGGTGAATACAGGGTTATAAATACAAAATCAAATAGGGGTAATGCAGGAGTACGTTTAATAATGAATAAAAAAATAGGAGTGCGGGTAAGCTACTACAAACAGCATAGTGAACGCATTATTGTGGCCAAGATAGACACGAAGCCCACACCTACTACAATAGTACAAGTTAATATGCCAACTAGCTCTGCAGATAATGAGGAAATTGATGAAATGTATGATGAGATAAAAGAAATTATTCAGATAGTGAAGGGAGACGAAAATTTAATAGTCATGGATGACTTGAACTCGATGGTAGGAAAAGAAAGAGAAGGAAACGTAGTAGGTGAATATGGTATGGGAGTAAGGAATGAAAGAGGAAGCCGCCTGGTAGAATTTTGCACAGAGCATAACTTAATCATAGCTAACACTTGGTTCAAGAATCATAAAAGAAGGTTGTACACATGGAAGAAGCTTGGAAATACTAGAAGGTATCAGATAGATTATATAATGGTAAGACAGAGATTTAGGAACCAGGTATTAAACTGTAAGACATTTCCAGGGGCAGATGTGGACTCTGACCACAATCTATTGGTTATGAGCTGTAGATTAAAACTGAAGAAACTGCAAAAAGGTGAATTTAAGTAGATGGGATCTGGACAAACTGATTAAACCAGAGGTTGTACAGAGTTTCAGGGAGAGCATAAGGGAACCATTGTCACAAATGGAGGAAAGAAATACAGTAGAAGAAGAATGGGTAGCTCTGAGGGGTGAAGTAGTGAAGGCGGCAGAGGATCAAGAAGGTAAAAAGACGAGGGCTAGTAGAAATCCTAGGGTAACAGAAGAAATATTGAATTTAATTGATGAAAGGAGAAAATATAAAAATGCAGTAAATGAAGCAGGCAAAAAGGAATATAAACGTCTCAAAAATGAGATCGACAGGAAGTGCAAAATGGCTAAGCAGGGATGGCTAGAGGACAAATTTAAGGATGTAGAGGCTTATTTCACTAGGGGTAAGATAGATACTGCCTACAGGAAAATTAAAGAGATCTTTGGAGAAAAGAGAACCACTTGTATGAATATCAAGAGCTCATATGGAAACCCAGTTCTAAGCAAAGAAGGGAAAGCACAAAGGTGGAAGGAGTATATAGAGGGTCTATACAAGGGCGACGTACTTGAGGACAATATTCTGGAAATGGAACAGAATGTAGATGAAGGCGAAATGGGAGATACAATACTGCGTGAAGAGTTTGACAGAGCACTGAAAGACCTGAGTCGAAACAAGGCCCCGGGAGTAGACAACATTCCATTAGAACTACTGACGATCTCGTACCATCTGGTGAGCAAGATGTATGAGACAGGCGAAATACCCTCAGACGTCAAGAAGAATATAATAATTCCAATCCCAAAGAAAGCAGGTGTTGACATATGTGAAAATTGCCGAGCAATCAGTTTAATAAGCCACAACTGCAAAATACTAACACGAATTCCTTACAGACGAATGGAAATAGTGGTAGAAGCCGAACTCGGAGGAGATCAGTTTGGATTCCGTAGAAATATTGGAACACGTGAGGCAATACTGACCTTACGGCTTATCTTAGAAGCTAAATTAAGGAAAGGCAAACCTACGTTTCTAGCATTTGTAGACTTAGAGAAAGCTTTTGACAATGTTGACTGGAATACTCTCTTTCAAATTCTGAAGGTGGCAGGGGTAAAATACAGGGAGCGAAAGGCTATTTACAATTTGTACAGAAACCAGATGGCAGTTTAAGAGTAGAGAGACATGAAAGGGAAGCAGCGGTTGGGAAGGGAGTGAGACAGGGTTGTAGCCTCTCCCCGATGTTATTCAATCTGTATATTGAGCAAGCAGTAAAGAAAACAAAAGAAAAATTCGGAGAAGGTATTAAAATCCATGGACAAGAAATAAAAACTTTGAGGTTCGCCGATGACATTGTAATTCTGTCAGATACAGCAAAGGACTTGGAAGAGCAGTTGAACGGAATGGACAGCGTCTTGAAAGGAGGACATAAGATGAATATCAACAAAAGCAAAACGAGGATAATGGAATGTAGTCAAATTATGTCGGGTGATGCTGAGGAAATCAGATTAGGAAATGAGACACTTAAAGTAGTAAAGGAGTTTTGCTATTTGGGGAGCAAAATAACTGATGATGGTCGAAGTATAGAGGATATAAAATGTAGACTGACAATGGCAAGGAAAGCGTTTCTGAAGAAGAGAAATTTGTTAACATCGAGTATAGATTTAAGTGTCAGGAAGTCGTTTCTGAAAGTATTTGTATGGAGTGTAGCCTTGTATGGAAGTGAAACATAGACGATAAATAGTTTGGACAAGAAGAGAATAGAAGCTTTCGAAATGTGGTGCTACAGAAGAATGCTGAAGATTAGATGGCTAGACCACAACAACATTTGGAATCGGAGAAAAGCCAGCAAAAGAGTGGATGCAATGTGAGGTCAGCTTTTTGGTGGCAGTAAGGAGCACAAGACTGACGTCTGCGACAAAATTACGGAGCATAAAAAACTGTAATGATTGAAATGGAAGTCAGTATCAGACAGTTCATAGAAAAAGCAAATAGTAGTAGGTGCTGAAAAAATGAATATACAGCAGTTGGAAATTACTAACAGAGTTTTTAGAACTTCCTACAAAGAGGCCAATTTGAATGCACTTTACACAGATTTTCCTGTGGCCATGCAACTTCAAGAAATTAGTGGGTTGAATATGGGAGGAGCTCTGCATTCTAATTTTAGTTGTGCGAACATTGCTGATCGTATATCAAAAGAAATGAGAAAGAAAATAGTTAAACATCTTGTGGATAGTAATATTAAACTTAGTGTATTAATTGATGAGTTTACTGCAGTGGGTAATAAACCTGTCCTCATGATTTGGGTGAGATATGCCATGAGACTTAATGATCCTCTGCAAATATTTTTGGTATCTTGTAGAGCTGACATGAGAGCACTGACAATAAAAGAAGCTCTGCTAAAGAATTTGGATTCACATAATCCAAATAACTTACCTTACCATAAAGCAAACCTCGTTGGATTTGCCTATAATGGTGCCTCCGTAATGCTTGGTAGGAATAAGGTGTTGCAATAGAAATGAAAAAAGTCTCTCTTCATCTACTAATATGGCATTGCTTAAATTATAGACTGAAATTAGCTTTTCGTGATACACTAAGTGAGGTGGAGGGAGTTGCTAATTTCATTTTTTTATAGATTATTTTTTACAGATTTTATACTACATACAGCGTGTCTCCTAAAACTCATATACAAATTAATGAATGTGAAGCTGCTTTAGGACAGACATTATCAAGACAGAAGAGATGTTCACCATAAGATGAACCGCTTTGAGGTTAAGAACTCTCAAATTATAATCGGGGAGTTACAGATCCTTAGTAAAGCACTTTACACGATCTGAAAATGGTCCTAAAAGAAATGGCAAGGAATGAAGCAAGTACAATGATTTACGCAAAAGCCTGACTAATGACCAAGTTATCAAAATTTTAGGTCTACTATAAGACGCTGTAACGGAGCTTTCTGACTTATCTTTGTGCCTGCAGGAAAGAGAGATCACATTCCCAGATGCAGGCGGGACAATTAATCGCACAATCCGTGTGGTAGAATCAATGCTAAATTGTCCATGTCGGTATTTAGAACAAGCTAACAGCGCAGTGAGTTCTCACTCATTCAAAGACACAACTCTACAATGCAATAGTAAAGTAAATGGAATTCAACGGATCATTTTTGAGGAGTCTGACAGAAAATCTCACGTAGCGGTTAATGCGAATTGTAAGCCTAGCTTCACGCCTGACTTCTTTAGAATTCTGATTAACAACTGGAATAATTGGAAACACTATTTGAAGACTTGAAAATTATGACCACAGCTCGTTGGCCTAAAGAAACATACGGGGTGGACGAGTAATGCCTGTACCCTTGTAACCCCTGTTTAGTATCAAAATGTTATTACGCAGGTTGATAGCTATGTTACTCCTTACCAGTTTCGTGATGGCTGGGTGTTGTGTGCTGTCCTTAGGTTAGTTAGGTTTAAGTAGTTCTAAGTTCTAGGGGACTGATGTCCATAGATGTTAAGTCCCATAGTGCTCAGAGCCATTTGAACCATTTGAACCTTACCAGTTACCGGACTCAATTGTTGGAATTCGTCTTTACATGTTTTCAAAGTCACAGTCTCATTCGTATTTAATTTTTAGCCGTGGCAGATGTGAGTAGTCACTGTTATACTATTGAGGAGCGCTTTGTCGTAAGTGTGTGGAAGCACGAACAACACACAGGGCAGAGACAGATTGTGGGAGCATTCCAGGAAATATTCAATAGGACTCTGTTGTAACAGCGACCGGCACGGTCGCGGAATGGTCGAGAAAGCGCGGCGGGGCCAAACGGAGAGCGGCCCGGAAACAAACAAACAAACGAACGGCAAGGACGGACACGAAACTACGACGGACGATGGAGAGAGACCTTACGACGACGACACCCAATAAGCAACGGAGCGACAGAGACAACCAAACGAATCCAAGACGTCCACCAGTAATGAAAACAAAGAACGGTAAACATGCTGTCTGTTGCCGAGGCGACATGTCAAGACGCACACAACGATTAGACTCATTGGCTGAGGAAAGGATGGGGCCTCTCCACAACCACACCAACGTGGTGACCAAACCAAAAGTTTTACTGTCACCTCCGTGTAACATGTTAGTTTTCAAATCGTGAGTCACAGGACGCGGGCTGTGATGTTATCCATGCGTCTGGGCAGGATTACCCATTGACATGGTCCATCAGGAGACAGAAAGTGGACGAAAGCGATCGAAGGGTAGCGGTTTGTAAGGGCAGAGGGAAAAATATGCCAAGGCAAGCGCTAAGGAAAAAAAAAACCCTCTGCGACAGTAGGACTGGTAGTAAGGGCAGTAGCGGCTTGCTAGCTGCGACAGTGCATGCAAGGTGTGGTTATGTTAGGGCGAGGTATCGTGCCGATCATTACCTTTGTCGTTGCGGGTGCTCCTTGTAGGGCTTGCTGCAGCTCCTGCGTCCCTGTAACAATTCGTCATACATTAGTGGGCGATCGGTCATAGATCAGATCACAGTGTAGGGTGTGTGTGTAGCTGGTTTGCGTGCTGTGTACAGTACGGTTTCCCTGCGATTGCCTGTTTTTGGGCGGGTCGAGCATCTGGAGTTACCAGTAGTAGCAATGTTGCAGGGGCTCGCCAGTACTGTCGTGTTAGCGTGCTGTGGACCATAGACGTTTAGTTTCTTGCTAATAGTGTCTTTGGTCTATTATGTTTCCATCTATGGTTGTGGTCGTAGTTACCCAGAGAAAGTATAAACGGGTTACGCAAGTGTCTCGTGTTTCTGTACAGTCGTGTGGAGAGTTTTTGGAATACCTGCAAGATGGTATCTAGCCGATATTCCCGGTGAAGATTCGCGGTGCGTGTGTAGCGCGGAGCACTGCTTATGATTCCGAGTACTTTGTTCTGCATGAGCTGCAGATGGCACAGGCGTCTGGGCGCAGCGTATCCCTTGACAGGGCTGCGTACGTCATCAGGGGCCGAATAAGTGTCATGTAGATGGACCTGGACACCCTCCTATTCAGTGTGCTACGCCTGTTAAGCATAGGGTAGAGTTGTTTGAGCCTCGCGTTTGCTTTGTCGGTCACGTGTTGAATGTGGTCTCCCCAGAGTAGTTTCCGGTCCAGCCAGACACCGAGGTATTTGACCTTCTCGCGGAAACGTATTGGGCATGCATGTAGTGTTACTGGGTGGCAGTGTTGATGTTTGCGCAGTAGTTTCGGTCTTTTGGTGAACAGAACGGTTTCGCACTTGTCGACGCTTACTCTCACACGCCATTTCACCAGCCAAGGCTCTGCCGCTCTGAGTGCAGTCTGTAGTCGTGAGTTAATGCTAGACGGCTTCCAGTCTTGCGCAAGGATGGCAGTGTTCCTCGTAGATTGCCACTGTCGTGTTGCGTGTAGCTGGGAGGTCGTTAATGTAGAGGTTAAACAGTAAGGGCCCTAGGATGCTTCCTTGGGATACTCCTGCCTGGATACCATGTCATGTCGATTGTTTGCCCTGCACGTCGGTGTTGAAACTATGTCCGTGAGATATGAGTGTATGTGACGTACGAGCCCAACGGGGAACCCGTCGCTGAGTTTTCGTATGAGGCCATTGTGCCACAGACGATCGAAGGCCTTTTCAATATCCAGGAATCACTGGCTGATCGAGAGGCAGGCGCTTAAATACATGATCGGGGCGCCGCTGTTGGCCACTGGGACCTCGTGTTCCACTGCGGCGTCCGCAGCTCGTGGTCGTGCGGTAGCGTTCTCGCTTCCCACGCCCGGGTTCCCGGGTTCGATTCCCGGCGGGGTCAGGGATTTTCTCTGCCTCGTGATGGCTGGGTGTTGTGTGCTGTCCTTAGGTTAGTTAGGTTTAAGTAGTTCTAAGTTCTAGGGGACTGATGGCCATAGCTGTTAAGTCCCATAGTGCTCAGAGCCATTTGAACCATTCCACTGCGGCGCCCTCACATTAAAAGTGGGCCAGGAGGTGCGCGCCGCCACTGCTTACGGCGCGATGGTGCAGAGACCTCTAGGGGTCTTCGACATCCATGCCGTCTGGCGCGTTTTCCAAATCCGCTGCGCGCGGTACCAGAGACTCCACCGCGAAAGGCAATAATACTGGATTGGGAGAGACGTAATTTTGCTTTTGGCAGCGTTAAAGACGGGCCGCGCAGTGGAAGGAAGAAGACACGAGAAGAAACATGTGCTGGAGTCCCTGCTTCGATTGAACAATCTCCTATGAAGTCGATACGTAAACGTGCTTCGGAACTCGGTAGACCGAGGACAACAATGCAAGATCACAAGAAAAAAGACTAAGATATACCTTATCGACCGACGTTCGTAAACGAACTAGGGACCGGAATGAGCGCGTTTTAGCATGCCGTGATTTGATAACAATTTCCAAACTCCAGTGAACCGTGCCAAAATTACGTTTACAGATGAACGTGTCATTTATCCCAGCTCATGTGCCAGCAATATTGTCGTTTGAGACAAAGAGAATCCTCATTACACAGTCGAGTTAGAAAGGAACCCTCCTCACGTAATTTGGGCAGCAATGTCATCACAACATCTTCTTGGACAGCACTCTTTTGAAGGGGCTGTGAATGGCGAAAATTATTTACAGATGTTACAAACATGGTTAATACCTCAGCTTGAGGAAGGGGCTTCACAGAAAGCATGTGGAGCAAGAGGTCGGCTCCTCACCTCTCTCTTTCAGTGTGCGAGATAGGTTGCGCTTCATCAGCAATACCAGCTCTTTCAAAATAGCCATCAAGAAGTCCTGACCTCACCACTCCTGACGACTCGTTATGGGTAGTCATTAAGGTGTATGTATCTGCACGTCGTTATGCTGCAAACAAAGAAATGCGCAATGCTGTTGAGGATGCATTTCGCACTGTAACATCGGACATGCTCAAAAATATGTGAATAACAACATGGAGGCATACGGAATGTGTTTCGGCATAATAGGGAACATACCGATGTACTGGACATTTAATACTAAAGTACTTGTGCTAAAACAAATAAAATCAGTTGAAGTTCTATACTAGGGAATATGGGGACTTCTCGGCCCCTGTACATTACGAAAGGTGATAGGTATAGGAAAACTGTGTATTTTTCAGTTAACAGACAAGAGGAAATACATAAATGGATTCAGGAAGTATACCAGTTGTGTGAGAAAAGTTGTGAGACTAACTTTTTATCTACCAAAGTTTTTATTATTTTTCAAACAACAGTATTGTTCCCTTCAAAGTAGTTCCTTTAGGCAGCTACACGTCGGCAGAATCGTTGTTCTAGGCCCTGGTAGTAGCACTGAAATGCTTCAACTGGTAGGGCCACATTCTTTTGAATGTTCTCCAGTGTCCCAAAATGACGCCCTTTTAAAACATTTTTTAATTTTGGGAAAAGAAAAAAGTCAAAATGACTCATATCAGGTGAGTTGGTGGGCTGTGGCACAACAGGAATGCCTTTGGAGACCAAGAATTTCGTGATGGAAGTGTCTGTGTGACAAGGGGCGTTGTCATGGTGTAGCATTCACTTGTCTGCAATCTTCGGTCTCACTCGATTCACCGTTTTACTGAGCCTTTCAAGGACATCTTTGTGAAACACTTGGTTGTTTGTCCTGGAGGAACCAATTCCTTATGCACGATTCTCCTCCGGTCAAAAGCTAATGACTATTGTTTTGATCTTCGATTTTCTCATTCGAGCTTTTTTCGGTCGAGGAAATGCCATAGTGTGCCACTCTTCACTTTGCAGCTTTGTTTATCCAGGATTCATTACCTGTGATCATACGGTTGAACCAATCGTGGTCATTGACAGTTCTCCCAAGAAGATCAACGCACATCTGTCTTCTATTGTCCTACTGCTCAGCTGTTGGGTTTTTCGGCACGATTTTGGAACAAACCTTTTGCATGTGCGAAAATGCGGTCAAAATTAGATGTAGGATGAAAGTGTTTAACACGTCACCCATCATCCTTAATGTTAAATGTCGGTCTGATCTCACAAGTGCACGCACATGTTACACGCCTTCGTCGGTTTTTGAAGTTACAGATCTCCGTGCGCGAGGTTGGTCTTCATCATGTTCTCGACCTTGCAAAAATGATTTGTGCCAGGGAAACACTTGTGCTCTTGATGGGAAATGTTCCCCATCGGCCTGTTACAACTTTTCGAAGGTTGCGCTCGCGGATTCGCCAGGTTTAACACAAAACTTGGTGACAGAACGTTGCTCTAAATTTCGCTGTTCCATTTTCGTAATACACAACAAAGACACAACTTCACTGATGGCGTTCTCGTTCAGTGCTACGAATGAAGTGTTAACAAACAAAAGAAACAGTAGTCATGTGCAGCATGCAAGTAATCTTGTTTGTATAAATGTGTGGGACGACCACGTGACGTGTATGATCGTGCTCCATACATCAGGTCATATCTACAAGGAGGACAGCAGAAGAAACACCGTGCAGAAAATGTCAACAAAACAATGATTTTCAGAATGAGGCGATATGGCAAATTTGGAAGAAATATTTTCCAACTAAAGCATCGCCTGAGTGAAAAAAATTGAAAGCCACACTTTTCGACAAACAAGGAAGGAGTACCATTTGGATCTAAAAGCTAAATGTGAAATTTGTACTTATATCGATATGACTAGAAAGAAATTAGTTATGCCAAACTGTTACTCAAAAACTTTCCGTCTGAGGGCGTTGCTGTAGCGTATATGCAACGTAGCGCGACTCCGATGCGGGTGTATAAGCAACGACGTTGAGGCAACGGATTAGTGTGGTATTCGTGTCTTTCCGAGATGTGTGCGGTAAATGTGTAAACGTTTACAATGGCGACGTTGTTACCAAATACGTCCAGGCAGGACCAACGCTCTTTTATTCTTTTCTTGGTTGCCGAAGAACAAACACCGGTAAACCATCGGAGAACGAAGAGTATGTATGGAGCAACATGTCTGTCGAAAACGTCCGGGAAAACTGCGACAAAGATGTTGCTGTCTCATGATAACACACGTCCCCATATCGCAAATGTCGTAACGCAGAAGTTACTCCAATTCATGTGGGAGACACCCAAATACCCACCCTATTGTCCTGATCTCTCATGCGATTATCACGTCTTTGGTCCCTTAAAAAAGGTCTCGAAGAGTCGACGATTCCAATCGGATGAGGATGTGCAGCAGGCAGTTTATGACGGCGATTTTGCCTGATTGGCATACCGATTGTGGACTGTACGGCCTTCGAACGGAAACTTTTTGGTCGCCCCTTGTATAAACATATAGTGTCATTGCACCTGAAACTACTGTGATACTTGACTTAGTTTGTATACAGCATAGCGTTGCCGAGTTAGTGCTGCCTTTAGCAGAGCATCAATAGTAAAGAAACTGGGAGGACACCTTCAGTGGTAGAATATTTACACTGATGAGCCAAAACAATGTGACTACCTACTTAACAGCAGTCCCCTTTGGAATTCAGTGCGGCAGCCATTCTGAATCACACAGATTCTACAACTCCTCGCTAGGTTTCCGGATGAATGATGCACAAGATGTCTACGCGCAGATCGCGAAATTCCCGTAAATTACAGGCCGGCGGATGGTGAGCGCCCGATAGTGACCCAGATGTGTTCCACCGGGTTCAGACCAGGTGAATTTGGGGACCATATCACCAACGTGAGTTCGCTACCATGCTGCCTCCAACCACTGAATCACGATTCTGGCCTTGCCATAAAGGACAGCCATTCAGCTGGAATACGCAATAGGCATCGGCGAAAACTTCAGTCATGAAGGGATGCTGACAGACGGCAATAATAGTCCACATCTGTCATTTTACCTTCGATTGCTGCATAGCTGTACAACATAATCCTAAGTGAACGTCCACAATAACGTGGTGCGTGTATCGAGCAGTTGTTCTGTTGGACGACGACGTATCTGCACACCGCCATCGACCTCTTGTAACAAGAAACAGGTTTGCAATGATCCACGGTCCAATTTCGATAAACCCGTGCCCACTGCAATTGTAACTGACGATGTCGTTGGGTCAAGATCGGAACACTTAGGCGTCGTCTACTGCGGAGCCCCGTCCTCAACAGGCGCGCTGAACAGTGTCCTCTACATCTGTGAACCTACCCTGCTTTCCAGAGTCGACACCTCTCTGAATTCCACATTCTGTGTGAGTAGTAGATGTCCAACCCGTGTCGCCTACTCGTGGTTTCACCCTCCTCCAACCATTTTCCATAGATGCTCACCACAGTAACACGCGAACAGCCGACCAGTTTCGCCGTTTTCGAAATGCTCGTTCCCAGGCGCTAGGCCATAACAATCTGCCCTCTATCAAAGTCGCTTATAGCAGTTGATTCCGCAATTACCGGTCCATAGAGTCGCTAGGATGATTCCCCGTTCGTCTTTGCTCAGCTTATACATGGTGATTCAGTTGATCCTACCAATGTCGTTTTATGCTACCCGCAATGTTACACCTATACTTCCAAAACAACGCGTGAGATTTTCATATTCTGTCGCTCGTTAAGCGCAAATTGTTTGTCCTAAAACATAATAATAAGAGCAGGACATTTCTGTAGGAAATTACAGCATGTGATCAAAAGTATCCGCACACTTAGCTGAAAATTGCTTACAAGTTTGCGGCGCCCTTCATCGGTAATGCTGGAATTCAATGCGGTGTTGGCCCACTTTTAGCTCTGATGACAGCTCCCACTCTTGCAAGCATACGTTCAATCAGGTGCTGGAAGATTTCTTGTGGAATGGCAGCCCATTCACGGACTGCTGCACTGAGGAGAGGTATCGATATCGGTCGGTGAGGCCTGGCACGAAGTCGGCGTTCCAAAACATCTCAAAGCTGTTCTGTAGGATTCAGCTCAGGACTCTGCGCAGGCCAGTCCATTACAGGGATGTTATTGTCGTGTAACCAATGCCCCACAGGCTATGCATTGTGTACAGATCCTCGATCGTGTTGAAAGATGCAATCGCCATCCCCGAATTGCTCTTCAACAGTGGGAAGCAAGAAGATGCTGAAAACACCAATGTAGGCCTGTGCTGTGTTATAGTGCCACGCAAAATAAGGGGTGCAAGCCCCTTCCATGAAAAACACGACCACACCATAACACCACCGCCTCGGAATATTGCTATTAGCACTACACACGCTGGCAGATGACGTTATCCGGGCATTCGCCATACCCACACCCTGACATCGGATCGCCACATTGCGTACCGTGATTCGTCACTCCACACAACGTTTTTCCACTGTTCAGTCGTTTAATGTTTACGCTCCTTACAGCAAACGAGGCGTTGTTTGGCATTTACCGGTGTGATGTGTGTCTTAAGCCGCTCGACCATGAAATCCCAGTTTTCTCACCTTCCGACTGTCATAGTACTTGCAGAGGATCCTGATGCAGTTTCCTGTGTAATAGTCTGGATAAATGTCCGCCTATTACACATTACGACCCTCTTCAACTGTAGGCGGTTTCTGTCAGTCAACAGACGAGGTCGGCCTGTACGCTTTTGTACTGTACGTGTCGCTTCACGTTTCCACTTAACTATCACATCGGAAACAGTGGACCTAGGGATGTTTAGGAGCGTGGAAATCTTGCGCACAGACGTATGACACAAGTGACACCCAACAACATGACCACGTTCGAATAATGACTACTGAGGTTGCTGATATGGAGTACCTGGCAGTAGGTGGCAATACAATGCACCTGATATGAAAAACGTATGTGTCCAGGTACTTTTGAGCACATAGTGTTTCCTTCCACATCTGCGCCTCTAATGGTCTCCATACAACTTTCTAAGTAATTTTGCGCTATTAGTCGGAGACTAACAGCAGCCAGGCCAGGGAGTTAGCATTCCTTGTGCAGGCTACCGTTAACATCACAACGAAAACGGCTACGTTTGGTGTAGTACCGTGAATGGGAAGCACGGACTACTGATAAATGGCGTCGCATTGAAATCAGCGATGGATTATGGCGCTGCACTGCATCAGATGATCATCCTGTGCGAGAAAAGTGGCGACCTGGGGAGACGTCCCTTTCTTACAATGTTTTGGAAAAGCACAGCGGTGGGACCAGCTCGAATGTCAACTCCATCCCTGTTCCAGTATCCAGGATGTGAAGGAGATAAACCAGATATGGGCCAGCTTGTCTCAGGATAGGATACAGCCTTTTTCTGACACACTTCGTAAAAGAATCAGTGTGTGCATCCAGTCCAGAGGGGGTGAGGGTGAGGATGAGGGGGGGGGGGGTGGGACTGAAAAGTGGCCTCACACTGTCACTTTGTAAATTTGACTCGATTTTCTAATTGAGTAAAGTTTCATTTCGGATCCTCCTGCCCTTTTGCGTGTTTCACTCTTTTTGTCAGGGGGTATAGTTGCAGCTCCACTTTGCACAGTGCACAGTGATAATCAGTCTTAGCCTTTCCACCAGAAATCTTTCACATAAGAATTTCCATCATTTTGATAAATACATTTCTGCAACTTCCATCAACAAACGAGGGCTGTAGTTGAAGTCATTATTCACAGAAACAGGCAGGTACTTCCGTATTGTAGTTTAGATAATAAGGACAAGTATCTCTGAGGAGCTGTTTTCTGCAATACGCATCCTTAATCTACGAGGGACTGAATTATCACTGGGTGTATGGAGATCAGTGCGCTAGGGTAAGCGCCTCCCAAAATCTAGAAACTGACGTAATAACATAATGGTGTGCAAAACTTAAGGACGAAAATCATTTTCGCACGATGTGTCTCGGCGAAATGATACAGTTCGATGAAAAAAATGGCTCTGAGCACTATGGGACTTAACACCTCAGGTCATCAGTCCCCTATAACTTAGAACTACTTAAACCTAACTAACCTAAGGACATCACGCACATCCATGCCCGAGGCAGGATTCGAACCTGCGACCGTAGCGGTCGCGCGGTTCCAGACTGAAGCGCCTAGAAGCGCATGGCCACACCGGCCGGCAGTTCGATGAAACCTAGGAAGAACTTCTACAGCACTACCGAAGATAACAAAGAAATACAGAATGAGACGGACAGAAATCACGCTTTTATTCAAAGACGATAATTATGCTGAAGCAGCGCGATTTATGATGGTCCGTGGACATTACAAAAGATGGGACATGTTCCTTAATAGTGTGAGTGATCACCACGCCGCGCCGGATTAGCCGAGCGGTCTGGGGCGCTGCAGTCACGGACTGTGCGGCTGGTCCCGGCGGAGGTTCGAGTCCTCCCTCGGGCATGGGTGTATGTGTTTGTCCTTAGGATAATTTAAGTTAAGTAGTGTGTAAGCTTAGGGACTGATGACCTTAGCAGTTAAGTCCCATAAGATTTCACACACATTTGAACATTTGATCACCACGGGTTGTAATGCATGCTTTGCGATGTGCTCCCATGCTGGCCACAGCATCGATACTTTTTTGTGCGAGAACGTACCATTCCTCGACCAAGGCGGATGAGCACTGCTGGATGGTCATTGGTGCACGTAGATACGTTCAGAGCCGTACCAAGGTAGTCCTGCGCGCTAGGCAGAACCGCCAAAGCTGCACACCACCCTTCACCAACCTCCGCCCCTGAAATTACCTTTCTGCAATTTTTTCTACACAGATATAGAGTTTACAGTTTCCAAAGTAGGTTCAATAAAAATGAAGCATTATTAAAAATTACTTAAATGAATATGTTGGCGAGGAATATTGCACACAACAAATTGAATGTATCAATGTATCACACTGGAATTATTATGTATAATACAGCACATATGTGATTTTCTCCAATGTAACAACGTGACAATTTTGTAACAAAATAAGGCTCATAGATTTCTACAAGCAATTTCTTTGCCCTAAATTTCAGCACCTTTACATGCTCGCAACGACGGCTATGCCTGTGTCACAGATCGTATACCCGTGTTTGCTGCATGCTTCCTCAACCAAGAGAAATACACTGTGGTGACAGAAGTCATGAGATACCTCATACTATCGTGTCAGACCTCATTTTCTCCGGCGTAGTGCAGCAACTCGATGTGGTATGAGCCCAACAAGTAATTGGAGGTCCCTTGCTGAAACATGTACTGAGTCATGCTGCCTCTATAGCCATCCATCAGTGCGAAAGTGTTCCCTGTGCAGGATTTTGTGCACGAATTGACCTCTCGATTATATCCAATAGTTGTCAATGAGATTCATGCTGGCCGATCTGGTTGGCCAAATCATTCGCTCCAGCTGTCTAGAATTTTCTTCAAACCAGTCGCGAACAATTGTGGCTCGGTGACATGCTCCACTATCATCCATAAAAATACCATCCTTATTTGGGAACGTGAAGTCTATGAATGACTGCAAATGGTCTCCAAGTAGCCATACATGACCAGGAACAGTCAATGATCAGTTCAGTTAGTCCATGGAATGGACTGTGTCCATTCCATGTAAACATAGCCCACACCATCAAGGACACATCACCAGCTTGCCCAGTGTCTTGTTGACAACTTGGGTACATGGCTTCGTGGGGTCTGCTCCACACTCAGTCCCTACCAACAGCTATTATCAAATGAAATCAGGATTCATTTGACTAGGCCACGGTTTTCCAGTCGCTTACAGTCCAACCGATATGGTCACGAGCCCAGGTGAGGTGGTTGACCACTATGGGACTTAACATCTGAGGTCATCAGTCCCCTAGAACTTAGAACTACTTCAACCTAACTAACCTAAGGACATCACACACATCCATGCCCGAGGCAGGATTCGAAACTGCGACCGTAGCGGTCGCGCGGTTCCAGACTGAAGCGCCTAGAACCGCTCGGCCACACCGGCCGGCCCCAGGAGAGGCACTCGTGTCGGTCGTCTGCTGCCATAGTCCATTAACGCCAAATTTCGCTACACTGTCCTAACGGATACGTTCGTCGTTACGTCTCACATCGATTTCTGTGGCTATTTGCCATGGTGTTAGTTGTCTGTTGATACTGACAACTCTACACGAATGCCGCTGCTCTCTGTCGTTAAGTGAAGGCCGTCAGCCACTGTGTGGTGAAAGGTATTGCCCGAAATTTGGTAATCTCGGAACACTCTTGACGTGGATGTCGGAATATTTAATTCCCTAACGATTTCCGAAATCGGATGTGCCTTGCGTCTAGGTCCAACTACCATTCTACATTCAAACCCTGTTAATTCCCGTCATGCAGCCATAATCACTTCGGAAAGCTTTTCTCATGAGTCGTCTGCCCACAAATGACAGCTTCGTCATGCACTGCCTCTTTATACGAGGGTTATCATAAAAGTAAGGTCTCCTATTTTTTTTATAAGTACATAGACCTGTTTGTTTATACAATGGTTTACATCAGTTTACAGCTTGAACATTAGCTATTTTTCGACAGAATCACCATTTCTGTTGATGCGTTTTTGTAGACGCTGTGGCAGTTTTTGTATACCCATGTCATACCAGCTAGCCGCCATGCTGTTCAGAAATTTATGAACCTCTTCTTTCACCTCGTCGTCGGAGCTGAATCGCTTTCCGGCCGAGCCGGCCGGAGTGGCCGAGCGGTTAAAGGCGCTACAGTCTGGAACCGCACGACCGCTACGGTCGCAGGTTCGAATCCTGCCTCGGGCATGGATGTATGTGATGTCCTTAGGTTGGTTCGGTTTAAGTAGTTCTAAGTTCTAGGGAACTTATGACCACAGCAGTTGAGTCCCATAGTGCTCAGAGTCATTTGAACCATTTTTAGCTTTCCGGCCGAATGTTCTTTTAACCTAGGGAACAGGTGATAGTCACTGGGCGCCAAGTCAGGACTATAGGGCGGGTAGGTGATTAGGTTCCACTGAAACTGTTGCAGGAGAGCAACGGTTTGCCGAACGATGTGTGGGCGAGCGTTGTCATGGAGAATGTGTACGCCATTGCTCAACATTCCTCTTCTCCGGTTCTGAATTGCCCATTTGAGTTTTTTCAGAGTCTTAAAGTACCTGTCAGCGTTAATTGTGGTCCCAGTGGGCATTAAGTCTACCAACAGTACCCCTTTCCGAACCCAAAAAACAGTTGTCATGACTTTACCGGGAGACCGTGTTTGTTTGAATTTCTGCGGCTTTGGCGAAGAAGGATGCCGCCACTGGCGTGATTGTTGCTTGGTCTCAGGTGTAAAGTGGTCTGCACAGGTTTCGTCACCCGTGACAATTGAGTCCAGAAAGTTGTCCTGTTCGGCTGCAAGGTGCTGAAGAAATGCGCGGGAAGCATCAACTCGTTGCCGCATATGGTCCTCAGTCAGCATGCGTGGCTCCTATCTTGCGCACACCTTCCTGTAGTTCAATATTACCGTTAAAATTCTGTGAGCGGTGCTTCGGGAAACCTCAGGAACCAACGTTGAGAGATCATCCAGGGTGATCCGCCGATCTTCACGCATGCTTTGCTCAACCTCCAACACTGTCTCCTCAGAAATTGACGGTCTCCCGCTACTTTATTCGTCGTGAATTTCTGTCCGACCAGTTGCACACTCTCTACACCACTTACGAACATTTTTGACATCCATGCACGACTCACCATACACTTCCGTCAATTGGCGATGGATTTCAATCGGCGCAGTGCCCTTTGCGTTCAAAAACCGAATAACTGCGCTCAATCCGCACTTGGCGGTAACATCCAACGGGAGCTCCTTTCTCAACGGCTGCCAAGCCAAGACTGAGCGCCTCAGCGCGGCGTGCGCATGTTTACACACAGCGCGTGAAGCACTCTTCATAACAGTGTGACCAACTGCCACACAAACAGAGTTCTGTACTTATAAAAAAAATAGGAGACCTTACTTTTGGGATTACCCTCATATATTGCGTACGCGATACCACTGCTACCTATATATATGCTAATAGCTGTCCAATGACGTTTGTCACGTCAGTGCACAGTAATTATAAAGTTAATTGTTTAATTCTTGTTGCATCACGCTAAGGTAATTCAAAGCACTGAAAATGATTCTCAAATTTTTTTCTGCAAAGGGAGATTGTGCACAACTGTTCATTCACTTTGGCACAGCTAACAGTAAAACACAGAATATATAATTTACCAACGTACATCGCTTTCACTGACTTTGAAAAAAAAAAACCATTCGAGAGTGTACAGAGTGAAGCTATTTCAAGTCTTAATGAACGAGCCTCTCATAAAATATAGTAAGAGCAATAGATAGTATGTACAAGAAAACGAATATCTGATGTTACCACACAAGCCGAGTCAGCCCGCGGCTGTAGACAAGAGTGGCATCTGTCATCCATACCATTTCATTTTTTACCTCATGTCTTTAATGAGTGGCAGAATGAAATAGCTGCTTACACTCTAAGACAAAAAAAACATAAAGGGAAAAAAAACGACGCGCCACGAAGGAACTATCTAAATGGGACAGAAATCAGCAGATGTGACGTACATATACAGACAAACAGATAGTTACAATGTCAGAAATATGGATATATTCAAGACAGAGAGCTTCACAAATTGAACAAGTCAGTAACGCGTTGGTCCACCTCTTGCCCTTAGCCAAGCAATTATTTGGCCTGAAGAATATTGTGCCAAATTCTCTTCAATTAGCGCATTACATCGTCAAAATCCCGAGGTGGTTGGAGGGCCCTCCCCATAATGCTCCAAACGTCCCCAGTTGGAGAGAGATCTGGCCACGTTCCTGGCCAGGGTAGGGTTTGGCAAGCACGAAGACTAGCAGTGGAAACTCTCGTCGTGTGCGGGAGAGCGTTATGTTGCTGAAATGTAAACCCAGGATGGCTTGCCACGAAGAGCTACGTCCGCAGCTCGTGGTCGTGCGGTAGCGTTCTCGCTTCCCGCGCCCCGGTTCCCGGGTTCGATTCCCGGCGGGGTCGGGGATTTTCTCTGCCTCGTGATGACTGGCTGTTGTGTGATGTCCTTAGGTTAGTTAGGTTTAAGTAGTTCTAGGGGACTGATGACCATAGATGTTAAGTCCCATAGTGCTCAGAGCCATTTGAACCATTTGAACGAAGAACTACGAAACGGCCATGAAGAATATCGTCGATGTACGGCAGTGCTGTAAGAATACCGCGAATGACATCAAAAGGGGTCCTGATATGAAAAAAAATGGCACTCCAGACCATCACCCCTGGTTGTCGGACCGTGTGTCATGCGACAGTCAGGTTGGAATCCCACCGCTGTCCAGGGCATCTGCAGACACGTCTTCACTGGTCATCGGGGCTCAGTTCGAAGCGGGACTCATCACTTAAGGCGGTTTTATTCCAGTCAGTGAGATTCCAAGCCAAAGACACATGAACACTGCCAGAGTATAAATTTGTTTGCATGGCTGGGGAGACAAGTAAATTACATATCCCTGCCACTTTTCGAGCTGCTTCTCCCGCTGTCACGCCTATCTCAAGACCACAGCCGGCAGAAATTGGCAGTTGTTCGATCAAATAGCAAATTTGATTCACCACACGCCTGCCGACCTTTGAGGTACTACACTAAAGGGGCAAAGAAACTGGTATAGGCATGCGTATTCAAATAGAGAGAGACAGGCAAAATACGGCGCTGCGGTCGGCAACGCCTATATAAGACAGTTGTTAGATCTGTTACTGCTGCTGATGGCCCTCACACTCGCAGCGTCATTCACACCGAACCTGCATCCCTCAGACCCAGCGTTCACACTTGCTACGGACCAGGAGGTCACACGCATCATGGCCCAACCGCCGCGCTACAACATCCGACAAGCTAGTACAGCAGAAGTCAAATGGGCCATCATGCATACCACCGCTAGGAAGGCCCTGGTCACGATGGCATTCAAAACCGTGTCCTCCAGGAGTTCACGGACAAAGCTGTAGACTACCTAACACACATCACGAATGCCATACTCAAGCACCAACACTTCCCTGCCTTTTGGAAGACGGCCAAGGTCCTGATGTTCAGGAAGCCGGGGAAAGACCACTCCCTCCCACAAAATTACCGACCCATCAGTCTGCTGAGCGCGCTCAGCAAGATCGTTGAGAAGGTAATATTAAAACGACTCACCAGGCACTGCATCACAAACGACATCCTAAGACCGGAGCAATTCGGTTTCAAGAATCACCACTCAACAACACAACAACTCCTCCGCGTCGTTGAATACATAACACACGGATACAACACAAGCAAGGCAACTGGGGCGGTGTTCCTGGACATCGAAAAGGCTTTCGATCGTCTATGGCACAACGACCTAATACGCAATCTTAGCGACGCAGGGTTCCCCGACGGGCTCGTACGTCTCATACACTCATATCTCACGGACAGGAGTTTTAACACCGACGTGCAGGGCAAACAATCGACACGACATGGTATACAGGCAGGAGTACCCCAAGGAAGTATCCTGGGGCCCTTACTGTTTAACCTCTACATTAACGACCTCCCAGCTACACATAACACGACGGTAGCAATCTACGCGGATGACACTGCCATCCTTGCGCAAGATTGGAAGCCGTCTAGCATTAACTCACGACTACAGACTGCACTCAGAACGGCGGAGCCTTGGCTGGTGAAATGGCGTGTTAGAGTAAACGTCGACAAGTGCGAGGCCGTTCTGTTCACTAGACGACCGAAGCAACTGCGCAAACATCAGCACTGCAACCCAATAACACTACACACACGCCCAATACGTTTCCGCGAGAAGGTCAAATACCTCGGTGTCTGGCTGGACAGGAAACTACTCTGGGGGGACCACATTCAACACGTGACCAACAAAGCTAACGCGAGGCTCAAACAACTCTACCCTATGCTTAACAGGCGTAGCACACTGAACAGGAGGGTGTCTATGTCCATGTACATGACACTTATTAGACCCCTGATGACGTACGCAGCCCCTGTCTGGGGATACGCTGCGCCAACTCGCCTGCGCCGTCTGCAGCTCATACAAAACAAAGTACTCAAAATCATAAGCAACGCTCCGCGCTACACACGCATCGCGGACCTTCACCGGGAATACCGGCTAGATACTATCTTGCAGGTATTCCAAAAACTCTCCATACGACTGTACAATAACACGAGACACTCGCGCAACGCGTTTATCCTTTCTCTGAGTAACTACGACCACAACCATAGATGGAAGCATAACAGACCAAAGACATTACTGGCTAGGAACTAAACATCTATGGTCCATAGAACGCTATCACGACAGTACTGGCGAGCCCCTTCAACACAGTTACTACTGGAAACCCAGATGTGCGACCAGCCCAAAAACAGGCAACCGCAGGGAAACCGTACTGTACACAGCACGCAAACCAGCCACACACACCCCCTACACCGTCCGTGAGCCGATCTATGACCGATCGCCCACTAATCTACAACGACCTTGAACTGTTGCAGGGACGCAGCAACTGCAGCAAGCGCCGCAACAAGCTCCAGCAACGACAAAGGTAACGATGCACGATACCTCGAACTAACATAACCGCACCTTGCATGCACTGTCGCAGATAGCAAGCCGCTACTGTCCTTACTACCCGCCCTACTGTCGCAGAGGTTTTTTTCCCTTGGCTCTTGCCTTGGCACTTTTTTTGCTCTGCCCTTACAACCGCTACCCTTCAATCGTTTTCGACCACTTCTATCTCCTGATGGACCATGTTAATGAGTAATCTTACCCAGACGCAAGGATAACATCACAGCCCGCATCCTGTGACGCCTGATTCAAAAACTAACATGTTTACGGAGATGACAGTAGGACTTTTGGTTTGGTCACCTCGTTGGTGTGGGCGTGGAGGGGCCCCATCCTTTATAAAAAAACTGTTACTGCTGCTACAACGACAGGTTATCAAGATTTAAGTGAATTTGAACATGGTATTATAAACGGCGCACTAGCGGGGGGGGGGACAGCATCTCAGAGGTAGCGATGAAGGTAGGATTTTCCTGTGCGACCATTTCACGAGTACGCCACGAGGGGTAGTCGTGTGGTCTGAGGCGCCTTGCCTTGCCACGGTTCGCGCGGCTCCCCCCGTCGGAGGTTCGAGTCCTCCCTCGGGCATGGGTGTGTGGTGTGTGTGTTGTCGTTAGCGCAAGTTAGTTTAAGTTGGATTAAGTAGTGTGTAAGCCTAAGGTCCGATGACCTTAGCAGTTTGGTACCATAGGAACTTGCCACAAGCACAAACAAACAATTTGACGAGTGCACCGTAAATATCAGGAATCCGGTAAAACATCAAATCTCCGCACCGACGACTGAAGAGAATCGTTCTAGGTGACAGAAGTGCAACCCTTCCGCAAATTGCTGCAGATTTCGAAGCTGGGCCATCAACAAGTGTCAGCGCTCCGAACATTCAACGAAATAACATCGATATGGGCTTTCTGAGCCGAAGGACAACTCCTGTACTCTTGATGACTGCATGACAGGGACCGATGACCTCAGCAATTTGGTCCCATAAAGAAAAAAAAAACTGCGCGGAACAAAGTTTTACGTCACGCCTGGGCCCGTCAACGCCGTCATTGGACTATTGATCACTGGAAACATGTTGCCTGATCAGACGAGTCTCGTTTCAAATTGTATGGAGCGGATGGACGTGTACTGGTGTGGAGAAAACTTCATTAATCTATGGACCTTGTATGTCAGCAGGTGACTGTTCAAACTGGTGGAGGATCTGTAACGGTGTGGGGCGTGTGCAGTTGGAGTGTTATGGGATCCATGATACTCTGACAGGTGCACGTACGTATGCAACCCGTCTGATCACCTGCATCCATTCATGTGCATTGTGCATTCCGACGGGCTTAGACGGTTCCATCAGGACAGTGCGACACCCCACACGTCAAAAATTGCTGCAGAGTGGCTCCAAGAACACTGTTCTAAGCTTAAACACTCCCGCTGGCCACCAAACTTCCCAGACATGAACATTATTGAGCATATCTGGGATGCCTTGCAAGGTGTTATTCAGAAGAGATCTTCACCCCTTCATATCTTACGGATTTATGGACAGTCCTGCAGGATTCATGGTGACATTTCCCTCCAGCACTAGTTCAGATATTACTGGAGTACATGGCACGTCGTGTTGCGGTACTCCTGAGCGCTCGCAGGGGGAACAACACGATATCAGGCAGGTGTACCAGTTTCTTTGGCTCTTCACTGTAAAATACTGTAGTGAGGTATCAGCAAGAGCGCTACTGCTGAAAATGAGCAAGCTGTGCCGGCGGCAGGTCTGAACCGAGCGGGCTGTTGCCACATAAATCGTATTAGCGGTTGAAGTCTGTCGGGTAGTAGTAATTTCTTCATAACGCTACTTGGACGGAATGAGACTGTGACAGCAGCGTGCGTTACGGTGGCTGGCGAGGGAAAAGGCTTCTCCTCGTAGGCAGAAGATAGAAACACGAGCGGTAGGAGAAGTCACGTATTTTTCCCGGTTTATTCTTGAACAGCCTTTTTTTTGTTATCACGCTCAGTTTTCGGGCCCCGTCTGTGCCTTCGCCCTTGGCGGTTCCAACCTCGCCAACCAACAACCCGTCGGTATGGCACTGGACGTGCTGCAGTATGTCTTCCCAAAGTGTCACATACGTGCTCGATGTGGTTTAAGTGGAAGGGGGTGGGGGACGGAGGGTCAATCCACTAGCCTGCTCAGTTCAATGTGGTCGTACGTTGTCATTCAAGAAAGTGAAGCGTAATACACCTCTGAAACGACGCACATGGGGAAGGAGTACATTGTCACAATAACTTTGACCGGTGAGTATACAGTGTTCGAAGATTTGGAGGTCAGTACGCCAATGTAACCTTATGCCTCCCCGTATCATAACACTTGAACCACCAAACAGATCACACTCGGCACTGTTCCTGGCTGCTTGACATACCACCATACGTTGAGAGGTAGGGTCACGTACTGCAGTCAGGGACATCGTCAAACATTATCATTTTGATGGTCCAGTAAGGCATAATATTCCATGGTCGTACTGACCTCCAAATATTTGGTTAGGGTCCATTCACTGGTTAATGTTTTTGTGACAATGTGCTCCCCCTCACGTTCACCCTTTCAAGAGTACTTCCTGGATGACAATGCGCGTCCGCACCGAACTGCGCAGGTGGAGCTGCTATTGGAACGAGAAGATATTCGGCGAATGGACTGATCTGCCCGTTCCCCCGAGTTTAACCCCATCAAGCACGTGTGGGATGCTTTGGGGACACGTACTGTAACACGTCTACATGCGCCAGTGGCCATCCAGTAGTTGTCAACGGCACTGGTGAAGGAATGGAACGTTCTACCACGTGATGTCCTTACCTAACCTGTGCCCAGCATGGGAACAAAATTTAGGCTTAGTCAGTTTAGTGCAGCAGTAAAAGAGGAAGAAATCTACATTTTTGAATAGCGGATTAGTTTTATTAAGAAGACAATTAACATTTTACACTTTTTTTCATTTTCGAGGAAACGATTTTGTCTATGTTTGATACAATATTCCGTGAGACTGATAACGTCAAGTCAAATTTTTATCGCCAAGTAATGAACGGTTCTTAGTTTTAGCAAGTTTTAAAAGAGAGAAAAAGCGCTCACAGATATATGTGGAACCAAACATTGGGAGAACTTCGGCTGCGTGCTTCTGCAAAAGCAGTTTAAGAAAGAAAACACAATGTATTTCATAGTTTGAATTACATACCTATGGTTTTAAAACATTGAAAATATTGGAAAGCAATTAGTTTACAAGAATACCCTCCAAAAATTCACATTGCCTTCTTTTCTTTTACTGAGTAACACAGGCTAAGCCGCGATGGGTAAATTGCAAATGTATTATAAACCTTTATGTAGGGAAGAATCAAGGGAAAATAATGTATATAGAACAAAATGGGCTATGTGCTTTATTTAGATCAGTTTAAAAAAACTATTGATAAATTCCTGTAAAATAGGCGTTGTACTAGACTGTAGCCGTAAAATTGGATAAACTGGAATACATTTTGTAATAAATGTTCACCTACAATCATTCCTTTGACTTTAAAAGAATACAGTGTTGATGAACTGGCTCCAGCTATCTTCATAGTAATTTCTCCTGACACTACTATATTTATTATACCAACGCTGGACTGATAGTGACTGTCACATGGCGTTTGACTGTTAGCAGTCTGCCTCCTGGCCAACCCTCCTACAAACTTCAAACTTAAATCAAAAGCAGGCAGGTTCGTACTTACTTACCCCACTCCTTCATCACTCCTTCTCGTAGCTGTACCAACACAATTAATTAAAACTTCAAATATCGTCTTTTTAGTGAGTAATGTAAGTGGATTTGATTTACTGGAACATTACCAAATCCTGTAGACCATTAATTATTACCGCAAAAGAGCTTTAAGTATGTGTCATTTTTTATCAACTAAGACTCAAAAGATTGCAATTGCTTTCTAGAAAGTATTTGGGGCTGACACATCCCCTCTGTCCCACTGCCAGTAATGCCCATGAGTAACCAGGGCTACAACTGTTTTCACAGGCATAGGCAGAGGAAACAAAACTATATCAGTTTAATCCTATCTATGCCAACGGGAGTAATAATGAGCCACACAGGGCCGGCCTTGCTGGCGCGGTGTCATGTGCAAAACTTCCATGCGGGGCTCTCCCGCATTCCCCCCTCCCTGCCCCTTTCCACCGCAGGTCATATACCTTCCTCACGTTCGAAATAATTCTAAGTTTCGTCTTTGACATACTACCAATATATCAAAAGACTGATACTACAGCAGACCTACTATTATGATAGAAAAATAATTAATTGGACAAGGAATCTTAATAGGTATGATAATTATTAAAATGTTAATAACAATAAAAACCAACTTATCTATGGCGATCACTCCAAGTTAATGAAATTCAAAATCAAATAAGGTCCACAAGTGTTGTTCAGGATATACACTTAAATGTTTTCATCACTAGTTTTTCTGGCTTACACACTTTATACAGAGCTCCTTTTCCTTGCTTTTTGACGAGCAAACTCATCAATAATACGTAGGTTGGAAATTAAATAATGGCGACACTGCCGTGGAGACACTATGCAATGGAATCTACTATTGTCGGTTTGCCAGGTCGGGGAGTGGGTCATCGGTGGCCTACTTTATTAGTGAACTGCCCTTTCGTATCTACTAGAGAGCTGTTATTCTCTTCTTGGTTATTGTTTCACACAATATATTTGTCCTGAACGCATAAAAAACAACATGGAGAAATCCATTGTTGTGGAATGGTGCGCGATAAGGGGTGCTGCTACTTCATGATAATGCACGCACCCATATCGAAAATGTAACGCAGAAGTTACGCCTACTTAAGTGGGAGACACTCGAGCAACCACACTGAGTCCTCATCTCTCCCCATGCGTCTTCGGTCCCTTAAAAAGACCTCGAACAGCCGACTATACCTGTCCGACGAGGATGTGCAGCTGGCAGTTAGGACTTCTTCATGCGGCAAGATACGGTTTTACCAAACAGGTATCTTTAAACTGGTACGTCGATGGGGTGGTTGCTTCAATGCTCACGGCGATTTTGCCTGATTGGCATACTAGTTATGAACTATAAGAAACTGTAACGGGAACTTTTTGATCACCCCTCGTATTACAGTTCTTATTAGCTGCCTCAAAAGAACTTGCAGTTTGCCGTATAACTAGACCTATATCATTATCTAGATCTATTATTACTACACTTTGCGCATTGCCCCCACTGGTATGTGCATGTCTCATCAAACCTCGAAACTATGCATATTCATATGGGTGGCTGTTGAATTTTTTGTCGATTATTTTAACTAACTTTTAATTGTGCCTTCCATTTTTCTACTATGGAACTAACAGTTCTTGTTGTTCATTAACTTTGCTCTTCTGATCTACTGGTGTTACTTGATCTGAAATCCAAGTGTAGGGAAGCAGCCTACTCACGCCGTAATAAATTCACATCAGTCTTTCCATTGTGTGCCAGCAGAGTCCGCTATAACTAGCTCTGACGTCATAAATGTTGCGCAATACTTTTAAAATCATGTAAACAACCTGAAACGTTTCTGGCATGTCAGGAGTAATACTAAATCAACATGTGTTGAATATCAGTTCGATAACTAACCATTTTCGAAATTTGGACATTGTTCTGTAAAAATCATTGGCGCAACAGAAAAGAGCTAGAGACTTAAAAATTTATATTTAGATTTATTTTTCATAATAATTTAATAGAAACAGTCTTCTGGATCTCACAAATTAAGATTTTAGTTGAAATTCAATATTTTCTGGTTTTTGTCTTAATTTTTAAGGAAGCAAGATAGATTAAGTAGGCTAATAAATAAGGCTAGGATGTTTATATTTAAGTAGAATGGAGATCCGCTATAATCATAAAGATGTGAGAAGTTTCAATTGAATAGCTATATAACTATAGCGATAGCGTATCTCCAAAGGGCAAGTTTAGAGCTCGTCTACTGCGTGCAGTGTAATTAAATTAATTCTCTCGCCCAAAATATTTTACTTAGCCACGTCAGACTTTTATTATGATTACTTACCTTAAATTGAGAGCTTCATCTGCCATCAGCAAAGGAAGCGATGATTTATTCAATAACTTAAAGTGGTGCATTAATAGCCCAGCGGCTAGTCGGGAGAGCCGATTTGATCAGGCGTTCCCTTAGCCGTCCGCACCGCGGCTTTTTATATAAGAACGCTGCGCGAGGAAAAAGGCCACAGTTCTCTCCAGACGCAGATTAGCACACCAGCTGTACCGGGAGTCGCGTCGCGTCGGTATCATTGCTATAAACAGCCTCGGATGCCGTATTAAGTTACTCGGGATACGCGTAACAATGAAATCATTTTCGAGTGAAGTATTAATTCTGGGATGACTTTAATGATCTGTCTTCAGTTTGCGTATGTCGTATTCTCACGTGCCGCCGCGGGACAGACATTCTACCATTATTGAGCATGGCGTTTGATGAACTTTATCATCAAATTATGGCGAGCATTCATTTAAACATTTAATTTGGACAGTTATAGTCGCATCAGCGCATTAGACTCTGAACTGCTCTGTTAGTCAGGTTGTGTGGATTTTTTTTTTATCTGTGACTTTCAGAATACAAAGAAAGTTTTTTTTTCACGATCGTTTTTGATTATGAATCCCAGACAATCTCCTAATTCCTCAGAGCTATAAGCTGTAGCTATAAATGTATTTCTCAGATGAAGTGGGCACTAGGAATTCTAATTACAGGCTTCACGTTTTGCTAATCACTTTCTGGTTGCCAAAATTGTAGTTAGAGAGCCAGTGTTGAGAACGGCAAAACAACAGCATAAATAATAGGAACATTTAACAACAATTAATTCCACCTGCCGCCCCACATATGGTTAAACGGCAGGGAAATGCATCTTTTCTACGTAACATTCTATTTATATAAGCAAAATAATTCCTCCCGCCGCCCCACACAAGGAATTGTTTTTTTGATATAGTGTGTAATTAAATTAGCCGTAGTTAATAAATTTTGACCTTTAACAATTGTTTGCAAATCAGTCAAATTACCTATGTTCCCTCTCTATCTGGAAACGGGCAACTGAAAGCGTCATGATCAGTGTAACGTACCCCTGCGCCTTCACAGACTGGTGTGACCGCCCCTGGTAGATGAGTGGTCAGAGCGACAGAATGTCAGTCCGATCGGCCTGGGTTCGATTTCCGTCTGGGTCGGAGATTTTCTTCGCTCAGGGACTTGTGTTGTCCTAATCATCATCATTTCATCCCCATCGACGCGCAAGTCGCCGAAGTGGCGTCAAATCGAAAGACTTGCACCAGGCGAACGGTCTACCCGACGGGAGGCCCTAGTCGCACGACAGATTGGTGTGTTACTACATCCCATTCGATGTATGGGATATAGGTCCTAACTTGTTAAATATCGCACCACACTTCTGAGACTAGTCTTGACTCACAGACAAGAAAATGATTGGGGACATTATAACATATACAGATGATGCCATATAGTTTTTCCAATCACCACTAGATGGCAATAACATCGTTTGCGCAGCAGCTGAGTACTTTAATTCATCATAGTTCAACCAATTTGCATAATATATTTATAAATTATATAGACAATCCTTCTTTGTGAATGAGTCACTATCAGTGAAAACTGTACCAAAATACCTACATTAGTCCCCAGATTAGCCCGAACATGCAGACAGAAATCGTGGCTGAGGACTTTATACAGGGAGTAAGAGAAGGGTATGGCCAAACTTTCAGGAAACATGCCTTACACATTGAGGAAGAAAATATGCGATATGGCTCCGGAAAAGCTTTATTTCCAAGCTAGTGCTCAGTTTATACACTTCGCTAACAAATTAATCATCTACTTTGAAACGAAGACTCATCCGTGAACAGCACATTTCCACTAAAGGGTTGACACAGGCTGTCGGGGTGGCCGAGCGGTTCTAGGCGCTACAGTCTGGAACCGCGCGACCGCTACGGTCGCAGGTTCGAATCCTGCCTCGGGCATGGATGTGTGTGTTGTCCTTAGGTTAGTTAGGTTTTAGTAGTTCTAAGTTCTACGGGACTGATGACCTCAGAAGTTAAGTCCCATAGTGCTCAGAGCCATTTGGTTGACATACTGTGGAATAAACTATTCGCAGAAGTGCACCTGTGCAGGAAAATTAGCTACTGACGGGGCATGCGCTCACTGTACATGGTACAGATACAGTAGTTCCTCATGTAGCACTCTCCAGACAGTCATGTGGTTAACATTACTTGTTGCAGATAATTTTCTAGCTGACACTAGGTTTCGTCGCCAACAGCACGAAGAAATTCCTCCTCTAGTTGAGATGTCCTCGTCCTGGGCCTCCATCAGTCGCGAGTTGTATGTTTAAACTTACCATGCTCCCCTAGATAACAAACAATTATCTCAAACGCCCTCCTGACGTGCATTATCGTTCTGTAAATCTCTCCCGATGCGAACGCTGAGCGCTATGGCCCCTACCACCTACTAATTCGTACAACAAATGGGCTTCTCCCGGCTTTGCATTTGAGGACAGCTCCACTGTACCGAAAACGAAGTCAGCGAAGAACACTAGACAGTTGGTGTCACGCACTTGATACTAGCAGAGCAATCAAGTTAGTAAACATGTAAACATAAGCAATGAAGTGAGTCTGCCAACATTGCCTTCACTCAATTGGAACAACAAACACTGGCGGTGAAACTAAGAATGACAACTTACTGTGCGTTCCAACCAAACGTTACCAAGAAGGTACTTTGAACCAAGGCCGCTCGTACTCCAGGACAAGGAGGAGCCGAGGCCCCTCTCTAGCTCTCAGGAAAAGGTAAAGATATTGTGTAACCAGGTGTTTTTCTTTCAACAAAATGATTTAAAAGTCGGTAAAACCCGGATTTTTAGCAGGGTCGGAACTGGAACTTTTTAAGGCTACTTACAAGTCGCCATTCGTCTTGCAAAATATTAAAAATGCTTCACAGCTCTCCCTCCCCCCCTCCCCCACTGTTTGCGCCTCCCCCCTACGAACTATCCGTATGGACCCTCTTGTTTTGAGCAGCTCACATAAGAAAAAGTTTTATGTAACGCGGGTTCATTCTTTTTTTGTAGGAAATGAGCTCTAACATGAAAATAGGTGTTTCCGGACTCGTATCGTTATAACATATTTCATTTCTCTATGTGTGGGGCAGTGACGGTTCGTGAGTATACATTTTAGGTGTTCACAAAATTTTGCACTCAGATGAATATGAGAGTGTGAAACTAATAGCTCTTGCTGTATAACAGTTATGCGCATCGACACATTTATACAACTGCAGCCACTGTCAATAATAATAACAGTAATAATAACAACAGTAATAATAATAATAATAATATATATAACTTGTCGAAAGAAAGAAAGAATTATTTTTGAGGAATTTTGTTATTTTGTACATAATTCTTTACAGTTTAGGGATAGAACGAAATAACGTTCGTTATAATGTGTTTAAAATTAGTTGCGACTTCTGACGTTTGGCTGACAGGATGCGGGCGTGACGCCGTTGGCCAGGTAACACCAATGGCGAGCTGGCTACCTGCGGTTCTGCTGGTAAAGCGCCCCTGTTGCCGCACCATGAGTAAACAGTACCACTTGATGTCATGCATTAGATGCATCAATGTATGTTTGTCAGCTCTGGTTGTAAAGTCATATGTTCTGGAGTTGAAGTGTTCTGTAGTCGTGAGGTATTGTGAACAAGTGATTTGTGTTGGCGTTGTGTTAACAACAGTGCACTACATCTGAATACGTGATTTGCAATAAGAGTGTCGTCCAAGAAGACATTCACCGGCTGGGAAGATAACGTTTTGCTGCAAAACATCCCTCGGAATTCGACAGTAGTAATGGACGAAACGCCGTACCACTTTGTTGTGATGTATAAAGCCCCATGAACGCAGTGGAGGAATACGAATATTTTGCAAAGAAATGTTCCACGAGGTAAAGTTGAACCTAGCATATATAAAGTGAAGTTAATGGAATTTGTACTACTGTAAAAGCCAAAACTTCACGCTACCAATTCGAGGAACAGGCTAACGACAAAGGGCATAGTTTAATCAGGCTTCCTCCGTATTATGCTTCTTTTAATTCGACTGAGAATATATGGGTCTGAGTGAAAAGTAATGTGACAATAAACAGCAAGAAGTTTACGCTTACTGAGGCTGGAATTCTGACAAAAGACACCACTGAAAATTTTACACGACAGGACTGGTTTTGAGTTGTCGGCCGTACCAAAAAGATAATTGAGGAGAGTGATTCAAGAAAGGACCTTAACGAGCTTTGAAGAATACGTAGCTTCTGTTGTTGCGATGTTAAAATCTGCTTCTTTCGTCGGAACACACTAGAGCTTGGAAAAATTCATCTCTCTAACATAGGCCTACTAATTCAGTTGAAATTGCGGCAATATCCTTAAACAGTGTATTATTAAACTAAGAACTGAGTCGAGTCAGGTCAGGAGTTTATGAAATGGCCCTTTCTCAGTATAAAAATAAACGTGTAACTTCTTCACTTACATTGTTACAAAAACCACAGAAGTTACCGATCCACCAGCTATCGATGGCACTCAATAATTACGTTATTTCTTTGAAAAAATCTGTAGTTACTTGAATATCGTAGTAGATATGGAAGTTCAGCATATTAATCATATGACAAAACACTCTCGTATTTGCGCAATACCATTTGCCAAAATCTTGTTTCGATATCTCAAACAGCCTATGAGATAAGAGGAAGTTGTGACTATTTCATTCTACTTTTTTTTCACTGACGCACCATTTCGTGACGGAGCGCTTTACGTACATTCCGTTCTTTCGAGATTGGGAACATTGATATCGCTCCAAGTTTAAAGAATGATTTAATATACTATCTTCATTTGATACGTAGTAATATGTAACCTAACACGCGCCAGTCACAAATTCGTATTGACACCTATTTTTAACTCCAACCTAAGAATTTCTAGGAGTAGCTACCTACTAATGAAATAGCACAATAACTATGGCCATGAAGGAAAGGCGTTTCATCATGAAGCTAACTAATTAAACTTTAAGATCTGCGAGAATGAGAGTGTCTTACCGATCAGTTTCCTTAAAAAGCTTTGAGAAAGCACACACAGTCAAGCGAGCTGCTGATGCCCAATGCTGGCAACTACTCTTCTCTCCACTCGCTCCGTACCGAACTGTCAAAAGTCGCAACTTATTTTAAATGCACTATAGTCTCCGTTTCCCATTTTTACGTGTGTGGGAGTGTCCTTACTTTTTTTTATTTTTTCGGACAAACGCACATGATCCGTAACATATGTATTACTTAAAGAATTAACTTGCGGGCTGAAAATCAAACATTCTTCAAGTGCACGCACGCACGCACGCACACACACACACACACACACACACACACACACACACACACACACACACCGACTTACGCTTGTTATACGCTTCTTTGTTCGCTTGTAGTCAAGCTTTTTTGATTTCATCACTTTCCCAGTCAACGGTTCTGGTCTGGGAAGCGATAGTTCCTTCGCGGGCTACATTTTCCTGGTAAATTTCTTTTCTGTGCGACAGACTTCATGTTGACACTTCACACGATAGCAGATTCTTGCACGGTAAACCACCACCTCCAAAAATGGTGGTGGTGGTTAAGTTCTTATGGGACCAAACTGCTGAGGCCATCGGTCCCTAGGCTTACACACTACTTAATCTAACTTACGCTAAGGAAAAAACACACACAGACACACATGCCCAAGGGAGGACTCGAACCTCCGACGGGGGAAGCCGATCGAACCGTTAACAAGGCCCCTAAACCGCGCGGCTACACCGCGCTGCAACCACCTCCAAACACAAACTGCTGTTCGTGGAAATGATTAAATTCAAGTAGTACTATCTACCAACATGATCACTTGACTAGAATAGAAATGAGGCGCTGTGAACCATAAAGGTCAAAAGCACACTGTCATCGATCCCACATATATAATAAGTGAATATCAAAGAAACAAGTGGGATAGCTTTTCGTGAATATTCATATATAAAATGTGGGCCTACAGTACAGATAAACCTGACCCACCATAAGATCAACAGATATTAGAAGCATGAATAATTGCTACAGTCTCACAACCGAGGATGATGTAGTTTATGATTCTTAGCGGCGTAAAAGGATTACTATATGATAAAATTCAAAACTTTATATAGTATATCTCATTTAGAATCCCACAAAATAGGTTTTTCTGTCAGTATAACGTATATTGATGTCCGATTTACTATATAGTGAGTGAATTGGCATATCTGAGGAGTCCCCTGCCGTCTAGTGGGATTTATGCTACCATCTAGTGCACTGAAGTAAACTTGTAGTTGAGTGATTAGGGCTAGCTGAATTCGCCGTGAACCGTGCACGTTGTTTATCAAATCTGTACGTATTTGGCCTGTGAGGCATTTACGTGTCGTTCAAATGGCTCTGAGCACTATGGGACTTAACATCTATGGTCATCAGTCCCCTAGAACTTAGAACTACTTAAACCTAACTAACCTAAGGAGAGCACACAACACCCAGCCATCACGAGGCAGAGGAAATCCCTGACCCCGCCGGGAATCGAACCCGGGAACCCGGGCGTGGGAAGCGAGAACGCTACCGCACGACCACGAGATGCGGGTTACGTGTCGTGCTAAACCTACAACACACTGCTGATAACCAATCATACGGTATTATCACTTGCTGAAAACTTTAATAGTAGATATGTTACTGACTGAAATTTAATTATAACAAATTGTACCAAGAACAATGGGTTTTGGTTAGATCTTCAGTGTGTCGCTGCCTTCAAATAGCATACTCTCATAATACGCGAGTTACAATAATACTTTTGCCACGAATAAAATGTTTCTCATTATTTTATTCGAACGAATCACGCAGTTAACTACGGGTTCTACAGTGATTCTCAATTTGCTGGTGCTCAGAAACGGCATATATACGTATAGGCTTGAAATGATTGCCAATATGACGCCTCACAACTCTGTGCTGAAGGGAGATGGCGTGCATGTGACGTGGTAGCGTTGTGCCATCTCATTGGTCAACGCTCAGACGCACGCTCAGAATATCTGACATGCTAGATATTGGTCTGCACGTTCGGAAAGACTCCCGAACGTGCTATTCCACGCTATGACGTCAGACACTCGGCACGATCAGCGCTCAACGTTCTGATGCACGGTACGTGTGCCGGCGGCTTAATGCCACAAAGCCCTGTAACGAACCATGATGTCCAACAGATATATTACAAAAATCACGAGTAATAACATCGTCAAGTGTGTGTTAAGCGAAAGAAGCCAGTGAGCCTTAGAGTTGAGGACGCGACTTTAGTGAACGCAGTAGAGCATATTTCGTGCTCCGTTCCACTCGCAGACGGGCCAGGGACACCATTACCGCTAACCTCCCACCGATGCAGATAGCGCCGAGTCGGCGGCGCCTGTTTGCACAAGAGGCGCGCGCTAGCAGGCGCTGCGGGAGACAGTTGTACCAGGCGACTGTCAGGCGCACGTACGTAATCAAGTCGCAGATCACAATCGAACCGCGGCGTGTCCATTGTCGCGCGAGACGCGGCGCGGCTGGTGGTGCGGCGCCGAGCAACGCCAGCTCAATGGCGCATTGTCGCGCAGCCAACAATGAGCGCGCGCCATTATGCCATTATGCCGGCCGCCCGGGCGCTCAGGAGCCGAGATTTATTGGCCGACGCGAATAATGCAGTCGGCCCGCGAGTTCCGGCGCGGGATCCCCGGAATAATGGATGCGGCACACGCCGAGTCGCGATAGCGAAATTCAGAGACGGCGCTTACGCTAATCAGTGTTTGCTGGTCCCCGCCGTACCGCATGTGGGCCAGCTCCTCCGAGACTGCAACAGCGCGTATTTCACCGACGCAGGTCAATGCGGAGGTACAAGAGCAAGTTCGTGTCAGTCATAGCGCCAGGTATAAACACACTGACGGGCGTGGAAAGTATTAATGTCGAGAAGGGACAGTCCGATATTTTTGGAAATGTTATGAGTCATTGTTGTGGTTGTTGTTGTGGTCTTCAGTTCAGAGACTGGTTTGCTGCAGCTCTCCAAGCTACTCTATCCTGTGCAAGCTTCTTCATCTCCCAGTACCTACTGCAACCTACATCGTTCTGAATCTGTTTAGTGTAATTATCTCTTGGTCTCCCTTTGCGGTTTTTACCCTCCACGCTGCCCTCCAATACTAAATGGTAATCCCTTGATGCCTCAGAACACGTCCTCCGAACCGATCCCTTCTTCTAGTCAAGTTGTGCCACAAACTTCTCTTCTCCCCAATCCTATTCAATACTTCCTCATTAGTTATATGATCTACCCATCTAATCTTCAGCATTATTCTGTAGCACCACATTCCGAAAGCTTCTATTCTCTTCTTGTCTAAACTATTTATCGTTCACGTTTCACTTCCATGCGTGGCTACACTCCATACAAATACTTTCAGAAATGACTTCCTGATACTTAAATCTATACACGATGTTAACAAATTTCTCTTCTTCAGAAACGCTTTCCTTGACACTGCCAGTCTACATTTTATATCCTCTCTACTTTGACCATCATCAGTTATTTTGCTCCCCAAATAGCAAAACTCATTTACTACTTTACGCGTCTCATTTCCTAATCTAATTCCCTCAGCATCATCCGATTTAATTCGACTACATTCCATTATCCTCGTTTTGCTTTTGTTATCTTATATCCTCCTTTCAAGACACTGTCCATTTCATTCAACTGCTCTTCCAAGTCCTTTGCTGTCTCTGACAGAATTACAATGTCATCGGCAAACCTCAAAGTTTTTATTTCTTCTCCATGGATTTTAATACCTACTCCGAATTTTTCTTTTGTTTCCTTTACTGCTTGCTCAATATACAGATTGAATAACATCGGGGAGAGGCTACAACCCTGCCTCACTCCCTTCGCAACCATTGCTTCCCTTTCATGCCCCTCGACTCTTATAGCTGCCATTTGGTTTCTGTACAAATTGTAAATAGCTTTTCGCTCCCTGTATTTTACTCCTGCCACCTTCAGAATATGGAAGAGAGTATTCCAATCAACATTGTCGAAAGCTTTCTCTAAGTCTACAAATGATAGAAACGTAGGCTTGCCTTTCCTCAACCTATTCTCTAAGATAAGTCGTAGGGTCAGTATTGCCTCACGTGTTCCAACATTTCTACGGAATCCAAACTGATCTTCCTCTAGGTCTGCTTCCTCCAGTTTTTCCATTCGTCTGTAAAGAATTCGTGTTAGTATTATGCAATCATAACGGGTATTAATTTCATTTCATACCGAACTGATGTCCATCGTCAACATCAATGTGAGGTTTGACCAGTACGCCAATGAGTATTGTGTTTATTGTTGCACGGAAGCGAATAACCTTCGAATGTCATCTTAGAATTTCTTGGCTCAGCTAAAACACAAGCTGTGTCAGTTCATGGAGGTTACTGAGTTGAGGCTGGTATGGAAGCAGGCTGGTAGCCGTCCGGAGTGGCCGTGCGGATCTAGGCGCTACAGTCTGGAGCCGAGCGACCGCTACGGTCGCAGGTTCGAATCCTGCCTCGGGCATGGATGTGTGTGATGTCCTTAGGTTGGGTTTAATTAGTTCTAAGTTCTAGGCGACTGATGACCTCAGAAGTTAAGTCGCATAGTGCTCAGAGCCATTTGAACCAAGCAGGCTGGTATGAAAGTATACACTATCTGATCAAAAGTATTTGGGCACTTGTGCGTAATGTAGAACTGACCGCTGTATGTCACCAGAGGCGGATTCGCCAGGGCAGAAGGAGGCGGGAAGTGTAGTGTTGTCTGCAGAGTAGCAGTAACAGCAGAATGGATACGTCCAGAGAGCTTAGTGACTTAAAATGTGGGTTAGTCATTGGAAGTCACCCGACTAACAGATCCATCACGGACATTTCAACACTTCTAAAGCCGACCTACTCGACTGTTCGTGATGTGACTGTGAAGTGGAAACGTGAAGGAACACCTACCCCTAAATCAATACCCACGTACTGAAGGTCAGGGACATACGAGCGCTGTGGAGAGTGTTGTAAAGAGTCGCACGAAATCAGCGATGACAGGTTATAGAGATTTAAAAAGAATGGGCTACAGTGGCAAAGCAGCTAAGCATAAGTCAGTCATTTCTGTAGTCTATGCTGAGCGACGCTTGACGTGGTGCAAAGAGAGGCGCCAGTGGACAGTGGACTGGAAACAAGTGATTTGGAGTGATGAATCACGCAGTACCCCGTGGTAATCCGATGGAATGGTTGGCGGTAATTTGGCGAACGCATGGAGAACTTTTACCTGCCATCATATGTAGAACCAAGAGTGAAGAACGGAGGCGGTGGTATTATGGTATGGGCGTGATTTTCGTGATAAGGATGTGCTCGCTGTCTTGTGCTTAAGATAAAGCTGAAGAGTTGTGTACTGCATACAGTGAAGCAACATGGAGATGCACCCTGTCGTACAACACCATCTGTGAGGCACTGATTTATGAACAATAATACTTCTGAAGTGGACTGACCTGCCTGGAGTCTAGACCTCAATCCAATGGAACACCTTTGGGTTGAGTTAGAACGACGACTTCAGAACCCTGTGTCGACTTCAACCGTCTCTGGTTTTGGTTCTTGAGAACGTACGAGCTGCAATTCGTCCACAGACATTCAGATACTTCATTGAAAGTGCCTCCAGAAGCGTTCACGCCGTCATAAAGGCGAGGGATAAACATACTCCATATTAATGTCCACTAATAGGTTTCCAGATACTGTTGATCACTTAATGTATCTCTTCCCATCGCATCCCAGACATGGTTTATGAGTGACAAATGGGGGAGGGGGGGGTGGGCGAGCAGGCCAGTCAGGGACCCATGCATCTGTCAAGTGTGGTGTGAACGGTAGTGAGGTCTTGAATTATCCTCATTTGGCTCTGAGCACTATGGGACTTAACATATATGGTCATCAGTACCCTAGAACTTAGAACTACTTAAGCCTAACTAACCTAAGGACATCACACAACACCCAGTCATCACGAGGCAGAGAAAATCCCTGACCCCGCCGCGGAATTATCCTCCTGCAACATGCCATTTGTTAGGTTGGTCATAAAGGATATGACAATATAATTTACCATTCAGCCTCCTCTCAAAAATTACCGTATCGCAGTCCTATTTTCATATCCAACTGTTCGCAATACCATGGTTCCACGAGATGGAGAGGTATGGGTCTCGAGCATCGCTAATTCTCGTGACTGCCGACCAGGTCGTCTACGGACATGTTGGCATCGACTTGAGCGAGAAAAGCACAAGCGAGATTCATTGCAGAACATCACAAGATGCCACTCAGTGTCCCAGTTAATTCTGACCCTGCATCATGCATATTTCTGGTACGGTGTCAGCGCTAACTTCAGATATCAATCGAGCTTCCGATAATTCTCTCCTGACAGTTTATAGTGACATTCTGCTGCTAGTTCCCTCCTAGATTTCAACTGTTGTAGTCCGTCTATTCGACTGAGTCTTTCGAACAACCTTATGATCTTCTCGTGGTGTAGTCCCCCTGGAAGATCACCGGTCTTGCTACACTGTTGCTCCGTCCGCAGCTCGTGGCCTAGTGACTAGCGTTGCTGCCTCTGAAGCACGGGGTCCCGGGTTCGATTCCCGGCAGGGTTGGGGACTTTTCTCTGTCCAGGGACTGAGTATTTGTGTTGTCCTCATTTCATCGTTATCACCTTCATCATTCGTGACAGTGGCTAGTCTGGATTGTGTAAAAATTGGGCCTTTTATGGGCGCTGATGACTGCGAAGGTGAGTTCCCCACAAATCAAACATCATCATCACTGTTGTCCTGAATCGATCTGGTTACCAATCGTTCTGCAGTCATCGCCCTGTAACCAACTATTCATATGATCTGTCCGTATGATACTCTCCTGGCACTAAGAACCAGCTGAAAAATACTCTTGACAGAGCACAAAATAGGCGAATACGCTCCTCTTTAAGACTCAAAAAGAGAAGTGGAGAACGAGCATCCTAAATCCTCATTCCTCTTCACCAAAAATTTAGGCATGCGAACACATTCGCACTCTTTTAACACAAAATGTCCTAAATCCATTTACCAGTCTCACTCTCATTTTCTCTCTCCCACCATCAGCATCTTCTTTCTCCTTCTCTCCCCATGCCATTGTCTCCTCTCTTCCACTATCACTGTAGATCTGCCCCTGACTTTCAGCACAAAAAAGCGCGAATATGTTGGCAAACCAAAAGTTTTGTTGAGGAAGGCGGAATAAGCATTGATGCAGTTGGTTCCCCACTTTTCTGTCAGATTCCTTTAAAGAGGAGCGTTTTTGTCTTTCTTGTGCTGCGACAGGAGGTTTCTTCCTTTTCTTTGCCACTTCGACACTTTTATACACTTTGACGCATAAAAATAATAAACAAATAAGCATAACATAAGGTTAACTCAAAATGGTTTGTTAATACTATTCCTGAATACTTTGGTCATCTGTCTAAGTTAATCAAAATCGGCCTGCTTATGATTTGTGTCTTAGAAGAGTAAAAATGTTATTGGAAATAATTTACTGAATTTCCAGTCTTTCCAGTTTCACATATTCTTTGCCAGTAATTTTAAGTTCTTTTCAAGTACTTTAATACCTTTTTAGACCAACTTTCGTCAGTTGAGTACCACTTTGGGAATATTCGTATAGGCGTGAAGTTCCCATTATTCACAGAGACAGCGCGTCATAAAGTTTTAATGGTGATAAAGTTCTAACTACAAACAGTTTGGGGACCTCACAATCGTTCCATCACACCCTAGAACCCTTGCCGTGTCTTCGCACTTCATTCCAAACTACATTTAGGCCGCAGATCGGATATACGTGCAAATTTTAAGTGCATAATTACGGCGAAGTTGAACCTCTGCATCTCATCTCGGTAACAGGTGATGGTAAAGAAAGAATTTTCGGCGTACCACGAGAAAATCATCTTAAAAATACCGGTTGAAAATTTCGACGATGTGCCAAGAATAGAAATTGTAGACTAGGATTAAAAACAGTCTTGATCGCAAATTATTCTTCTATTAACGACACGTTTCGTCTTTGCGGAGCATCCTCAGATTATCGTAAAATTTTCCTTTAACAGCATTTTAAGAACAATTTTGTAAAATAACGAAACCGCACGACACCGGCTAGATCCACGATCTTTTATTGTGTACACGATCGCTTTCGAAACATTTGAAGTTCCTGATACGGCCGAACAAGTACGTTAGTTATTGGCAGAACACAATCAACAGGTCCTAGTGGAAGGACTGAGTAACAAGTTGAGCATCGTTTGTTTCTTTTAAATAATATCTTGACGAAATTCATTATAACTATGCACATTCTTAAGTTCCTTTCTTTTGACAATAAACGACTTCCTAGCTGCAACAATTAAATTTTTTTCCTATTACGACTTTGTAACATTAGGAAAAGGTCATCTACGTCGAGAAACCAAATTTTGCATTATGTCCCAAAAGGACTACCAAAGTAGTTGACTGGCTTTTCTTATTAAAACAGTACAATAGGTATCCTCTTTATGCTTCAAAAATTTCAGGCAAAACAATTTACTCAATGAGGTTTCTTAGACAAAATCAATAAATTATGAGGAAACAGCCAAGTGTGAGATCAGGGTGCAAGCCCGCAGACGACACATTACGCTCCAAGGTAGACTTTAAGGATACCTAACCTGTGGCGGCAAGGAGTGAAGTTAACCCTGGCTCAGCTACAACACACATAAAGCCTCTCCTAAAAAAAAATATGGATGAAACAACAGTTCAGTGGCCCATTTTAAAAGACACTGTACTCAATGCTACAGCAGAAGCGGCACGAGAAGTTTAACAGCATCAGAACACAAATATTAATCTTTGAAGATTTCATATTAAAGTTAATCAAGCATGCCAAACAATGCAAAGTATTTTTTCAAGGTGCAACACACCAGCTACCGGTTATCTCAAAAGTGAATAAAAGCTCGGCTAGGAAATTTAAGTTAACCATGCCAGCAAGTAACAAGCAGTTCTAAACTCGACAAAAACTCGACAAAAATTACAAATTGTTAATGCTTCCGCACAACAGTTGTTACTACTACCAAGGGGATCTACCTTCTTGATAAACAAAAACTAAACGGTTAAAGGACAAAACAATTCATACACGTCACAAGTCTCTTTAAAAGGAATCAAACACCAATGACAATAAAAAGATTTAACATAAAATGATCTCGCTGCGGTATTTGCCATTTTGTTTAAGAGGAATTAGCCTTCACAGATCTAGTAGTATGCTTACGAGGGAGGAGTTGAGCACACATGATGAAAGTTCAGATATAGACATTGTTGTTGTTGTTGTGGTCTTCAGTCCTGAGACTGGTTTGATGCAGCTCTCCATGCTACTCTATCTTGTGCAAGCTTCTTCATCTCCCAGTACCTACTGCAACCTACATCCTTCTGTATCTGTTTAGTGTATTCATCTCTTGGTCTCCCTCTACGATTTTTACCCTCCACGCTGCCGTCCAATACTAAATTGGTGATCCCTTGATGCCTCAGAACATGTCCTACCAACCGATCCCTTCTTCTGGTCAAGTTGTGCCACAACCTTCTCTTCTCCCCAATCCTATTCAATACTTCCTCATTAGTTATGTGATCTACCCATCTAATCTTCAGCATTCTTCTATAGCACCACATTTCGAAAGCTTTTATTCTCTTCTGGTCCAAACTATTTATCGTCCATGTTTCACTTCCATACATGGCTACACTCCATACAAATACTCTCAGAAACGACTTCCTGACACTTAAATCAATACTCGATGTTACCAAATTTCTCTTCTTGAGAAACACTTTCCTTGCCATTGCCAGTCTACATTGTATATCCTCTCTACTTCGACCATCATCAGTTATTTTGCTCCCCAAGTAGCAAAACTCCTTTCCTACTTTAAGCGTCTCATTTCCTAATCTAATACCCTCAGCATCACCCGACTTAATTCGACTACATTCCATTATCCTTGTTTTGCTTTTGTTGATGTTAATCTTATATCCTCCTTTCTAGACACTATCCATTCCATTCAACTGCTCTTCCAAGTCCTTTGCTGTCTCTGAGAGAATTACAATGTCATCGGCGAACCTCAAAGTTTTTATTTCTTCTCCATGGATTTTAATACCTACTCCGAATTTATCTTTTGTTTCCTTTACTGCTTGCTCAATATACAGATTGAACAACATCGGGGAGAGGCTACAACCCTGTCTCACTCCCTTCCCAACCACTGCTTCCCTTTGATGTCCCTCGACTCTTAGAACTGCCATCTGGTTTCTGTACAAATTGTAAATAGCTTTTCGCTCCCTGTATTTTACCCCTGCCACATTCAGAATTTGAAAGAGAGTATTCCAGTCAACATTGTCAAAAGCTTTCTCTAAGTTTACAAATGCTAGGAACGTAGGTTTGTCTTTCCTTAATCTAGCTTCTAAGATCAGTCGTAGGGTCAGTATTGCCTCACGTGTTCCAATATTTCTACGGAATCCAAACTGATCTTCCCCAAGGTCGGCTTCTACTAGTTTTTCCACTCGTCTGCAAAGAATTCGCGTTAGTATTTTGCAGCTGTGACGTATTAAACTGATAGTACGGTAATTATATTATAATATAAAAAGGGGAAACTTTGTTGCCAGCCGCTGTGGCTTTGATTGAAAACTGTGAACGTAGCATAGACCAGTTCCAGAGAATACTGTTTATCAACACGTATATTTTATCCAAGGCCTACTACATAGCACAGGTTCTCCCTATTCCATCAATGGTGACGAAGACGATCATGTCCACCTTAGCAGAGTTTTTTGTGGAAAGGGGAATTGTTTGGAGTGCCGGTGAAGACAGCAGTTTTCGATCCAAAAAATGGAGGAATGGGACTAACCGACATGAAGTCCAAAGCGACGGGACTGTATGTCCTACGAAGATGCAGCATAATGTCTAACGATCCAGGGTGCATTACAGCAAAACTATACGACATCGTCAGGTCAGAAAGCGTAGAGCCGCCGATAAATATACAAAAAATAAGTTTTAAACTAAAACATATTAGGGAGTATTATCTTGAACTAAGCTATCTCAGCAAAGAGCTTTTAAACTCCAAAAACGTTACAGCGAAGGCGATTTTAGCTGAAAGGCGGAAACATGAAAGGAAAAATAACATAGAATGTTATGCTGGAATAGCATGGAATGTGGTCTGGAAAAACATCAGTAGTGATGTTCTTTCGCCTGACGTGAGAACAGCGTGGTACAAGGTAGTCAATAACATCATCAACACTAATAAGCGTCTCTTTGCCATCGGTTTAAGTGACATTAATCTCTGCAGCAAATGCAATCTCGTTGATGTGTGCCTCATCGTTACACATATGGAGATCGGATTATCAGCTGGAGGTGGACCAGGGAGAAAATTGCTCAAATAACAAGAACTTCAGCAAACCATGTACCGACTAACATTTGCCGGCCGGGGTAGCCGAGTGGTTCTAGGCGCTACAGTCTGGAACCGCGCGACCGCTACGGTCGCAGGATCGAATCCTGCCTCGGGCATGGGTGTATGTGATATCCTTAGGTTAGTTAGGTTTAAGTAGTTCTAAGTTCTAGGGGACTGATGGCCTCAGAAGTTAAGTCTCATAGTGGTCAGAGCCATTTGAACCAATTTGACTAACATTGTCTTCAGACCAGAAGAAAGTTACTACCATCAGTCAAAAAATAACTCAGTGCTTTGGTTAATGGGCAAATACGCAAGTTACGTTTGTAACAATATAGGGAGCGATGAAAATATTGAATACAAGATGTATATGGAAAATGAATTCGAGAAAACACCTAAGTATCAGAATCACAATAAGAAATATGGTAACATGCTCCGAATTGTCTTCAACAGAATGAGTGTAGGTTAGGAACTGGATTCCTCATAGAGAGGGGATGGGTTGGGTCACGCTCCTGACCTTAACCTCACCTGCAAGTCACACATGAAAAGCAAGTCAGTAGTACAGATGGTTCAGATGGCTCTGAGCACTATGGGACTTAACATCTATGGTCATTAATCCCCTAGAACTTAGAACTACTTAAACCTAACTAACCTAAGGACATCACACAACACCCAGTCATCACGAGGCAGAGAAAATCCCTGACCCCGCCGGGAATGTCAGTAGTACAGCAGATACAAGAATATGGCGACAAACATCTGGTGTCTGTTATAAAGGAAGATTTTGAACTCCCTATGGAAGCGTTTAGATGACTGGAACTGATAAAAATAACAAGGCAGCGAAGGACTTTGCGATGTCGCTGTTCGGGACTGCTCTTCTGTCCACGTAATTTACCCTGGAAGGAACACACATCAAGGATTTACTGGCTGATTAGTTTGGGTCTGGGAAATGATGATGATGAACCTCAGGCTGCAGAAGAAGAAAATTTGCGTGCTGTACTGCCACCAGTCGAAGGTGACAGTGAAGGTTCTAAATGTGTGCTACTCCTAAAGACTGAATATCGTTCCTCATTCTATGAATGATGTAATTTATGACTGCAATTATCTGTCACCTTATTTATGTCATTTCATTGTAAGCTAGCCATTTTTGTTACTGTTTTTGTTGAATTAAAAAAAAATGGTTCTAGGCGCTTCAATCCGGAACCGCGCTGTTGCTACGGTCGCAGGTTCGAATCCTGTCTCGGACATGGATGTGTGAGATGTCCTTAGGTTAGTTAGTATAATTTTTAGGTTAGATTTTTTTATCTCAATTGCTCTTTTTTATGCTCTTTTAATAAGATTAGGTTTAAATAAGAAAAAGTTTATTTGATTAAATATAATTAAAGTGGCTGAAAATATAATGAAGAGAGAAAATCATGTGAGAGGTAAGTAGTTCTAAGTCTAGGGAACGGATGACCTCAGATGTTAAGTACCATAGAGCTTAGAGCCATTTTGAAACATTGTTTCCAAAATTCTCGAAAAGTTCTTGACTGATTTACTTCAAATTTTTATACGATTCACTAAGTAACATTTGAACGTATATAGACTACATATATTTTTAATATATGTGTCTATTATACCCATAGAAAGGTTCTTAGGAACAATCTCAAAAATTTCTTTTCATGATAGTCTGAGTAAACATTCGGAAGAACGTAAACCATATATTTTCAGTGTATCAAATATGTAAATATGTATAATACATAAAGAGGAAACATTGTTAACAAAAGTCTCGAAAAGTCCTTGAGCAGTTTATGTCGAATTGTGACTGATGTTCTAATAAAAATTCGGACGTATGGAAGCTATTTATGTTAAAATCGACGGCAAGAAACAAAATGCTGTACTGTGAAAACGTTTGGTTTTGTTTTCTGTCTTGCAGGCCATTAACTACGATAGATAGCATTTAAACTCTGCATACACATTTCTAAACAAAATTTGTATACACAACGATGTACTGTTTCGCTATATTCATTCCTCTCAGTCGGTTTAACAGAAAACAGGGAAGTTGTATCCGTGGCTTAGCGACTTACGGTTAGATGACTACTACGGAATCTGAAGCGTCCGAAACTTTGCAATCCTACCCGTTCTCAGACTGAAACTATGCGAAATACTGTCATTGATGTTACTAACCTCACAGATCCGACAGCTGGAGAGGTCTGCCTCATACCCGGTATAGCAATGATGACAACCGATTTACCCACTCATTTTAAGTGCCTTCAGTCGATAACCAAGGCTTCGTTAGCAATAACAATAAACACGACTCAAAGTCAGAGAAAGGAGGGAAAGAGGAGAAGGAGAGAGAAGGAAGGAAATGGACATAGAGGGAGAGGAAGGGGGTCAGGCACAGAGAGAGTGGACAGGAGAAGATTGAGAGTGAGAGCCCCTCTCTCAATCTCAATCTTCTCCTGTCCACTCTCCCTGAGGAGGAAATGAATAGAGAGAGGGGTGGGGAGATTAGGACGGATACCCAATTCCCATACATATTTAGCAGTTGCGAAGCATTGCCAGGTTTACTAGAGGTGTATATGGAGATAGTGTTATGCGATACAGTCTCTGGTGGTGAACAAGTGTTCAAGATGCCCACCATATCGAACTACATCATTTCGATCTGTATGTACACAATTCTTCTGGGTTCTGAACCACTACACATCGAACTAAACGAATGTTTCGGCCTATATTGTAAAGTGCATAGTCAGTGTGGCAAGTAATGCTTAACATAAAGTGTTCAACATGTCTTTGGTACAAACGCTTTCTGTTTTCAGTAGATGATAAAAGTTAAAAGTTGGTTATTGAATGTCATAGTCTGCGCCTTTTGGCGCACCAGGTGACAGTGTGTGGTGCTGCAACAGTCATTCTCCCTCTCTTTCATCAGTACTGTAGTGTCACAGAACAGTAAAGAGTTAGAAACGTGGAATATTGTCAAAGTTTCGTTGCCTATGCCGAGAGCCAGAGGCAGTAGGTTAGCCAAGAGGTAGGAGGATTGCTCATATATCGGAATGTGTCGTCACGCAGGGGCAATGGCCTGGTTACACACAACAGGCGAGAGAGAATTGCTTACCACGCGGGTTTGTGTTAGACGGAGACTTTCATAGAGTGCAAGACAGAAGTATAGCGTCAGCTGTACTGCTTTTCACAACTTTGCGTAAGTCTGCCGTAACAACACGTAACTCTGTCGCAAGAACACCTAAGGGGCGAGTACAACAGATGAATCAGCAGTATAAGTGGAACAAATGTGTTCATTACAAACGAGCATGACGTCAGGACGTCGCTTGTGCTTCCTTTAAATACGCCAGCTTTGATAGCAACAAGGCAATCGCAGTTAGACTTGCAGTTAGATGTGTACTGGGTCGCTGCGTAGCGCTCAGCTCGGTGATCGACATGTTAATCTTTATTAAGGAGATGTTGCAGTAAGGGCGGCCGATCCAGCAGCAGACGTGAGGGGACAGTACCAGCTCTGGTCCTCTCTGCTGCTGCTGTCAATCATCAACACAGGATTAGCAGACATCACAGCAGATTCGCTCGCCGCCAATGCTGACCACATCAGTGAGCCGTCGTCGAGATTGTGGGGGGCCTAGGCCCTGTGCATCTGCCATCACAACCGGGTGAGTCGACAACGCTGGGGGACTGCAACCTGTTCCGCCCGTCCACCGCGGACGAGCCACCAGGAGGAGCAGGGAAGAAGACGGGGTGGGACAGAGTACACTCCGCACTACGAGAACGCCTCTCGTGCCGACAGCGCCGGGACTCCAACCCGGAGCCTCATACGCACAGCGACTTGCTGTCCGCAGCCGTGCCGGCCGACCAGCTGGGCGCCACAAGCCACGCGCGGCCGAAGTACGAAGTAAGGACATTCCTTCGCTACGTCACAGCACGCGGCGCTGCGCTTGCAAGACTGTGCAGCCCGGAGCTGGTGTCATCGCTATGAGTCAGTGAGGACTCGGGGAAGGTTATTGATATCACCAAGCCACATTGTACTCGGCAGGAATAAAGGTGTTATGAATTAATAATGTTTCTTTGGCGTTTCTGACGCGTCCACAGTCATTTCCTAGCATCCCGACAACTGGAGAGGTCACCGTTCGGCCATCCAGTGAACCGTAGGCGACCGGGACCACCGGGGCGCCTACAGTACTTTGGTATCTGTGCGTTATGCCGCTGTGTGTGGAAAGGGGAAACATAGCGATTCAGTTCCTACACTGATGGTGGAGCTTGCTACAGAGCCGAACTGTTAACTAGCAGAGGGAATTTACGAACTGGTTTACTTCAATTTTCAACATACATATAGGATCTGAGCGTTAGCGTTCAGACTTCAACTACTTAAAGTAGTGCGGTGCACTGCTTAAACAAACTCGAAAAAATCGCTCTTGAAGATTTCAAGATTTTCGAGCATTGTTAAGTGCAAAATGGTTCAAGCATGTTAATAGACTCTCCAGGAGGTGACTGCGTAGTGTAGAAGTCATGTTACCATGAAGTCGCAGATTTTATCCTCTTTAGTAGCAACGGTTTTACTTCTTTTGGATTCTGTATTTATCATGAAATGGAAATGTTGACTAATATTGAATCATATTTTTTGACAAAAATGACATTTTCATTTTAACTAGTGACGTACCCCAGGTGGCAGCTTGAAGTGTCTTTAGCCAGGCGACTTGAGTTGTGTAGGTGTAATTTTGTTTTAAAGGTCTCTGCATAGAGCTATGATTAAAATTCAGAGAACAGTGTTACATAACAGAACATTTACTCTCATATAAGTTTCATATAACTGTAGCAGTAACGCCCACTTCTCGTGGTTGTGCGGTAGCGTTCTCGCTTCCCACGCCCGGGTTCCCGGGTTCGATTCCCGGCGGGGTCAGGGATATTCTCTGCCTCGTGATGGCTGGGTGTTGTGTGCTGTCCTTAGGTTAGTTAGATTTAAGTAGTTCTAAGTCCTAGGGGACTGATGACCATAGATGTTAAGTCCCATAGTGCTCAGAGCCATTTGAACCATTTTTTTTTGTAGCAGTAACTTGCACTGGTCTACTTGTAGCTGTAGCTTATGCTGACCTTTGGTGGCAGTAGCTTCCACCAGATTTCCAGTAGTGATAGATTGCAGCGGCCTCGTGGTAGAGGTAGCTTGTACCAGCAACCTTGTGGCAGTAGAATGCGCTGGGTTCCCAGAAGCAGTAGCTTGTGCTGGCCTCCAGTATCAATAGATTGCACCAGGCCCTGGTAGAAGCTTCTGTCAGTCTTCTGGTAGCAGTATCTTGCATCAGCCCGCCCCCTCCCTGCCCCCCCCCCCCCCCGATAATGGTAGCTTGTGCCAGCCTCCCAGTAGAGGTTCCTTGCACCAACCCCCTGGTAGCAGCAGCTTGCATTGGCCTCGTAATAGTGGTAGCCTGTGCCAGCCTCCATCTAGTGGCAGAATGCGTTGGGCTACAGGTGGTGGTAGCTGGTTCCAGTAGTGTGCATTGACCTCCTGGTAGCGATAGCTTGCAATGGCCTCCTGGTAACAGCAGCTTGTGTGACCTCCGATAGCAGTAGCTTGCAGCAGACTTTTGGTAGTGGTAGACTGCACCAGTCTCCTGGTAGAAGTAGCTTGTGCCAGAATACTGGTAGCAATAGCCTGCATCTGTCTCCCTATGTTGATAGCCTATGCAAGACTCACACTAGTGGTAGATTGCGTTGGCCTCCACTTAGTGGCAGCTTCCATTGGTTTCCCACTGGAGATAGTCCGCATTGTCCTCACGGTAGTAGTAGCTTGCGTTGGCCTCCTGGTCGACGTATCTTGCGCCAACCTTCCCAGTAGTGGCAGCTTGCATTGGCCTCGAAGTAGTTGTTCCTGGTAGCAGTAGCTTGCCCTGGCTTCCCAGTAGCAGCAGCTTGTGCTGATACTCTTGTAGCAGTAGCTGTCACTGGATCCTGGTAACAGTAACATTTGCCGGTCTTTTAGTAGTGGTAGCTTGCACCATCTCCCAGTAGCAGTACTTTGTGCCAGACTCCCAGTGGCATTAGCTTGCCCTGACTTCCCAGTACAGTTAGCTTGCTCTGGCCTCCTGCTAGCAGTAGTTTCCAGAGGTTCAAGTAGCGGTAGATTGTGCCAGCTTCCTGGTAGTGGCACCTTGCGCCAGTCACCTGGCAATAGTGATAGCTAGAACTGGCCTCCCAGTGGCAGTAAATTACTCTGGCCTCCTAGTAATGGTAGCTTGTGCTGGTCTGGTAGCATTAGGTTGCACTAGGCTTTTGTGCAACCTAATGCTACTAAGCATTCGAAATGTGGTGCTACAGAAGAATGCTGAAGATTAGATGGGTAGATCACATAACTAATGAGGAGGTATTGAATAGAACTGGGGAGAAGAGGAGTTTGTGGCACAACTTGACAAGAAGAAGGAACCGGTTGGTAGGACATGTTCTGAGGCATCAAGGGATCACAAATTTAGCACTGGAGGGCAGCGTGGAGGGTAAAAATCGTAGAGGGAGACCAAGCGATGAACACTCTAAGCAGATTCAGAAGGATGTAGGTTGCAGTAAGTACTGGGAGATCAAGAAGCTTGCACAGGATAGAGTTGCATGGAGAGCTGCATCAAACCAGTCTCAGCACTGAAGACTACAACAACAACAACAGGCTTTCCTTAGCAGTAGGTTGCACAGGCCTGTAGCTTGCACTTGCTTTCCGGTAGCTATAGCTTGCACCAGCCTCCCAATGACAGTGGCTTGTGATTGGCTTTCCAGTAGCAACAGCTTGCACCAGACTTAAGGCAGTGGCAGCTTGCACTGGCCTCAAGGTATCAGTAGCTTAAGCTGGTAGAGGTAGTAATGGTAGTAATGGCAGCTTTCATCAGCCTGCCAGTAATGACAGATTGTGCTGGGCCGCTGGCAGTGGTAGCTTGCATCGGCCTACAGGTAGTAATAGCTTGCATTGGTCTCCTGGTAGTGGTACTTATGTTAGCCCTCCGGTAGTGACAGCCTACACCATGTCTGGATAATGGTAGTAGTAGTTTGTGTTGGCCTCCTGGTAGAAGTATCTTGTACCAGCCTCCCAATAGCAGTCTTGTGCATTGCACTCGCCAGTAATGGTAGCTTGCATCATCCTCCCAGTAGCAGTAGCTTGTATCAGCCTCCTGGTAGTGGCCTTCTGGTGCCGGCCTTCCAGTATTTGGGGCTGTGTTGGCCTCCCAACGGCAGTAGCTTGTGCTTGTCTCCCAGTAGTGGCAGCTTGTATTAGCCTTGCAAATAAATGTCCTGTGGCGAGGGCCTCCCATCGGGTAGATCGTTCGCTGGGTGCAAGTATTTCGATTTGACGCTGGGGATCAAGTGACGATGATTAGGACAACACAACTCCCAGTCTCTGAGCGGAGAAAATCTCCGACCCCGCCAGGAATCGAACCCAGGCCCTTAGGATTGACGTTCTGTCGTGCTGACCACTCAGCTGCCGGGGGCGGACATAAGCCTTGTGGCAGCGGTAATTTACGTCTGTCTCCCAATACTGGTATTGTCAGTTGGCATCCTGGTAATGGTATCTTGCATCGGCATCCCAGTAGTGGTAGCTTGATTGGCCTCCTGGTAATGGCAGCTTGCATTGTGCTCCCAGAAATGGTAGATTGCATTGGTCTCTTGGTAATGGTGGCTTCCGTCACCTGGCAGTGGTAGCTTATGTCAGCTTTGCACTGGACCTTAAGTTATGTGTGTACTTCAATTTAGAAAAAGGTGCACTGGTGGATAGATTACTAATTGTGTGAACATGCTAGTATTCATGGTAAGTTAAAGCCATTAATTTTATTTTTCTGATACTATATAGTTTTATCAAGATCCTGTCATTGCTGTGTTATTTGCAGAGGCCACAGAAGTTCAAAAGCACGAAAACCATTTATACAGAAAAGAAGGACTGAAATTAGTCAAGTTGTGGGTCTTAATGCTGTCAAACAAACAGCACCAACTCTACCAAGCTCCATAACGCAATCTTGGGAAGCAATGGGAGATCACGACCCGATCGCTACGTGTACACCTATAAATAGTGCGGCCTGCTAAGCTTTATGTACTGCCGGCAGTAGCCGGACGACCTCAGAAGATGTCTCCCGCAGATGGAGACGAAACGTCAGGTGGAAATTTTATACATCGACCACGGCCTCTTAGCCCGGAAGTTTCAATTGAAAACTATCTGAGCCTTTATAGGCTCTGATGACATCTCCACCATCAGATGAAACGATAGAGTGGCGCGCCCATAGACCGTCGCTGAAGTCCAAATAACAAAAATACCTGCCATGATAACCTGCATTGCAAGTCAGAGTCTCCTATTTTTCACCCCGATCGCTTATAACGAGCCGATATTTTTGACTGGCTTTTTGCAGATATTTCTAAATTCCCTGCAATTTTGGGTGTTAGTGACACATTGCGCCCTGAACTCCTGCTCCGTCGAGCTGTTTTTTGCTTCTGCTGGCTTCTTCTGTATGACGGACGGGAGCGGACATTTGTCACTGCGCCTCCGGCGGCCGAATGGGACGTGATGGCCGGAGCGATGAGGTGAGGGGGGCGGGAGACGGCGGAAGCCATGGCGGGCCTGTCAGAGGCGCCGCCAGTGAAGGATGTCCGCAGGCGGCCCTCTCCCCTCCGTCACTGCTTGCTTTGTATGCCAGCTCACGAATCTTAACATTCCACTGCTTGTGTTCCAGGGACGAGTCCGCATCAGTGAAATACCAAGAATTGGCGATGTGCGTCACGACCTGTCACACAGACAGAAGCTACAAAACTAAAGAAATCACAATATCTATGATAGTCTTATTTTCCTCTTAGTTGTAACCTTTTATGAGAGAACGAAACCATCGTTCCGACGTATTACGCCTGAAACTAAAAGGCAGATGTTGCAGTTTAACACTGAAACTCGTAGGTATGATACTGCTCATCTGTCCCAGATCATACATGTAATGAATTTCCCCTCACAGTCTCGATCCGTACAGGGCAAATGTGCTTGACATCTGCTATGGCTATCACTTAAGAAGTTACTAAACAGTGAGCTTTGGTGGCCCTGAACATTGTCAAACCACTACTTCAATCTGCATCTTAGCAACTGCGTAACGGTGTCGTTGCCTGATTGCTGAATCATATTACGATAGATAGTTGCATGTGTGTAACGTGGAAAGGTTCTCTGCTTTCAGAATAAATCACGCAGGAAAATTGGGTTAAGTGCCATGAGGCCACCTCCCATCGACACAAATGAACAAAGCCACGTGACTATATGAGTGAACAGCCTGCCTGGCTAGCCGTGTGGTCTAACGCGCTGGCCGGCCGGGGTGGCCGAACGGTTCTAGGCGCTACAGTCTGGAATCGCGCGACCGCTACGGTCGCAGGTTCAAATCCTGCCTCGGGCATGGATGTGTGTTATGTCCTTAGGTTAGTTAGGTTTAAGTAGTTCTAAGTTCTAGGGGACTGATGACCTCAGAAGTTAAGTCCCATAGTGCTCAGAGCCATTTGAACTGACGCGCTGCTTCCCGAGCGAGAAGGCGTGCCGATCCCCAGCACGAATCCGCCCGGCGGATTAGTGTCGAGGTCCGGTGTGCCAGCCAGCCTGTGTATGGGTTTTAAGGTGGTTTTCCATCTATCTCAGCGAATGTCGGCTGGTTTCCCTTACTCCGTCTCAGTTACACTATGTTGGCGATTGCTCCGCAAGCACTATCTCCACGTAAGGGGGGGGGGGGGGGGGTCCACTGGGTGCCGAACCGCACAATAACTCTGGGTTCGGTGTGGGGCGGTGGTGGTGTGGGGTGGGTGGATTGCTGTGGCCTGTTGTGGGGTTGTAAACCACTGAGGGCTACGGCCAGACAAAGTCTCTCCTTCGTTTCTAGGTCCCCTATTTAATACGCAATAGACAATATGAATGAACAAAGAAAAATTCTCTGGAGCAATAAATATATGTACGAAAAGTCTGAGAAAAAGAAACGTCGTATATTGTATTGTACGTTAACCGGGGACCTAGAAACGACGGAGATGCTCCGTCCCCGCCGCAGCCGCAGTGGTCCACAACCCCACGACGACTTCTGCAGTCCACTTCACCCCTCCGCCGCCCCACATCGAACCCAGGGTTATTGTGCGGCTCTGCCCCCAGTGGACCCCCCAGGGAACGTCTCACACAAGACGAGTGTAGCCCCTGTGTTTGCGTGGTAGAGTAATGGTGGTGTACGCGTACGTGGAGAACTTGTTTGCGCAGCAACCGCCGACATAATGTAACTGTGGCGGAATAAGGAGAACCAGCCCGCATTCGCCAAGGCAGATGGAAAACCGCCTAAAAACCATCCACAGACTGGCCGGTACACCGGACCGCGACACAAATCTGCCGGGCGGATTCGTGCTGGGGACCGGGCGCTCCTTCCCGCCCGGAAAGCCGTGCGTTAGACCGCACGGCCAACCGGGCCGGCCGTCATATATTAAAAAAATAATACAGAAATTGTAGGGCCACGTGGACAATATAGAACAACAGTACAACTGATGCATTAGTTCACAAATCAGGTGATAACCCTGTAATATCCATAATGAAAACTACAAAATATTTCCTATGTCTTTCTCGTCAGAGAGTGACATTGTAACCCATTTCTATCCACGGATGGAAAAGTTATAACTGGATATCGCTCACTACATCTGCACTTGGATCCCAATATCTCACAAAGGAATAACGAAGTCCCATAGCATATCAAACGCTGTATGAAACTTACTTTGAATGAACAATAACTGAATATGTACTTGGGACACGAGATTTGAGAACAAACTGCGAATCAGTGACATGGGAAGCGCTGCAACTAGTAGCATTGTCGCTTTGTTGTAACAAACAGCATGCTGGAGCGCCGAGACACCATCTTCTTCGAAAGCGTCTAAAATACGCCGAAGCAGAACACAGAAACAAGTGTGTAACTTTCCACTTCAGAACATATCATTCCAAATGAATTTTGGAGCCTACGCTCTCACTCGCACGTACTGGGCAGAGTATCTTAACTGCCTAAGATATAACACACAAAGCGGTGCAGAGACCTTTGCTAGTGGTCTGTCGACGCGCAGGGCATGCTATACCTCGCAAACCAGTTACTCGTGGAGGACGCACTTGCGCGCAATATGAGAAATTACGAAGCTAGTCTGAGTGCTTGGCACCGACTCGTTTCAAGGTGATGTAGAGTGATTTGCACCACAAGTACAAACTGAGAATGAAATAGTAAAAGGAACCTTAACTTCTGGACAGCTGGAGGGACTAGAAGCATGTTTAATGGCTGGTAAGTACATTACAGGATGCATCATAATTAACAGCGAAAACTGATATGGGCTAAAGGATGCAATAACTGGAGAAAAAATATCCACTAAACTTGTGCCCGCATCTCGTGGTCGTGCGGTAGCGTTCTCGCTTCCCACGCCCGGGTTCCCGTGTTCGATTCCCGGCGGGGTCAGGGATTTTCTCTGCCTCGTGATGGCTGGGTGTTGTGTGCTGTCCTTAGGTTAGTTAGGTTTAATTAGTTTTAAGTTCTAGGCGACTGATGACCTCAGCAGTTGAGTCGCATAGTGCTCAGAGCCATTTTTGCCAGCCACTAAACAAAGTTCTGCAAACAAAGCGTAATTGTGACTTGCGAAATAATTGTGAATGTGAGGTTACGAGTCGCCATGGTCTAAAGTATGAAACATTGCTCTGGAATTTTATTTGAAATGGGAATTTTACGATTAAGTCCCGATCTAAGCTCATATTCTACACAAGGGCCATGTGTGAGAATGTGGTAGGCGCATTTTGCTGCTGATGTGAGACATCATTTAATGCCCCATTTTGGTCCAAGATGGATAGGATGAGTAGGTTCAAATGGTCTAAGCACTGTTGGACTTAACATCTGGAGTCATCAGTCCCCTAGACCTAAACCTAACTAACCTAATGACATCCACACATTCATGCCCGAGGTAGGATTCGAACCTGCGACCGTAGCAGCCGCACGGTTCCGGACTGAAGCGCCTAGAACCGCTCGGCCACAACGGCTGGCGGATGAGAAGGGTGAGTACCATGGCCTCTAAGATCACCTGAGCCCAACCCTCATTATTTTTCTGTGTCAGTTCATTTAAAATGAACAGCAAACGTGTAGATACTGCTGAAGAACTGGAGCAGCAAACTGGACAGTGTCATCAGTTCACCAAGATTTACAAGTTGACCCCAAGGTGTGTGAAGGAATTTGTACATCACTGCGGAGATGAGTGAACATGTTGTTATTTCTTCCTCACCCGTCAGAGTGAGGGTGACCTGTCGCGATAGATTTCCGCTCTTCAGCAGAGAGCGTTGCGAACTACACAATCACGGAACACAGAAAATCGGAATATAAAACATGGACACATTTTTAAAATGATTAAAACAGTCGTTTCTTGAAATGGCTCTGAGCACTATGGGACTCAACATCGGAGGTCATCAGTCCCCTAGACTTAGAACTACTTAAACCTAAGGACATCACACACATCCATGCCCAATGAAGGATTCGAAACTGCGACCGTAGCAGCAGCGCGGTTTCGGAATGGAGCGCCTAGAACCGCTCGGCCACCACGGCCGGCAGTCGTTTCTTCGCTGAAGAGTTTAAGTAAAATATGTTTGTCTTTTTTAAAATACTGTCAATAGATTAGGTAATGTGTCATGTCCGACACCATGTAATGGAGGCAGGTATTACCAGGCGTCCCCCATGGTTCGGTTTTAGGTCCTATTCTTTTTTCATTGTCTGCCAGTTATGTGTTATTAGTTACTGCAAATACCACATGTGCGCTGATGACCTCCGACCTACAAACTGCACTAATTAAGGCTTCAATACAAACACCCACTGCAGGCAATTAGATCGAACGTGGCCACTTTCGTTATTCTCTTAACCAGTATACATGACACGAAAGCGGTAACCATGCACTTGTAAATGTAATGGAATATTGCGTTTGGCATGCACTTCCACGGAACGAATTCCTCCATAACACTCTAATCTGTGCTGAGTAGACAAGCGTTCACGACAGACGTTTTTCATGTTACTATGAGAGGTCAATATGTCCTTAGAAAGTTGTTATCTGCCTCCGGCGGAAGGCTGAAAACTCAATTTCAACATCTGCGAACGACACCATACTAATGGAATTATCGCGATGCCTGAACGGGACTTGAGAATGTCGTGACCGTAAACTTTGAGCGTGAAGGAGATCCACAAAATTTCACGTAAACCACGTACTCATCTGCGTCAAAATAAGCAGTGTGAACCTGATCAGAGTTCACATGAATTGTATCGACAAGACAGTTGTGGATTTCTAGAGACCCGGGCTGCACGTGTCGCGTTGTTTTATCGAAAGTAAAGCTCACAGTACGTTTTCGTGAAATACGTGTGGAAAACGCGGTAGCCATGGAGAGTGGCCGACGCTCCTGCAAGTAGACGAACACAAATGAACAGTAGGGCGGAGCGGGGGCGCTACGACTCACTCGACCAACAGAACAACACTAACGAGGATAACTTTACACAAGCGACACTGCGGCAAGTGAGATAAACAAGAACATTCGCGTACGGCGCTCGAAGCGGAACTGCACCCCTCCGGACAGAAAGTTACCCTGCAAGGGCTTTCTCAGGAAACCTCACGGTACCTGGAAGTAGTTATGAATGTCTGTGTTCGTTATATCTGTAATGTTCGACTCTCTGATTATGTTTCACCGCCATATGCAAAGCTATCCTGACTGCGAGAGGACTACCTTCTGTCTACTATACTGTGTTATCAGTGTACACTGTCCCCATATCTCTTCTCAACCTTAACACACTTGTCTGAACAAATTCCAGAAATACCTGTTCCTACCAGAGTGACATCCTTTTTGTCCCACACCATCGTTCAGCCACTTTCTCGAAGTCCTTCTCAGCAGCAGGAACCCAACTCTGAAATGAACTCCCGCAGTATATTAGACAACTGAATAACGTCTCTAGCTTCGGAAGGCAGCTCTACATCTACATCTACATCTACATCGACATGGATACTCTGCAAATCACATTTAACTGGCGGAGCGTTCGTCGAATCACCTTCACAATTCTCTATTATTCCATTCTCGTAGAGCACGCGGGAAGAACGAACACTTATATCTTTCCATACGAGCTCTGATTTCCCTTACTTTATCGTGGTGATCGTTTCTCCCTATGTAGGTCGGTGTCAACAAAATATTTTCGCATTCGGAGGAGAAAGTTGGTGATTGGAATTTCGTGAGAAGATTCCGTATCAACGAAAAACGCCATTGTTTTAATGATGTCCACCCCAAATCCTGCGTCGTTTCTGTGGCACTCTCTCCCATATTTCGCGATAATACAAAATGTGCTTCTCTTCCTTCAACTTTTTCGATGTACTCCGTCAGTTCTATCTGGTAAGGATCCCACACCTCTCAGCAGTATTCTAAGAGAGGACGGACAAGAGTTGTGTAGGCAGTCTCCTTAGTAGGTCTGTTACGTTTTCTAAATGTCCTGCCAGTAAAACGCAGTCTTGGTTAGCCTTCCCCACAACATTTTCTATGTGTTCCTTCCAATTTAAGTTGTTCGTAATTGTAATACCTAGGTATTTAGCTGAATTTGCGGCTTTTAGATTAGACTGATTTATCGTGTAACCGAAGTTTAACGAATTCCTTTTAGCACTCATGTGGATGACCTCACACTTTTCGCACCATTCAAATATCTTTTCTAAATCGTTTTGCAGTTTGTTTTGGTCTCCTACTGGCTTTATTAGCCGATAAACGACAGCATCATCTGCAAACAACCTAAGACGGCTGCTCAGATTGTCTCCCAAATCGTTTATATAGATAAAGAACAGCAAAGGGCCTGTAGCACTACCTTGGGGAACGACAGAAATCACTTCTGTTTTAGTCGATGACTTTCCGTCAGTTACTACGAACTGTGACCTCTGGCAGGAAATCGCAAATCCAGTCACATAACTGAGACGATATTCTATAAGCACGCAATTTCACTACAAGCCGGTTGAGTGGTACAGTGACAAAAACCTTCCGGAAATCCAGAAATACGGAATCGATGTGAAATCCCTTGTCAATAGCACTCAACACTTCATGCGAGTAAAGAGCTAGTTGTGTTTCACAAGAACAATGTTTTCTAAACCCATGTTGACTGTGTGTCAATAGACCGTTTTCTTCGAGGTAATTCATAATGTTCGAAGAACTTTCTTGAATACTGATGTGACCTATGCAACTTTCCAGTCTTTGAGTGCGGGTCTTTTGTCGAGCGAACGGCTGTGTATGACTGTTAAGTGTGGAGCTAAGGCATAAGCATACTCTGAAAGGAACCTAATTGGTATCCAGTCTGGACCAGAAGACTTGCTTTTGTTAAGTGATTTAAGTTGCTTCACTACTCCGACGATATTTACTTCTATGTTACTCACGTTGGCAGATGTTCTTGGTTCGAATTCTGGAATATTTACTTAGTCTTCTTGTGTGAAGGCATTTAGGAAGGCTGTGTTAAATAGCTCTGCTTTCGCAGCACTGTCTTCTTTAGTATCTCCAATGCTATCCCACAGAGAAGGCATTGATTGGTTCTTGCCACTAACATACTCCACATACGACCAGAATGTCTTTGGATTTTCTGCCAGGTTTCGAGACAAAGTTTCGTTGTGGAAACTATTATAAGCACCTCGCATTGAAGTCCGCGCTAAATTTCGAGCTTCTGTAAAAAATCGCCAATCTTGGGGATATTGCGACTGTTTAAATTTGGCATGTTTGTTTCGTTATTTCTGCAACAGTGTTCTGACCCGTTTTGTGTACCAAGGAGGATCGGCTCCGTTCTTTTCTTAAGTTATGTGGTATATACAGGGTGTTTCAAAAATGACCGGTATATTTGAAACGGCAATAAAAACTAAACGAGCAGCCATAGAAATACACCGTTTGTTGCAATATGCTTGGGACAACAGTACATTTTCAGGCAGACAAACTTTCGAAATTACAGTAGTTACAATTTTCAACAACAGATGGCGCTGCGGTCTGGGAAACTCTCTAGTACGATATTTTCCACATATCCACCATGCGTAGCAATAATATGGCGTAGTCTCTGAATGAAATTACCAGAAACCTTTGACAACGTGTCTGGCGGAATGGCTTCACATGCAGATGAGATGTACTGCTTCAGCTGTTCAATTGTTTCTGGATTCTGGCGGTACACCTGGTCTTTCAAGTGTCCCCACAGAAAGAAGTCACAGGGGTTCATGTCTGGCGAATAGGGAGGCCAATCCACGCCGCCTCCTGTATGTTTCGGATAGCCCAAAGCAATCACACGATCATCGAAATATTCATTCAGGAAATTAAAGACGTCGGCCGTGCGATGTGGCCGGGCACCATCTTGCATAAACCACGAGGTGTTCGCAGTGTCGTCTAAGGCAGTTTGTACCGCCACAAATTCACGAAGAATGTCCAGATAGCGTGATGCAGTAATCGTTTCGGATCTGAAAAATGGGCCAATGATTCCTTTGGAATAAATGGCGGCCCAGACCAGTACTTTTTGAGGATGCAGGGACGATGGGACTGCAACATGGGGCTTTTCGGTTCCCCATATGCGCCAGTTCTGTTTATTGACGAAGCCGTCCAGGTAAAAATAAGCTTCGTCAGTAAACCAAATGCTGCCCACATGCATATCGCCGTCATCAATCCTGTGCACTATATCGTTAGCGAATGTCTCTCGTGCAGCAATGGTAGCGGCGCTGAGGGGTTGCCGCGTTTGAATTTTGTATGATAGAGGTGTAAACTCTGGCGCATGAGACGATACGTGGACGTTGGCGTCATTTGGACCGCAGCTGCAACACGACGAACGGAAACCCGAGGCCGCTGTCGGATCACCTGCTGCACTAGCTGCGCGTTGCCCTCTGTGGTTGCCGTACGCGGTCGCCCTACCTTTCCAGCACGTTCATCCGTCACGTTCCCAGTCCGTTGAAATTTTTCAAACAGATCCTTTATTGTATCGCTTTTCGGTCCTTTGGTTACATTAAACCTCCGTTGAAAACTTCGTCTTGTTGCAACTACACTGTGTTCTAGGCGGTGGAATTCCAATACCAGAAAAATCCTCTGTTCTAACGAATAAACCATGTTGTCTGCAGCACACTTGCACGTTGTGAACAGCACACACTTACAGCAGAAAGACGACGTACAGAATGGCGCATCCACAGACTGCTTTGTCTTCTATATCTTTCACATCACTTGCAGCGCCATCTGTTGTTGAAAATTGTAACTACTGTAATTTCGAAAGTTTGTCCGCCTGAAAATATACTGTTGTCCCAAGCATATTGCAACAAACGGTGTATTTCTATTGCTGCTCGTTTAGTTTTTATTGCCGTTTCAAATATACCGGTCATTTTTGAAACACCCTGTATCTCTCAGTTGCTGCAGATAATATTTCTTCGAATTCAAGCCACATCTGCTCTACACTTATTAATTTGGAAGGAATGGAGATTGTCTCTCAGGAAAGCGTCAAGTGAATTTTTATCTCCTTTTTTGAATAGGTATATTTTTCGTTAATTTTTGAAGAATTTAGGGGTTACAATATTCAGTCTCGCTACGACAACCCTGTGTTCACCAACCCCTGTATCCGTTTTGATGCTCGTTATTAACTCAGGATTATTTGTTGGTAAGTGGTCAAGTGTGTTTCCACAACCGTTTACTATTCGCTTGGGCTCATAATTTTCAGAAAATGCGTTCAGCACAATTTCGGATGATGTTTTATGAGTACCTCCGAAATTAAACACGTATTTTCGCCAACATATCGAGGGTAAATTAATATCACCACCAACTATAATCGTATGAGTCGGGTACGTGTTTGAAATCAAATTCAAGTTTTCTTTGAACCTTTCAGCAACTGTATCACCTAAATTGGGAGGTTGGTAAAAGGATTCAATTATTACTTTATTCCGTTTGCCAACAATGACCTCGGCCCATACTAACTCACAGGAACTCTCTACTTCAATTTCGTGACAAGATAAACTACTGCTAACAGCAACAAACACGCCACCGCCAACTGTGTTTAGCCTATCCTTTCGGAACACCGTTAGGTTCTTCGTAAAAATTTCGGCTGAGCTTACCGCCGTCTTTAGCCAGCTTTCAGTGCCTATAAAGATTTGAGCATCTGTGCTTTCTATTAGCGCTTGGAGCTCTGGCACTTTCCCAACACAGCTACGACAATTTACAACTGTTATACCGATGGTTCCTGTACCTACGTTCTTCCTGTGTTCAGCCTGCACTCCTTGTGACCGAAGCCCTTCTTGTGTTTTTCCGAGACCCTCTAACCTAAAAAATCGCCCAGTCCACGCCAAACAGCCCCTGCTACCCGTGTAGCCGCCTCCTGCGTATAGTGGACATCTGACCTATTCAGCAGTACCCGAAACCAACACCCTTTCGCGCAAGTCAAGGAATCTGCAGTCTACACGGTGAACCGTCTGAGTCTCTGATTCAGACCCTCCACTCGGCTCTGCACCAGAGGTCTGCAATCGGTCCTGTCGACTATGTTGCAAATGATCAGCTCTGCTTTCCTCTTGTGAGCAAGACTGGCAGTCTTTACCACTGCTGTTAGCCGCTCGAAACCAGAGAAAATCTCTTCTGATCCAAAGTGACACACATCATTGGTACCGACGTGAGCAACCACCTGCAGTTGGCTGCACCCTGTGCTCTTCATGGCATCCGGAAGGACCCGTTCCACATCTGGAATGACTCCAACCGGTACGCACAGGGAGTGCACATTAGTTTTCTTCCCTTCTTTGGCAGCCATGTCCCTAAGAGGCCCCATAACGCGCCTCACGTTGGAGCTCCCAACTATCAATAATCCCACCTTCTTGCAGGCTGCGAGGTTTCCTCTGAAACAGCACAGGTAACGGCATCTGGCTCAGCTACAGTTTCAGCTATAGACAGCACCTGGAACAAGTCAAAATAAAAAAACCGATATTCTTGGCTGCAAATGTTTTCTGGGATGTCTAATTCATTGTAGTATCGTTCCAAGTTCGCCAGGAACTCCATTATCGAGTTACAAGGCTATTTGTTAAAAAAAGAAAAAGACTCAGAAAAAAAGTCGACGTCGCGGCCAATGTGGAAGCATGTAATTTTAATAACTGCGTAACAGGCACTGTGGAAATTATGAAGGTGCTCTAACTAGAGATCTTTGTTTCCGTTATCTTCTACATTATCATGTCTTGATCATTGCTAATTCTTCCGCCTTTCAGGCATAGTTTCCCATTCCAAGGGCAAGAGTGTCCTGGACCTCTGTCCACTCCACCGCCGTCTTTAACAAGGCTATTGGCAGAATGACGGTGACTTATTATGCCGGAAGTCTTAGGCCGCCATTGCTGATGATTTTTATTCAAAAGCTAAGCAATGGTTTAGTCCGAACCGGGACTGAGGATGTTTTAAATTACTGGTCAAAGTAACTAGTCCTACACCGCAAGTGCTCACTTGCACTGTGTTTAGTGAAGCGAAAAAGCGTAACTTGGGATTAGAGTTTGTAATGCTACTGCCTTCTAAATCAATTCTTAATGGTAACTGCAGGTTCGGATTTTGTCAACAAAGAAGTGCAGGGATGAACTTCTTTCGCGTTAAAAATCTCCCCCTGATCGGCACATATTGTATACATGTTGCATCTTCGGAAAAGTAATAGTAAGAAAAGTTTCTTTTCAAATAGCACATGGCCAGATACTTCGATAATAGACCGCTCCTCACAGCCAAGCAAAATATTCTGCATGCCCTACTCTAACTACAAAGCAATCAAAATTAAATGAATTATTCCATTGCAAATCACTCTGACGTAATACTAATAATATTCCCTGTATGGACGAACATGAGTTCTCAAAACAACGATCGTGTGAAACCCAGCTCGCTCTGTTCGTCCGCAAGACACGGAAAGCTGTAGATAAAGGCACCCAGGTAGATACCGTGTTTCTTGACTTCCGGAATGCGTTCGATACAGCTCCGCAATGCCACGCAATGCGCGACGTACGAGCTTACGGAGTATCAGACCACTTGTGTCACTAGAGCGAAGAGCATGTCTTCAGACGTAAAAGTAACTTCGAGCGGGCTCTTGGGGGAGTGTTAGGGACAATAACCTTTCACAAAATATATAACGTGGCATTTCGCGGATGATGCTGTTATATACAGAGAAGTCGCGACGCTAGAAAATTGTAGAGAAATGCACAAAAATCTGCAAGGGATCGATGATTGATGGAAGGAATGCCAATTTACCCTCAACATAAACAAAGGTAACGAACTGAGAATACAGTGACAGAAAGATCCTTTATCCTATGGTTATAAAATTTCAGAACAATACTGGAAGCAGTATCTTTCATAAAATATCTAGGAGTACGGGTACGGAGCGACATGTAATGCAACGACGATATAAAACTGTTCGTGAGAGAGTTCTTTGGAAGAATCCTCAGGAAATGTCAGTCAACAAAAGAAGCAGCTTACAAAACACTCATCCGACCAATGCTTGAGTAAGGGGTCCGTACCAGAGAGGAATGAGAGAGGAAATAGAGAAGTTCCAAAGAATAGCGACAGAATTGCTTACAGTTTCATTTAGTAAGCCCGAAAGCGTGAACGAGATGCTCAGCTAACTCCAGTGGCAATCGATGCAAGAGATGCGATCCGTATCACCTTTAATAGTATCCTGAGACTCTGATGTACACTCATTAAAGAAAGTTTAGCATCGCCCCGGTTCCCAGTACTCCTGAAGATAGACGTTGACGATGAACATTGTACACAGACTCAGACCCAAAGATGTGAACAACCATGCATGAGCAGCGCCTATTAGACGTACTATTAGACGGAGGGGGTGCGACAGCCAGTCATTCCACCAGGAAGGAGGTACACGGCTCGTGTTGCCTGTAGTTCAGCCATGCCTAGGCGCTCAATACCGCCGTTCGATCGCGTCCGCATTGTTACTTTGTGCCAGGAAGGGCTCTCAACAAGGAATGTGTCCAGGCGTCTCCGAGTGAAACAAAGCGATGTTTGTGATGACACGGAGGAGATACAGAGAGACAGGAACTGTCGATCACATGCCATGCTCAGACCACCCAAGGGCTACTGCCGTAGTGGCTGACTGATTATGGCTCAGAGGAAGCCTAACGGCAACGCCATCATGTTGAATAATGCTTTTCGTGCAGCCACAGGACGTCGTGTGCAATGGGCTGCATGATGCGGAACTTAGCTCCCGACGTCCACGGCGAGGTCCAGCTTTGCAACCTCGACACCATGCAGCGCGGTACAGTTGGGCCCGACATCATGCCGAATGTACTGCTCAGGATCGGCATCACGTTCTCTTCACCGATGAGTGTCGCATATGCCTTCAACCAGACAATCGTCGGAGACGTGTTTGGAGGCAACCTGGCCAGGCTTAACGCCTTAGACGCACTGTCCAGCGAGTGCAGCAAGGTTGAGGTTCCCTGCTGTTTTGGGGCGGTATTATGTGGGGCCGACGTACGCCGCTGGTGCTCATGGAAGGCGCCGTAACGGCTGTACGATACTTGAATGCCATCCTCCGACTGATAGTGCAACCATATCGGCGGCATATTGGCGGGCCATTCGTCTTCATGGTCGACAATTCGCGCCCCCATCTCCTGAATGAATTCCTTCAGGATAACGACACCGCTCGACTAGAGTGGCCAGCACTTTCTCCAGAAATGAACCCTATCGAACATGCCTGGGATAGATTGAAAACTGCTATTTATCCACGACGTGAGCCACCAACCACTCTGAGGGAACTACGCCGAATTGCCGTTGAGGAGAGGGACAATCTGGACCAACAGTGCCTCGATGATCTTGTGGATAGTATGCCATTACGAATACAGGCATGCATCAATGCAAGAGGACGTGCTACTGGATATTAGAGGTACAAGTGTGTACAGCAGTCTGGACCACCACCTCTGAAGGTCTCGCTGTATGGTGGTACAACATGAAATGTGTGGTTTTCATGAGCAATAGAAAGGGCGGAAATGATGTTTATGTTGATCTTGAGCCGTGGCTGGGTCGCGTCATGCCTTGTTTTTTATCATTAGTTGCAGTCCAGTGGTGTCTTCTTTCTTCTTCGGTTACCGCCATAACGTTGCTGTCTTCTCTCCGTCAGTGGCAGCAGCAGCGTGTATCGATGCTTGAGTATGGGGTCCGTACCAGAGAGGAATGAGAGAGCACTGCTGTACTATCGTTGGTGTGGCGGATGTATTTTCCGGGTGTGCTGTGTGTGGCAGTCGGTCGGTTGGGGCAGAGCCGCGAGGAAGGTTTTGGGCGTTTATTCTGACTTGGCTGGATTGGGCACCAGTATCCAGAATGTTGTGCTATTGACATCTTGTTGTCGTTTTGCCGGTCTTGTTGGTTGGTTCGTCGGTTGGCTTTCAGTTGGGTTGCCTTCCAATTAAGAGGTTGTCGGTCTGGCTGCCTGTCTCATCTAAACGTGCGTTACTTTCCCAGGCTGACCCTTGGAAACTTCTGAGCGCCGCTCCTTGTGCTTTACATAGTGATTTCCCTTTTAGTCTTAAGTACTCTGTGTGGCCGTCAGCCGAGTTTTAATTCTCTTAAATTAAAAATTCAAAATCCTTGTCTTGCCCATAAGTCATAAGATTGCAATTTTTTAGTATGAGGCCTTCACACGAAATATTTTGAGATAAGGCCTTCAGTCTTTTCAAATTGGAAGCTCTTCTTCCTAGGTTTTAAGCTGTTAAATTGTTTTGTTGATATGTGGCCTTCAGCCGAGTTTTCAGCCTATTTAGTTTAAACATTGAAAATCTTTGGCTCGGCCTTAAGCCGTAACACTGTTCTTGATTAATGTATGTTCTATGGGAAAAATTTAAGCTAAGGCTTTCAGCCTGTCTATATTGGAGATAAATTTTTTTTTCTAAAGAAGTGAAACCTCCAGAAAAACTGTACCTCAGTTCCTTGCTTAGGCCTTGTGCCTTGGATTTTCGATGTGGCCTTCAGCTGATCTAAATTAAATCAAAGGAGGTTTTTCGTTAAAACCTTGAGAGTTTGGTTCTCGCTTGTGTGATAGTTTATATGTTGAGTGCAACTGACAGTAACTTATTTTGGCCCTTTTCCACAAATAGAACCTCATCCTGTCTGTCCTGCTAGCCCAGGGATTTCAGATATCTATTCCCATTTTCTGTACAGGTTCCGGAACTCTCGGGACCGAGGTGATGCAAAACGTTTTTGGCGTGTGTATATGACCAAATGGACGTACTGCACAGTCTGCTATTCCAGTTTCTAGATAGAAGGGCCTACATTCTATAACGATATGTTTACGTAATGTGTATGCATAAACATACAGTTATAAATGTCCCCGTTCGTAGTCGCTAAGTATAACAAAATGTTTACTTTTGTGCTGTAACATATAGCTATAATCAGCGGTGGAAATACACTCCTGGAAATGGAAAAAAGAACACATTGACACCGGTGTGTCAGACCCACCATACTTGCTCCGGACACTGCGAGAGGGCTGTACAAGCAATGATCACACGCACGGCACAGCGGACACACCAGGAACCGCGGTGTTGGCCGTCGAATGGCGCTAGCTGCGCAGCATTTGTGCACCGCCGCCGTCAGTGTCAGCCAGTTTGCCGTGGCATACGGAGCTCCATCGCAGTCTTTAACACTGGTAGCATGCCGCGACAGCGTGGACGTGAACCGTATGTGCAGTTGAAGGACTTTGAGCGAGGGCGTATAGTGGGCATGCGGGAGGCCGGGTGGACGTACCGCCGAATTGCTCAACACGTGGGGCGTGAGGTCTCCACAGTACATCGATGTTGTCGCCAGTGGTCGGCGGAAGGTGCACGTGCCGGTCGACCTGGGACCGGACCGCAGCGACGCACGGATGCACGCCAAGACCGTAGGATCCTACGCAGTGCCGTAGGGGACCGCACCGCCACTTCCCAGCAAATTAGGGACACTGTTGCTCCTGGGGTATCGGCGAGGACCATTCGCAACCGTCTCCATGAAGCTGGGCTACGGTCCCGCACACCGTTAGGCCGTCTTCCGCTCACGCCCCAACATCGTGCAGCCCGCCTCCAGTGGTGTCGCGACAGGCGTGAATGGAGGGACGAATGGAGACGTGTCGTCTTCAGCGATGAGAGTCGCTTCTGCCTTGGTGCCAGTGATGGTCGTATGCGTGTTTGGCGCCGTGCAGGTGAGCGCCACAATCAGGACTGCATACGACCGAGGCACACAGGGCCAACACCCGGCATCATGGTGTGGGGAGCGATCTCCTACACTGGCCGTACACCACTGGTGATCGTCGAGGGGACACTGAATAGTGCACGGTACATCCAAACCGTCATCGAACCCATCGTTCTACCATTCCTAGACCGGCAAGGGAACTTGCTGTTCCAACAGGACAATGCTCGTCCGCATGTATCCCGTGCCACCCAACGTGCTCTAGAAGGTGTAAGTCAACTACCCTGGCCAGCAAGATCTCCGGATCTGTCCCCCATTGAGCATGTTTGGGACTGGATGAAGCGTCGTCTCACGCCGTCTGCACGTCCAGCACGAACGCTGGTCCAACTGAGGCGCCAGGTGGAAATGGCATGGCAAGCCGTTCCACAGGACTACATCCAGCATCTCTACGATCGTCTCCATGGGAGATTAGCAGCCTGCATTGCTGCGAATGGTGGATATACACTGTACTAGTGCCGACATTGTGCATGCTCTGTTGCCTGTGTCTATGTGCCTATGGTTCTGTCAGTGTGATCATGTGATGTATCTGACCCCAGGAATGTGTCAATAAAGTTTCCCCTTCCTGGGACAATGAATTCACGGTGTTCTTATTTCAATTTCCAGGAGTGTATATTTGCGAACGCCGACCGTGTGCGGCTGTTTCTTGTTGGATCGTCTGATCAGTCGGAAGTTGCATTGCAGAGAGAGTAAACGCCTATTCAAAATATAATTATTTTTGGATTGCTCGACATGAATTTCCTAAGGGACCGTAGTTTATCATGCATTTACCAGTAGCATATGGCGCGGAGAAAATATTTCGCCGCATACAACTTCCGTCCGATTTCGACGAAAGAATTCGTGACTGTGAACTCTCTATTTGGCAGAAACATAAAGAAAATTAAAGAACTTCGTGAAGGAGTGAGACACAGATTCTATATTAAATAAATAGTCCATACACCAGTTCCATTTAACTCTGAATTTATGGCAATTAATAGATGAACTCACACTACAATGAAGGATTTAACATGGATGCCGTTTTGACTGGCACTTCTCTTGTCGTAATGAAAATAATTCATTTGACGTTTTCACATACACGTCGCACAATAAATTTACTGCTATGCAGTATTGCACTTTTAGTATTGCACTTTTACTTTACACTAAAATAATATTATTTTTAACGATAATAATACGGCGGCAAGACATGCGCGTCCGACACAAGTTACAAGAGACAAGAGAGGAATGAGTAACTGTTCATCGAGAATATCTCATACATAAAAAAAATGTGTAAAAGTGTTCTTCTTCTGACCGTTTTTCGCGCCGCGGTTTTCAAAGTCAATAACTCACTGCATCTCAGACGGCGCTTCGGCAATAAACAAGTTACGTCACAGGTCGTTCACCTTTTACATTCTCGCAACATTATTTGCTAACTGTAGCTGTTGCCAAGCGACTGCTCGATTAGTGAATGATTTAAAATGATAAGGCAATCACATAATGTTACAATTCCTAGAAGAGTCAGCAAATATATCATTTTCTCCGAAGTATATCTCGCTTAAAGACGCTGAATTTAGTCAGAGAGCTTCGAGCCCACACGGAGACTTGCCAGCAAGCGTTCTTCCCGCGAACCACATGCAACTGGAACAACTTAAGAAGGAAGTGACACGGTGCACAAAGTACCCTCTACCACAGACCTTAAGGTGGCCTGCGGAGTATAGACGTAGACTATTCTTCACAGGTATAAGAATCGCCAGCTTGCAATCACTATATGCATTTATTAACTTCGACGTAATTCTTATAATCTTAACAAGATCACGTCGAGCAATATAATAATTCTTTTTATTAATAAAAAAAATCATAGAACGCCAGTTTTAGGATTCAACAAATCTGTCTACACAATACGTGCGCGCTTCTCCATGGAGCGATGGCCGTCGGCACATTTGCAGCTAGCGACCAGGTAAATAGCGTCGCCTGGTCTCCAGAGAGACGTCAGAGATTCTTCTGATAGTCGCAGGTAACGTGAAAAAGCGACAGAACACAACTCTTTTGATGGGTGATACTCGTGCGTTGAAACACAATAAGTAATGATAACACAGCATACGGACTGATATAGACATAGCAGAAGAACACCAAGTATTAAGGAAAAACAGGAGCACAATACAGGCTATTTCCGCTCTCAGGCATATTGTGGAAAAATGCATAAAGTTTAACAACCCAGCCCAGCTTTGTTTCGTTGACCTGTCAAAGGTCTTTGATAGGATTATAAGTAGATATAATTCAAACCTTAATCTAATCGACAAGAGAGTGCCAATCGGTTTAGTGGTAAACATAGAAGGTATATATACAGTTAATAAAACTAGACGTAAAACACACGAAGAATAGAAAGATGAAATTGAAATAGATAAAGGAATTAGACAAGGATATTCATTAAGCCCACTCCATTGCATCTTAATAATGGACTACATCACCGATGCCGTAATAAAAAAACCAGGATATAAAATGGGAGGTAAAGTAGTAAACACTATACTTCACACTGAGAATGCCGTATTGATAGAAAATAATGAGGATGCCTTACACATTCCATAAAACAGTCGAGCAATACAGCATCGAAAGCACATCTACAAAATCAAAGGATATAGTAATAGGAAAGACACATGTAATATGTAAATTAGAAGTAGATGGTGCATCAGTTGAACAAATGATGAGCTTTAATTATCTAGGCATTGCTATCACCAGCTATAAAGACTTATTAACCATGGAAGTGAAAGACCAAGTGACAAAGGCAGTAATGGGTAGCCATGTGAAGAAAGAAATTTGAGGGAAAATATATAAAGCAATGATGCGTGCTGTTATGACATATGAAGCAGAAAATAGAGCGGAAACGAAAGCGATTAAAAAAATTCACGGCCATGGAAATGAAGGAGCTAAGACAGAACCAAAGTTTGTGGGGATAACAGAAGAACTGTATCGATAAGGGATCATTGTGAATACAAGATATGAATAACTGGATGAAGACAATAAAAGGAAATTGGAAGGATCACGTGGAAATCATGGGTAGTAGAAATTTGTGAGCATGAATGATCACAAGGGAACGACTGACCGAACGATCACCCAAGACATGGGACAACAGCTCGTCCAGTATATCGACGGAATGAGGCCAGCAAACAGGAGAAACACTAGTAAGCTGAAGAAGAAGAAAATATTTACCACATACATCGAGTCAGTGGCCGGGGAAAAATGATCGTCGTAAATGAGTTTGTCGCACTACAAGTTCTGTAAACACATGCACCGTGTTTGTGTGTGTATTTCGAACACAGATGAGAATACAGATGATAACGGATGTTTTAAAACTAACTGTAAGTGATCGTAAAATATAGTCGAGAAACATTTTTGCTTAAAAAAATTACGTTCCATAGAAAAGTGATTAGTAGACTCGCTAACCAAACTCACAGTAACATCTTTTCATTGCAAATGACAAGCTGCAAAGAGCGTATTACAGAACCTTAATATACAGAAAAAATGAGGTAATAACCGGCGCAGAAAAACGTTTTTGGCCTAGTTTCGTTACAATTATTGCTTAAATCTTGTTTTTCATTTTACAGAACTAGATAAAAGAGCCTGCTGACGGTGACACAAAGATGCTGACACATGTCTGGGAATTTATAAACAACAAACAACAGTTATTTACAAAACAGGTCGACCTGAAATTCAGTAATTTAAGTCTTTATAGAAACGAAATACTTTATTGAAAATTGTGGGAAATGAGTTTCAAATGGTTCAAATGGCTCTGAGCTCTATGGGACTTAACATCTATGGTCATCAGTCCCCTAGAACTTAGAACTACTTAAACCTAACTAACCTAAGGACATCACCCAACACCCAGTCATCACGAGGCAGAGAAAATCCCTGACCCCGCCGGGAATCGAACCCGGGAGCCCGGGGAAAATGAGCTGTAGAAAAGGAAAGTTATTAGAGGGAGAGTGTTTTGAGAACGATGTGGGATGGAATAGTACGAGCACGACTTCGAACTAAGCGTTTGGAAGGGAACGAAGGAAAGGCGGCTTGCAGTTTGGGACGAAGAGGATCCCTGACACGGGAAAGAAGAGGAGTATTCTCTTAGAATTGGAAGGACGGGCAGAGCTCTCAACAGATTTTATGGCCAACTAAAAGTTTTTCTGACGACATTCTCTTTGGATATAGTGAAGGAACAAGATTGGAGGGCTGGTGCCGGAAGGAGGGGGGGGGGGGGGAGGGGGGGAGAGGAGAAGGAGACTGTGAGTGGGGAATGTGTAGCTAAAAGCACAGCAGAGTGTGTAGGTTGATAATTAAAGGGGATGAAACTACACTGGTATCCAAAATTAAAGCAACAAACTGCTATTTCCCCGCTCTGTGTCTAATTCACAAAATAATCATACAAACTGTCAACAGATGTCGTTACGTTTGTGTTGTACACGGAAGGTGGCATTCCGATCAACGGACAATGCAATGACGTCAGGGTACCTATCAAGTGGGGTAGCGTCCCACATCCACAGTCGTTGTCACAGACGGTGCAGTATGGCACAGAGAAGATGCCTACAGACTCTCTGCTGTATAGGGCCATAGGTGGAATGGAAGTAGAAAGTGGTCCGATGGCTTAATGTGAAACGTTCTGTTGTTTCTCGGATGGGGCGACGGTTTATAAAGATGGAAACTGCATCTCGGAGACCAGGACGGGGCCGACCACGTGTGACATTAGAAAGAGTGGACCTTTATTTGGCTGTAAGGGCACGACGGTACTGCCTTACTGCTGCACTGCAAGTGGCATCTGAACTCGCAGCATCCCCTGGACGTGTTGTGCCGAGGCAAACGGTGTACGGAAGGCTTCAGCAGGGTGCCCTTTATTGTTCTGCTGTCTTTTACTTTTGTCGTGTCTTCACAGATGGGAACGTCTAGAGTGGAGCCGTCAACATGCCACCCGGACGGCGGAACGGAGGGTCAATTTTCTTTTCACAGATGAGTCCCGATTTGGTCTGGAGAGTGATTCTCGACGGAATCGTATCTGGAGGGCACGTGGAACACCTCTTCATGATACTGTACGGGTGAGTCAACAAGATTTAACTGCTGTCAGGCACTGTGAGAGGATCTTGGGATCTCATACGCGGTTGCTGCGAGGTGCTGTGGACCTAGACGTCGTACTGGATGGATGATAATGCTCGACCTAATTGCAAAATAAACGCATCCTTGCAAAATTTCAGTTTGTTGCTTTAATGTTGGACACCAGTATATAAGGTCGTTTGTGTCGAGAGCTGTATCTACGGGACACAGGAGAGAGAGAAGGGTTGCGTGCACAGCAGGCGCATGCTGCGGGACGACGCAATAGTTCCGATGCGGTGTACAGACGGCGCAGTGGACAGACACATGGTCCAGCCTTTGCCACACTAGTTTGCTTTTCTGGTCACATGGGTGCAAAACTAGACAGAACGAGTCACAATACAGAAGTTGATTTATTAGCTTAGGTTTTACAGTCAGAAACAGAGTACTTCAAACATATTTTTATTTATTCGCATAACTTTCATTATATTTATTTAAATAATTTTTTATTTAAATAACTTTCACCTTACATACATTTTCCAGTACCAAATGTTGTGAACCTTTACTCAGAACTGATATAAATTTTTATGCGTGCTCAATATAGCATAAAGATTTCAGTAAGCATAGATAATCCAAAGGTGTTGAGTATGGGAGAGGAGAGAGATGCAGCTACACCACTGGCCATTAAAATTGCTACACCAAGAAGAAATGCAGATGATAAACGGGTATTCATTGGAGAAATATGTTATACTAGAACAGACATGTGATTACATTTTCACGCAATTTGGGTGCATAGATCCTGAGAAATCAGTAACCAGAACAACTGGCCGTAATAACGGCCTTGATAGGCCTGGGCATTGAGTCAAACAGAGCTTGGATGGCGTGTACACAGGTACAGCTGCCCATGCAGCTTCACCACGATACCACAGTTCATGAAGAGTAGTGACTGGCATATTGTGACGAGCCAGTTGCTCGGCCACTATTGACCAGACGTTTTCAATTGGTGAGAGATCTGGAGAATGTGCTGACCAGGGCAGCAGTCGAACATTTTATGTATCCAGAAAGGCCCGTACAGGACGTGAAACATGCGGTCGTGCATTATCCTGCTGAAATGTAGGGGTTAGTCTGAACTATTTTAGTGTTTTAGTTAATCGGATAGAGCGGCTGTAAATGGTGAGGCTGAAGTCGTGGAAGGCGGGTAGTTCGTCCTATAATTATTGACTTCGCCTTTGTAGAGTTGATATTAAGATGCCACTGGTTTCACGAATAGAGAAGCTGGTCAAGATGAACGGATTGCTGGGATATTTATAGGGTGGGATATAGAGCTATAAAGTCAGTGTCTTCGACGAACTGGAGGAGATGGACAGGAAGAAGGATTTCAGGCATGTCGGCAGTGTGGAGGACATACATGAGTGGAGGAAGAATATAATGTGCTAAAGCAGAGTTTACTTCGACGTTTCGCTTCTGTTATATAGTGTGTTTTCACCTGTGTGAGTTTACACCGTTAATTATGATACACCCTGTTTATAGGATGTTTGACTGTTATAGGTCCAAGCGAAAGAGGCGAGTAGAATACAATCAATCAAACAAATAATCCTAATAAACAGAAGTTCTGAACGCAATGTTTTTCCCGCACATGTACAGTCATGCCAATGTTACAACACTGTTACTGTCTAAGGCTACGTTTTGGATAATGTTCCTTATGGTAATAGGATACGTATGTGGAACACTGCACCGGTACATTTTTATGTGTCTCTCGGGAATATGTAGAATGCACAAGTGTATCAGTCGTGGCTCAACAATAACATGGCCTCCCAGATTTCAAGACTTGAACCCGTTGGCTTTCTTGTTGTGAGGATATTTAAAAGTTTTGGTGTATTCCAGCGCTGTTGATAGGGTCGACGGACTCCGCGAATGCGTATTGGATGGTCGTCAATGCGTTCAGTAGGTGTCTGGGATTTTTGACCGTGTGCGGGCATCGATGAGGAGACGTGCTGTAAGCCTGCCTTCACATGAGCGGTGGCCACGTGAAACACTTGTAATGTGTTTGCCCTCAAGTCTGGACGCTCGTGGACAAATATGTGAGGTATTCATGTACTCAGTCGTAATATGCCGTATCGTGGATTGCGTTGGTTTCCGGACCTACGTTTACCAGGATTACTTGCTTGTGTCATTCTCCTCTAGCCCCCACTTTTGTTTGTAGCTGTAATAAACACCCCGTACGATGCAAGACACACAGCGACATGCATCATGGGTCGAGAAATATAACCAAAACATTCGAATCGGATCATTAAAAGGAAGCTAACACGAATGACATTATGAAAGCAGCAGCTGAGCGTACCAGGTGATCAAAAAGTCAGTATACCGGGTGATCAAAAAGTCAGTATAAATTTGAAAACTTAATAAACCACGGAATAATGTAGATAGAGAGGTAAAAATTGTCACACATGATTGGAATGACATGGGGTTTTATTAGAACAAAAAAAAACAAAGTTCACAAAATGTCCGACAGATGGCGCTGGGCAGCAAAACGTCAGTGACTGTGCATGACAATCGTGTATAAAAGGAGCTGTAATGAGAAAGAGAATCAGATGCGCCAGCAGTCGCAGCATGTTGACGTTACCTGAAAAGGCGCTTTTAGTGAAGCTGTATTATCAGAATGGGGAATGTGCTAGTTCAGCATTACGATCCTATCGCCGTAGGAAGGGGACTCGAACGGGTAAAGTTTCGTTGACAAATGCAGCTGTGACGAGAATGATTTCAAAGTTCGAAGCCACGGGGAGTTTAGACGATAGACCCCGTAGTGGCCGACCGAGTACAAGGCGTAATGCTGCTGAGACAGTTCAGAAAGAAATGGAGACTGTAGCGGGTTCGTCTATGCACGGGGAAGTCAGCGCTCGTGCAGTCGCACGTCGCACCGGCATTCCATACGCTACTGTTTGGTTGGCACTGAGGCGTACCCTCCGATGCTATCCGTACAAAATCCATCGGCATCATGAACTGCTACCTGTGGATTTAGTGAAGCGGAGGGCATTTGCGGTGTGGGCGTTTCAAAAGATGGCGGAAGATGACGATTGGCTGAGTAACGTGTTGTGGACCGACGAAGCTCATTTCACGCTCCGAGGGTCTGTCAACGGCCACAACTGCACAATTTGGGCTACCGAAAATCCTAGAACTGTCGTGGAAACTCTATTGCACGACGAGAAAGTCACGGTATGGGTTGGGTTTACCACATCTTCCGTTATCGGGACTTTTTTTCTTCGAGGAAATGCGTGATTCTGGTTTTGTAACTGCTACCGTGACGAGTGAGAGGTACGCAGATATGTTACAGAATCGCATCATCCCAAGGCCTGGCTGATGAACACCTGCTGGAACGTACGATGTTTATGCAGGATGGCGCTCCACCCCATATTGCTAGACGCGTGAAAGATCTCTTGAGCGCGTCGTTTGGTGATGATCGTGTGCTCAGCCGCCACTTTCGTCATGCTTGGCCTCCCAGGTCCCCAGACCTCAGTCCGTGCGATTATTGGCTTTGGGGTTACCTGAAGTCGCAAGTGTATCGTGATCGACCGACATCTCTAGGGATGCTGAAAGACAACATCCGACGCCAATGCCTCACCAAAACTCCGGACATCCTTTACAGTGCTGTTCACATTATTCCTCGACTACAGCTATTGTTGAGGAATGATGGTGGACATATTGAGCATTTCCTGTAAAGAACATCATCTTTGCTTTGTCTTACTTTTTTATGCTAATTATTGCTATTCTGATCAGATGAAGCGCCACCTGTCGGACATTTTTTGAAGTTTTGTATATTTTTTGGTTCTAATAAAACCCGATGTCATTCCAAGCATGTTTGTCAATTTGTACCTCTCTATCTACATTATTCAGTGATTTAGTCAGTTTTCAAATTTATACTGACTTTTTGATCACCCGGTGTAATAATTCCGTGACCCCACACTGTATGTGCTTGTGTTGATAAATTCTGTTGGCTTCACTGTGGTTGAAACACCAGCGCTGAATGCTGAACATTTCTGAGACCGTTCTCACTCACTGTGGATCTATCGTCTCGAAGGTTCTCTCTTAAACTTGCTACTTCCCGGTTCACAGAATCGAAACGCTGGTTAATTTCCGCTTTCCGTTTATCAAAATTATCTCCTATTTTCTTTTTCACTTCCTTTAAACCTTCCGTAACTGTTTGTGAAACTGTTATTTTCACCAACTGTGTATCTTTCCTTGTTCATGTACTGCTCAGCGATGACGATTCCTATTCCAGGGATAGTCTGAAGCAGTTGTCAAACTGCGGCCTGTGAGCCACATGAAGCCCAAACACCATATGTTGTTGCGGCTCGTGGTTCTCAAAATGTTTCAAATGGCTCTGAGCACTATGGGAAACATCTGAGGTTATCAGTCCCCTAGACTTAGAACTACTTAAACCTAACTAACCTATGGACATCACACACATCCATGCCCGAGGCAAGATTCGAACCTGCGACCGTAGTGGCCGCGCGGTTCCAGACTGTAGCGCCTTTATCCGCTTGGCCACCACGGCCGGCAAACGTGATAACAATGGAGTATGCATTAGCTGTCAAAATTACACACCATGTTGGACAGCGACAACAGGTGAGGAAAGGACGCTGTGGCTCTGAGCACTATGGGACTAAACATCTATGGTCATCAGTCCCCGAGAACTTAGAACTACTTAAACCTAACTAACGTAAGGACGTCACACAACACCCAGTCATCACGAGACAGAGAAAATCCCTGATCCCGCCGGGAATCGAACCCGGGAACCCGGGCGTGGGAAGCGAGAACGCTACCGCACGACCACGAGCTGCGGACAAAAGGACGCTGTTGCAATTACGTTAGTGGCCATGTCAGGTAACCGGAACACTAACGGCCACTAGGCAGAAAAATTCCGCTGGTACGCTTTAATTAGAAACATGATAATATACACTCCTGGAAATTGAAATAAGAACACCGTGAATTCATTGTCCCAGGAAGGGGAAACTTTATTGACACATTCCTGGGGTCAGATACATCACATGATCACACTGACAGAACCACAGGCACATAGACACAGGCAACAGAGCATGCACAATGTCGGCACTAGTACAGTGTATATCCACCTTTCGCAGCAATGCAGGCTGCTATTCTCCCATGGAGACGATCGTAGAGATGCTGGATGTAGTCCTGTGGAACGGCTTGCCATGCCATTTCCACCTGGCGCCTCAGTTGGACCAGCGTTCGTGCTGGACGTGCAGACCGCGTGAGACGACGCTTCATCCAGTCCCAAACATGCTCAATGGGGGACAGATCTGGATATCTTGCTGGCCAGGGTAGTTGACTTACACCTTCTAGAGCACGTTGGGTGGCACGGGATACCTGCAGACGTGCATTGTCCTGTTGGAACAGCAAGTTCCCTTGCCGGTCTAGGAATGGTAGAACGATGGGTTCGATGACGGTTTGGATGTACCGTGCACTATTAAGTGTCCCCTCGACGATCACCAGTGGTGTACAGCCAGTGTAGGAGATCGTTCCCCACACCATGATGCCGGGTGTTGGCCCTGTGTGCCTCGGTCGTATGCAGTCCTGATTGTGGCGCTCACCTGCACGGCGCCAAACACGCATACGACCATCATTGGCACTAAGGCAGAATCGACTCTCATCGCTGAAGACGACACGTCTCCATTCGTCCTTCCATTCACGCCTGTCGCGACACCACTGGAGGCGGGCTGCACGATGTTGGGGCGTGAGCGGAAGACGGCCTAACGGTGTGCAGGACCGTAGCCCAGCTTCATGGAGACGGTTGCGAATGGTCCTCGCCGATACCCCAGGAGCAACAGTGTCCCTAATTTGCTGGGAAGTGGCGGTGCGGTCCCCTACGGCACTGCGTAGGATCCTACGGTCTTGGCGTGCATCCGTGCGTCGCTGCGGTCCGGTCCCAGGTCGACGGGCACGTGCACCTTCCGCCGACCACTGGCGACAACATCGATGTACTGTGGAGACCTCACGCCCCACGTGTTGAGCAATTCGGCGGTACGTCCACCCGGCCTCCCGCATGCCCACTATACGCCCTCGCTCAAAGTCCGTCAACTGCACATACGGTTCACGTCCACGCTGTCGCGGCATGCTACCAGTGTTAAAGACTGCGATGGAGCTCCGTATGCCACGGCAAACTGGCTGACACTGACGGCGGCGGTGCACAAATGCTGCGCAGCTAGCGCCATTCGACGGCCAACACCGCGGTTCCTGGTGTGTCTGCTGTGCCGTGCGTGTGATCATTGCTTGTACAGCCCTCTCGCAGTGTCCGGAGCAAGTATGGTGGGTCTGACACACCGGTGTCAATGTGTTCTTTTTTCCATTTCCAGGAGTGTAGTTAACTTCACCCAAAAGAACACTCCCTGAATTTACATCGGTGCACAGGGTAGGTAACCAGAACACTAACGGCCACAAGGCAGAAATTTCCACTGGTGCACTCGAATTGCAGTCAGCCAAAATAGTTAATTGCACGGCATGGCGGTTAAATTTCAGCGGTAGAAATACTCGGTGTTGCTCGCAGGAAAACCTCCCCAACAGCAAACCGCCGAAACGAACCACCACAACATGAAACCACTGCTCAACTTTGACGTCCTGGGTCGGTGAACCACGAAACTCGTAGCGATCGGACAGCTGCACACACCCCCTAACACTGCGTAGGGGCTGCCAACGGACCCAGCCGACTGCACCGCGCGGGGATAACTTCCCTCGTCCGCAACAACCGACCGACTGCCTCCAGACCCCCTAGCCGGAAACTATATGCACCAAACCAAAGATGGTACACGGCGCAAATATCGATACACATCACTGCTGCCACACGTAGAAGGAAGAAGAACCACGACGCAACCGCAACAAGGGCGGGAATCCAAACACATATAGACAGCGAAGTTCACGAAAACGCATAGTTGGGAGTGAGGACGTCTCAATCTCCTGTTTTATGTTTTCAGAAATTCCCTCTTTAAAGTAATTTCCTGTTCCGAATTCTCTTGTTTCAAAATAACTTGATCATTTCCTAACATTAATGCCAAAGGATCGTGCGACGTCTGAGTACTCGCAGCTACTTCTTCGTCTTCCACCGAGTGCTAACATTTAGAATTGATGTCGGGTTCTATGCCGGCCGGTGTGGCCGTGCGGTTCTAGGCGCTACAGTCTGGAACCGCGGGACCGCTACGGTCGCAGGTTCGAATCCTGCCTCGGGCATGGATTTGTGTGATGTTCTTAGGTTAGTTAGGTTTAAGTAGTTCTAAGTTCTAGGGGACTGATGACCTCAGAAGTTAAGTCCCATAGTGCTCAGAGCCATTTGAACCATTTTGATGTCGGGTTCTAAACATGACACCCAAATTTTTCAAAATTGACATCAAATCCTTTCTTAAACTACAATAACTGCAAAAAATCGGAGCACCTAGGAGGAGTTGTTCGACGTAAACGAAAGCAGGTAGGCGCGTTTCTACACCTGAAAGATGTGTCCAGATTTCGCGCCAGTCACAAAAGAGTGGCGGTAGTAGCGCCACTACGAGGATTCAAATCAGGTTTGCTTTAAATATACTCAGCGACATCGTGAGCGTTAGTTACTTTTGAGATTGAACGTCGTCAGCGGACGTTAGTCAAGAATGCTTTTAAGGCGACAAAGACGCCATTACCAACACCTCACTGAGTTTGAACTAGATCGTGTAATAGAGGTGTGTGAAGCTGCATGTTACTTCTGCGATACTGCAGAAAGTCTTGACAGGAATGTAGCCACTGTATATGACTGCTGGCAACGGTGATTCACGAGAACGTACAGTCGCAAGAAGACAACGAACTGTTACTGAGCCGTGATTGGCTCATGTTCCCGCCATCATCTATTTTACTCCCTGTTTTAACGTACTTCCACCTCACTACGGTAATTTAAATTACTACAGTCATTGAGTAGCTGCTTTCCCTGACCGTGACCGGCGCTAGCAGCGCGTATCGATATATCCCCTCTCGTAGTATCTTTGCTCGACTGCTATTACTTCCCGGTTGTTGTCTGTCGTAAGCCAGTTCGAATAGCGAGTTCGGGTCGCGAGTTCGGGCTGCCAGTCAGTTGGAACGTGTTCTGGAGTACAGTCTGGACCTGCCAATCTGGGAGTTGCAATGCGGTACTAGTGCTGTTGGGTTGGAGTAGTGAGGTCTGCGTCGACATGGCTCGCCAGAACGTTGCCCCCACGCATCACTTGAGCCGGGCCACGGTCTGGGTGGATCGTCGGTCGCTCGGCCCTACCGGACATCGCGTTTTGGCTCGCCGATCGTTCATGAGTCAGCTGTGTGTGTGTGCGCATCGACTCCCGATTTGTCTTCGTGCATGCTTAGTTACTGTTGGATATTGTTCAGGTCTTCGTGCAAGTGTGTGTTAGGTTGTGTGTGTAGTTAGTGTTATTTCCGCTGACGATTACTGTAGATGTTGTCGGCATCCTGAGAGGAGTCAGTCGCTAGTGCGGTGCAGTAGGCTGGGTCCGCTGACGGTCCCTGCGCAGTGTCGGAGTGTATGTGGAGCTGTCCGATCGCTACGAGCTTCGTGGTTCACCGACCCAGGATGTCAAGTTGAGTATTGATTTCGAGTACCCAAGTCACGCCCATTCGTGTTGTGTATTTCGTTTCTGTGGTTGGCTGTTGGGGAGGTTTTCCTGTGAGCAACACCGAGTGTTTCTATTACTGAATTTTAGCCGCCATGCGGTGCAATTAACTATATCGACTACAATTCGCGTGCACCAGACTTGTGGCCGTTAGTGTTCTGGATATCTGCGCTGGCCACTAACGTAATTTCAGGCAGCGTCGCTTTCCCCGCCTGTTGTCGCGGTCCAACATGGTGTGTAATTTTGACAGGTAATATATTCATCATTGTGGATTATCTCGTTCGTAACCTTTTGTGTGTGAATTCTCATGTACTGATTGATGCGAAGCAAGTCCTTGCGTCTGTCGGTCCGCGGCTGTCCCCTGGTTGGGTTCCGACAGTTCAAGTGTAGTTTGGCTCACCACCTATCTCACCTAAGTGAACGAGGGCAGACCGACCTCCCTGAAGGCTTCTGAGTGCCGTTGTCTTTATTTTCTTTCCCACCGGTGTTTAATTATCTGTTTTCAATTATTTAAAATTTAAGGTCTATGGTTATACACTCCTGGAAACTGAAATAAGAACACCGTGAATTCATTGTCCCAGGAAGGGGAAACTTTATTGAGACATTCCTGGGGTCAGATACATCACATGATCACACTGACAGAACCACAGGCACATAGACACAGGCAACAGAGCATGCACAATGTCGGCGCTAGTACAGTGTATATCCACCTTTCGCAGCAATGCAGGCTGCTATTCTCCCATGGAGACGATCGTAGAGATGCTGGATGTAGTCCTGTGGAACGGCTTGCCATGCCATTTCCACCTGGCGCCTCAGTTGGACCAGCGTTCGTGCTGGACGTGCAGACCGCGTGAGACGACGCTTCATCCAGTCCCAAACATGCTCAATGGGGGACAGATCCGGAGATCTTGCTGGCCAGGGTAGTTGACTTACACCTTCTAGAGCACGTTGGGTGGCACGGGAAAAATGCGGACGTGCATTGTCCTGTTGGAACAGCAAGTTCCCTTGCCGGTCTAGGAATGGTAGAACGATGGGTTCGATGACGGTTTGGATGTACCGTGCACTATTCAGTGTCCCCTCGACGATCACCAGTGGTGTACGGCCAGTGTAGGAGGTCGCTCCCCACACCATGATGCCGGGTGTTGGCCCTGTGTGCCTCGGTCGTATGCAGTCCTGATTGTGGCGCTCACCTGCACGGCGCCAAACACGCATACGACCATCATTGGCACCAAGGCAGAAGCGACTCTCATCGCTGAAGACGACACGTCTCCATTCGTGCCTCCATTCACGCCTGTCGCGACACCACTGGAGGCGGGCTGCACGATGTTGGGGCGTGAGCGGAAGACGGCCTAACGGTGTGCGGGACCGTAGCCCAGCTTCATGGAGACGGTTGCGAATGGTCCTCGCCGATACCCCAGGAGCAAAAGTGTCCCTAATTTGCTGGGAAGTGGCGGTGCGGTCCCCTAAGGCACTGCGTAGGATCCTACGGTCTTGGCGTGCATCCGTGCGTCGCTGCGGTCCGGTCCCAGGTCGACGGGCACGTGCACCTTCCGCCGACCACTGGCGACAACATCGATATACTGTGGAGACCTCACGCCCCACGTGTTGAGCAATTCGGCGGTACGTCCACCCGGCCTCCCGCATGCCCACTATACGCCCTCGCTCAAAGTCCGTCAACTGCACATACGGTTCACGTCCACGCTGTCGCGGCATGCTGCCAGTGTTGAAGACTGCGATGGAGCTCCGTATGCCACGGCAAACTGGCTGACACTGACGGCGGCGGTGCACAAATGCTGCGCAGCTAGCGCCATTCGACGGCCAACACCGCGGTTCCTGGTGTGTCCGCTGTGCCGTGCGTGTGATCATTGCTTGTACAGCCCTCTCGCAGTGTCCGGAGCAAGTATGGTGGGTCTGACACACCGGTGTCAATGTGTTCTTTTTTCCATTTCCAGGAGTGTATTTTTTTAAAAATGTTGGAAAATTAATTGTGGCCTTCAGCCATTTGTATTGCACCTCGCATATGTTTTTTCTATCTACTGTGCCTTGAGGCTTTCCACCTAGCTGTGATATACATTTTTTAAAATTATTTTGTTTTTCTATTTTAACCGAATTTTATCTTGTTGATTTTTAAGATTTATTGTTTGGATGTCTTCAGCCGTGAAAGAGTTGCATTTGGTAAAGGTTCAGCTATGTGCCGCTTTGGTTGTAAATGTGTTATTAAATTCCAATAAATTGCAATTAGAAGGTGAAACTGACCCCCAACCCTACTTGGCCCTTTACACAGTCCTAATTACCTGTTATGCCCAGCGGGTTTAGCGGTCGTTTCAGCTACAAATCGTTTACTTCCGGCTCACCTTCGAGCTAGATGCTCTACAGCGTGCATTACACTGACTCCAAACCACTGCCATTTGCGACTTCAGTTATGTCAAGCGAGAGCTTATTGGAGGACAGGCTGGAGGTCTGTTGTGCCTTCTGAAGAAAGCTGGTTCTGCCTCCGTGCCAGTGATGGCTGTGTGTTGGTTAGGAGGCTAGTTCAGGGCCTGCTATCAACGTGTCTTCGTGCTGGACATATTGGACCTACACCTCGAGTTATGGTCTGGGGTATGATTTCGTACGACAGCAGGAGCACTTTCGCACCACGCACGCTGACTGCAAATTTGTCTCTCTGGTGATTTGACCTGTTGTGTTGCTATTCATGAACAGCTTTTCAGGGGCTGTTGCCCAACTCGATGACGCTCGCCCACATACCTCCGTTGTAACCCAACATGCTTTCCGGTCTGTCGACGTGTTGACTCGGCCTGCTCGATCACCAGGTCTCTCTCCAATCGAGCGCATATCGGACAGCATCGGACGACTACTCCAGCGTCACCCACAAACAGCACTAACTATCCCTGTATTGACAGACCAAGTGCAACAGGCATGGAACCCCATGGAACCTATACAACACAATGCATGTTCGTTTGCGTGCTTGCGTTCAACATTCTGGTGGCTACACCGGTTATTAATGTACCAGCATTTCATATTTGCAATGGCTTATCTCATGCTTACATTAACCTGTGGTCTTGCAACGTTAATCACTTAAATATATTATCTAGAGAAATGTATTCCCGAAATTTTATTACTCTACATTAATTGGCCGGCCGGTGTGGCCGAGCGGTTCTAGGCGCTTCAGTCTGGAACCGCGCGACCGCTACGGTCGCAGGTTCGAATCCTGCCTCGGGCATGGATGTGTGTGATGTCCTTAGCTTAGTTAGGTTTAAGTAGTTCTAAGTTCTAGGGGACTGATGACCTCAGATGTCGTCCCATAGTGCTCAGAGCCATTTCAACCATTCTTCTATATTACTTATTTTTGGTGTCGTGATTTTTCCCGCCGGTGTAACACAATTAATCTGCATACTGGTAATTAAAGTCCTGGCATTCGCAGTTGACTTAGAAACTATTGTAGCACAGAATTTCATTGCAAACAAGCAATCTCATACCGACGGTGACGTTACACTTAGCGCACATCTGAAAGCATAGCTAACTAAATGTAATTAATTGTAAGCAATAAAATGAAGTAAGCCATTTACTGCTAATCAATACATTAACAGAGCTTGGTACCAGTGGAAGCTAGAAAGTAACCGGGTACGAGCACTTACTCGTAGCCATACAGCGACAAACTCTGTGTGATCACACATTCTGGACCTCCTTCCGTTTTACGCTCTGGATCAGACACGAAATAAACAACATACAAGGATTGATGTGCTGTACAGTAATGCAGAGATACGAAGTTTATCACAGAAATACTGTAATAGAAATTAATTATTCTAAGCACATTCCTGTCTTTACGTAGCCCGATTTGTACTGTATTCCTACCTTTACTTGTAATTACGTTAAGGAGTCTGTGATGGTATGGTAAGACAAATAATATATTCACAACTGCCTGAAAACTAGAAAGGCTGATAATCAGTCCTCTGCCTATTGCTATGTGGGTCAGATATCGAAGCTTGTACTTGCTGTCGAGTCTAGAATCAAGCATAGGCCTTGTATAGGAGGCTCGACCGCGACATTCAAGCTCCTCGCCACTCCGTGCCGATGTACTGCAATCTCTTATAGAATATTAATTCAAATTGCCTCACCATCAGTTTCGTAGGTCCGGACCTTTTTTTTCTAATCTTCTCAATATTCCCAGTATTGTTTGTTACAACACGTGATAAAGGCAGATAATGAGTCTTCTCAATAATTAACAATTCATTAATCATTGTCAATTCTAGAGACTCAACCTAGATCAAGTCTTTACTCTTTCCAAAGAGCGATCGGAGTCCCACTTCTCTACAAAGCTAATAACACAAGTAAACAAGAAGTAAATACATAGCACAGGAAGCGCATATCAAAGCTGCATCACAGTCACTTATAGGCTTTGGTTCACACAATAACGTGTTTAAAATAAATTTAATGAGAGGCTTTTCGCATTCAAGGACAATGCCGAGTCACTTCATAAGCGTTATACAACGTTTCATACTATCTCACAAGGGCAAGTCAATCACTGGCGCGTTTTCACTGCCTCTACATTTACAATGATACTCTGCAAGCCACCGTACGGTGCGTGGTGGAGGCTGCTATGTAGCATTACTTGTGTTGCCTTTCCTGTTCCATTCGTAGGCTTACTGCAAAAACCCACTAACTCCGTTTTAGCTAGTTTCGAGAAAAATGTATTTTTATATTCCTTAGTGAGCCATAAATAATTAAATCAACAAATGAATTGTTGCAATGCAATAACTAACAAATGGTGATATCTAGTAAAGGTTAATGCATAAATAGCTTGTTAATGCTTTATAACTTTTTATTAATTAACATGAAATACAAATATTGCATCACATAATTGGTTTTGGTATTCAACATAGTAATTATTTATCAACTTGAGCAAAGTTACATAAAAAAACACATTACTGAGTAATTTGAATCACAATAATGAGTCATTTTATAATATCACTTAACAACTGAAAAACACTGTGGAAGGTTCTTTTCTTCTCCACTCTATACATCTGCTTCGCTGCTGTCGTTGTCTTCTACATCTGGCTCATGAACTGTGTCAATGGCTGCAGTTGATGTAGGAAGAGAATTATACCAAGAGCGAAATTCTTCAGGAATGACACCATTTTTGCATAACTGTATCAGGCAGTTCTTTTTCTGTTTGCTTATTGGCAGAATGTTGGAATAAAGATCTTCTAAGTGAATATTTGCCATATTTAAAGGACGTCCTTTTCCATGGCAGAATGTTGGAATAAAGATCTTCTAAGTGAATATTTGTCATATTTAAAGGACGTCCTTTTCCAAACGTGTGTATTTCTTTATAATCCGATGTGTGGTCGTATCTGTATTCGATCATTCCTGGATTGGTTTTCTGGTAGCGAAAACATTTCACTTTTAGCCAGTGAACTTTATTTCCGTGAATGTTAGTACTTCTGTTTTTAATAATAGATGCTGAAAGTTTAGATAAATCCTTGAATTCTATATTTTTCATTTCATGTACTGCATAAGGAGAACTTTTCTTGTTTCGAACTCTTTTAGATCTTACTAGTCTGAATATATTGAGCCAATCCTGAATAGTATAAACAGGTACATATTTTTTCGCACATTCAATTGCACTGTGTATGCTATCTACTTCCATGAAGATGTGGTCAGTTTCGAGAAATTTGTGTTCAATAATGTCTAAATTTGTTGTCTGAACCAAGTGCAGAAACAATGCAGCTAAGTTTTTATTCCTATTTTGACAGCCGCAGGTGTCAGAGAAAAACGAAATGTGTTTTATACCTGGTTGAAGCTGTTCAATATACTTCGTGATGCAGGAACCAATTTCGGAGCTACCTCTCTTTCCGTTTAGCTCAGTTCAAGCGTAGCAGAATGCATTATTTGGCTCAGATAGTTCGTAGACAGTTAAATTGTATGTACAGATTTTCAGGCTGTAGTACATCGGGCTGTCGTCACTTGCAGGTATATGCAAGACAGATTGCAAATCAAACGTGGAACACTTAAATGTCTTTTCTACCTTACGTTTTTCTTTATCGGCGGCTTTTGCTTGGTTGCATTCATTTTTCCTTGCAATATGCTCATTATACTCTGCTTCTAAAGCTTTCTTTTCTTGATTACTTATTGATTTCTCGTAACTCACACATTTTTGACACTGATCTTTTTTGGCTTATAGAAGGGGAGATTATAGTCCTGACAAAATATTATTCTATAAGTTATTTCACTGGCTGGTTCGGAATCCTTACATTCTTCTTCGTATAGACTATACATTTTGGATATACTTAGTTTGGAGTCTAAATAGTCATTTTGTGGATTTCCTTGAGTAGTGAGATTCCATTGTAGGAAACTTTTCTATGTGGTCTTTAACTTTCTGCATTTCAGTGGGTTTACTTTCATTATGAGGAATTCCTTTGCCTCTCTTATCACTTCCTACGAACAGTCCACTCTCGCCTTTTCAGTTATATGCAGTGCCTATTGCATCAGCCGAAATACAAAGAGTTTTAATAAAGAATTTCTTACATACTCTAATTTTTTTATTGTCTTTGTTCAGGTATTATACCTTAGAATCTTTACGTATTTTCAGTGGCTGAGCAATACTTCGCCTCCGTGCTGGAGTTAAACTCAGTGTGTTGCAAAGAATAAAATCCTTTTGCCTTGTATAATCACAGTCCCAGAAGCTTCTACAGAGAAATTTTTGTTGCAGTTATATCTACATCTTTCATAGTTAACTGGCTTTGGCTTTTTGTTTTCAATTTTACACTTCTTAATTACATTCTTCTTCCAATTTTTGTGATCACTTTTCTTCTATCTTGATCGTTTACCACTAGTAGTTTTCTTTACAGCACTGATTTATTTGCTCAGGAGATCCGAACTATCTGTATCACTCGAATCTGGTTCGTAGTTAGGATCCTTGATGGAGCAATCTGAGTCAAAATCAACCGCCTCTACACTTTGATTGACACTTTCACTTAAGTGATTCCCCTGTGAACTCACCTGATACAGTTCCTGCTTCGGTTTATCTTCCCCAATTGACTTTATGAGGACTTCACTGAATACTCTGCGTGCATCATGAATTCTGCTTCCAGTTGACACATTTGGAGATACACATTCATTACCTTAAAGTAAAAATAAGAAATAAAATTAATTTTTTAATTTTAAAATGTCAGTATACTGTAACAGTTCAGTTCATATTTGCAGTATTGTATTATTCTGTTGCTTACCTACAATACCGTCTACTGTGAGTATCGTTTTCTTGGTCAGTGATACAGTAGGTGCACTTCCTGAATACATTTTAGAATTAAACACACACTAGGCAAACAGCAAAATGCTACCGCACTCACTGAACTAACAGCAGCTACTGCGACAATAGGCTCTTATTCAAGCAAACTGAATCGAAAAGCTGAAATAATTGACAATAATGCTGTGCCTGCATTGTTCACGTATTGTAGTATAATGATATTATTACAGCGTATGTGGAATCACGTGCGTTGTTGTTGGCTGTTGGAAATACGATACACAGATTTACCACAGTCTGATAAACGAAGCTGATGTAATAAATACAAGCTTGCATCAGTCGACTTATAAAATTTAAAACCAGTAAGTTGTGGTTTCTTTTTGTGCTGAAATCCATTAAGTAAACTTGAAGGATTCTCGTTGTTCAAATTATTTCATCAAGCATATTGAAAAGTACTGGAAAAATCATTCAAATGCACCTGAATGATTTTTGCTGTACGAAACAATCACTTATGTACTTAGTGGAATCTTGGCATATCTCTCTAACTCCATAGAGTGATAAATGCTCTTAACTGGTTTCTCCAGACGAAAGATATTCGTTTTCTGATACCGTCTGTGTAGATAACACGAAAATGTCAAAAATTGGAGTTAACGGGCTTTTGCAGTAAGCCTACGAAATAGAGCGAGGGAAAAACAATTGTCTATTGCCTCTGTTTGAGCCCTAATTTATCGTTCCTTATTTTCGTGATCCTTAAGCGGAATGTTGTTGGCGCCAGTAGAAGCGTTAGGCTTCTACTGGCCGGTTCTCTAAATTTTCTCAATGGTGTTTCTCGAGAAGAACGTCGCCTTCCCTCCAGGGATTCCTATTTGATTTCCCGAAACAACTCCATAACACTAACGTGTTGTTTGAAGCGACAGGTAACAAATCTAGAATCCCACCTCTGAATTGCTTCGATGTCTTCCTTCAATCCGACCTAGTACGGATCTCAACACTGGACAATAATGCTCAACAGTGCTCAAGAATAGGTCGCACCAGCATCCTCCATGCCGCCTCCTTTGCAGGTGAACCACTTTTTCCCAAAATTCTCCCAATAAACCAAAGTTGCCTTCCCTACCACAGTTCTCACACGCTCATTCCACCTCATATCGCTTTCCGACGTTACGCCCAGCTATTTAAACGACTTGACTGTGTCAAGTAGGACATTAGTAATAACTGCATCCGAACGTTAAAGGTTTGATCTTCCTACTCACCAGCATTAACTTACATTTTCCACATTTAGGGCTAGCTGCAATTCAGACCAGCTGCAAGTTTTCTCTGAGTCGTCTTGTTTCTTCCTACAGTCACTCAACTTCGACAACTTAGCATGCACCCTGCATCATCAGTAAACAACCACAGATTGCTGCCCACACTGTCCATCAAATCATTTATGAACAACAGCGGTTCTATCACACATTCCTGGGGCGCTCCTAATGGTACCCTTGTCTCTGATGAATATTCACCATCGAGGACAACACGCTGGGTTCTTTTCTTTAAGAAGTTTTCGAGCCACTCACATATCTATGAACTTATTCCATATGCTCGTACCTTCGTTAACACCCCTCAGTGGGGTATGGTGTCAAATGCTTTCCGGAAATATAGAAATATCGATTCTGCCTGTTGCCCTTCAGCCATAGTTCTCAGTATATCATGTGATGAAAGAGCAAGCTGAGTTTCGCACGAGCGACGCTTTCTGAATCCATGCTGATTCGTGGACATAAGCTTCTCAGTCGGAGGAAAGTTTATTATATTCGAACTGACGATGTCCCCGAGGAGCGTAGGGGACGATTCGGGAGACCTGCACCGCTGTACTAGGCAAGGTCCTAGTGGAGGTGGTTGCCTCTGACGGTAATGGGGATGAAGGATGATGATGAAGACGAAACAACAACATCTCGAGGCAGGAAAAATCCCTGACCCCGCCGGGAATCGAACTCGGGACCCCATGCGCGGGAAGCGAAAACGCTACCGCAAGACCACGAGCTGAAAATATGTTCAAGCATTCAGCAGCACACAGAAGTTAAGCATATTGGTCTGTAATTTTGCGGATCCGTTCTTTTACCTTTCTTATATCCTGGAGTCACCCGCGCTTTTTCCCAATCGCTTGGGACTTTGTGCTGGACGAGAGATTCACGATAAATGCAAGCTAAGTAAGGGGCCAGTGCTGTAGAGGACTCTCTGTAAAAGCGAACTGGGATTCCATCCGGACCGGGTGTTTATTTGCTTTCAAATGTTTCAGCTGTTTCTTTACGCCAGGTATGCTTATCACTGTGTCGTCCAAATGGGAGTCTGTCCGATGGTCAGATAAAGGTATGTTTGTACGATTCTCCTGTGTGAACGACTTACTGAACTCGAAATTTAAATCTTCGGCTTTCGTTTTACTACCTTCAACAGCCACTGGTCAAGCAGGGACTGAATGGAAGTCTCAGACCCGCTTAGCGATTTTACATACGAGCAGAATTTTATCTGGTTCTCTGTCAGATCTTTCACTACTGGACAAACTGATGTTACTTAGCTCAAACGTTTCTGAAACTTCCTGACAGATTAAAACTGTGTGTCGGACCGAGACCCGAACTCGGCACCTTTGCCTTTCGCGGGCAAGTGCTCTACCATCTGAGCTACCCAAGCACAACTCACGCGCCGTACTCACAGCTTTACTTCTGCAGTATCTCATCTCCTACCTTCCAAACTTCACAGAAGCTCTCTTGTTTTGCGCATAAGAAAATTCTCTTCCATCACCCACTTACACACTTCAGGGATCATTGCAATAAAACTGGGTGATCTTCGATTCAAGGTGTTTTCACACCATATTCATTGGATCTGAAGACTGACTTGATACAGCTCTCCAGGCAAGTTTACCCTATGCAAGCCTCTTCATTTCGGCATAACAGCGACAGCTCACATCGCCGGCCGGTGTGGCCGAGCGGTTCTAGGCGCTACAGGCTGGAACCGTGCGACCGCTACGGTCGCAGGTTCGAATCCTGCCTCGGGCATGGATGTGTATGATGTCCTTAGGTTAGTTAGGTTTAAGCAGTTCTAAGTGATAGGGGACTGATCTCAGAAGTTAAGTCCCATAGTGCTCACAGCCATTTGAACCATTTTTGACAGTCCACATCCGTCTGGACAGGCTTTTTGTATTGAAGCTTTCGTATCCCGCTGCATTTTTAAACCCTCCCCTCCCCACCCCCCTACCCACTCTCCACACATACACTTCCATCTGTTACCAAGCTGACGATTTGTTTGTGGTATCATTCGGTCGCACTTTCAAATACATGCGCCACCAGTTAAGCATCCGCGTTTCCTACACAGGCCGCTCTCCACGAACGATTACGCCACTGCCACTGAGATGCAGACATCTCCCCTCCGCAGCTCCAGTGGCAGGTGCACTTCAGTTCGAACGTTGATCCACTGTGCCCATTTTATGTCTTTGTCTTCTGATTAACATTGCAGACTTTCATAAAGACCACGGCTCGACATCTTCTGAATCGACATTGTACCGAAGAGCGACAGATTTAAAAATCTTTTGGATCCGTATGTATTTCTACATTCTAAGACACTGTTAGCAACTGACGCTGCAAGTTCCACAACAACGTATTATTTTTACTATTTGATATTAAATATAGGATAAATTAATATCTGAATTGCCGGCCGGGGTGGCCGAGCGGTTCTAGGCGCTACAGTCTGGAGCCGCGCGACCGCTACGGTCGCAGGTTCGAATCCTGCCTCGGGCATGGCTGTATGAGATGTCCTTAGGTTAGTTAGGTTGAAGTAGTTCTAAGTGCTAGGGGACTGATGATCCCAGAAGTTAAGTCTCATAGTGCTCAGAGCCATTTGAACCGTTTGAATATCTGAATTCTCCGCTCTCGAACAGCATCTCTTCCTCGCTCCTGTATCCACTAAAGAACCACACAGCGTACAAAGCAAGACATAACGTTGATGCCTATGTATGTTCCCATCAACCGATCCCTCATTTTAGTCAAGTAGTGTTACAAATTTCTTTTTTCGCGACTCTCTTCAGTTCCTCTTCATTAGGTATTCGATCTACCCTTCTAATCTTCAACATTCTTTTGTAGCACCTGTCTCTACCGTTAATCGGACACGTCCCTCTTCCACACAAGTCTAGAAAAATAACACTGGAGGACGACGGTCCAAACACGTGTCCGGCCATTGAGATTTAGGTATTCTGTGATTTCCTTAAATCGCACCAGGCAAATGCCGGGAGGATTCCTTTGAATGGGTACTGTCGATTTCCCCCAAATCCTTGAAACATCCTGAACTTGCGCTCCATCTTTAATGACTTCGGCGTCAACGGGACGTTAACCGATGATCAAACTTCCCTTTTTCCATTTAAATATCTCCAGAAGATTCTTAACACATGAATTTGTGTGAAAGGTTAGCAAATTTTTCTGTTTGCAAAAAAACCTTTCTTGCTATTGCCAGTCTGCTTTTTATACCCTCTGTTCTTTGGTAATCATCAGTTATTTTTCTGTCCTAATAGCAAAACCCGTATCTTACCTTTAATTTCTCATTTCCCTCTGTATCTAATTTAGGATCAAGTGATTAAATTCGACTACGTTCTATTACTCTTGTTTTACATTTGTTGCTGTTTGTCGTCTGAACTCTTTTGGGACACTATCCATTCTCTTCAAGGAATCTTCTGAGTTCTTTGTCGCCTCTGGCAGAATCACAATGTATTTGGCAAACCTTAAAGTTTTTATTACTGCCACCTGAACTTTAATTCCCTTTCCAAAGTTCTCCATCATTTCTTTTATTAGACGTGGATCCAGATTGTGGAGGGTGTGTGTGTGTGTGTGTGTGTGTGTGTGTGTGTGTGTGTGTGTGTGTGTGTGGAGGGGGGGGGGGTACCAACCGGGGTAACTGCCCCTGGCGGCAATTCATATTCTTGAAGAAAAATACCTTGTTTCACAAAGTGCCTAGCATCCAGTGCTGTCATGTGCTTTATTAAAATAAAAGATGAAGCTCTATGTCAACAGTTCAGCGGATGTACCACCACTTTATTACATACTATCGATTATTATTCATATGACTTTGAAACGCATCCCAGTTGTTTCCTGATCATTTATGAATACATTCTAAGTTGATTTCTGAACCAAATCATAAGTTGATTTATGAATGCGTGCATAGAGTACGTGATGTCTCTGTCAGAAGAATCCCCGTCGCATCTAGAAATAACAAACTTTCCCGCAGACAAAAGAGGACAGGGTCATACGAGCAGAGCCGAATAAAGCCGAACGGGTGAATGCCAATCGCCGTTTGTTTATGTGGTTGATTGGGTGTGCGAATGATCAGCCTTGTTATAATTATTAGCGAAATCTGTAGATTCAGCCTATCATAGTGGAAATAAGCGACTAACAGGAATAACAGAAAAGAAAGAATACATATTATCTTTTCGGTGTATCTAGGGAAATGAAATTTTCACAGGAAATTTTTGCCAGGACGCTACACTATTAGTGGTCAGTGGCACAGTCCCCGGTTAGCAGTCACTTAAAGCTGTATTCTCGGAATAGCGCGGAAAACGCGTCGTACGAACACGTAATGACGCCTAACCGGTGAATTAACGCGGGATAACAGAACCAGTGACTCTAGCACGGTTAGTGAAGTTAACCGGAGAATAAGTTTTGACAATGGGAGGAATAGTTACTGAATTAGTGATGACTAGATTCTTTGTTAGAACGAGGAATGTGAAGAAACGGGGAAATTACAAAAATTATGTGGAAGAATATGACGATTCCAGATTTATATAAAAATTTCCTACTTCTGCTTTTCGATCTCATGCTTGTGAAGCTGGAGCGTATGAATGAAATGTGAAACTATTTCCTGACATAAAATGTTTTGCTTGTAATAGGCCTAATAGGCATTTGATATTGGTACTTCGTCAGTTATATTTTGTCATGTTATTTATGTAAATAAGGTACGCAAAAATAACCATTTGTGCGAAAACAATCTCGCTTATTTGGCGTGTGTTACAGTTACAGCAATATTAGAAAGGTCTATTGCGTTTTGGCTGCTATTCGTATTAAGAGCTTTTTCTGTATTAGACAACGACATTTTCATTTTTCATGTAGCAAAACGTTTGACGGACTTTGATGAGGTAATAGATTCATTCGCAGGAAGGACAATACGCCGTGTAAGGCTGTAGCAAGATTAGAAAGGTAAAGATACTGGGACTTAAGGATTGAAGAAATGTGTACTATCTTGATTGTCTTTTGTCTTTACTGGTTTTATGTTTCCTATATTTAATTTTATGTCTTATAAGAGGAAGTTTTTGGCAAATAGGCAATAAAAAGCGCAAATTTTCTGAAGAGTTTGACGGCTTCCACTACAAAATATATACTTTTGAATTCCACAGAGCGAAATACAGTGATATGCGATAGAAGAATGCTGTGTGAAAAGCCGTAGAGTTGCACTGTGGCTTACTTAAGACCAAATAACATGTCCTATATTTCCTCGAACATATGCGTTTTATGTATCAAACTCTTCAGAAAGATCTGCGCTACAAAATGGGCATATTTTTGATAAATCTCTTTTTTTTTAATTTTTGACATCCTAACTAAAACGCGCGCGCGCGGGAGCGAGACAGAGAGAGAGAGAGAGAGAGAGAGAGAGGGGGGGGGGGGGGGGGCGCACTATAAAGTTTTTGCCCCGATTCGGAAGTATCGTAGATCCGATGTTGCCTTTACTGCTTGCTCAATCTACAAACCGAATAATACCGGAGATTAGCTGTAATACTGTCACAGACCTTTCTGAGCTACTGCTTTCCTTTCATCTTTTCCGATTCTTATAACAGAGTCTGGTAACATTTATAGGTAACATATCGCTTCCTGAAATTATCCTGACTACCCTCAGAATTTCAAAGAATACTCAGCTTAATATTGTGAAGATGGACAGATATTCACATTAAATGAAGACGTTGGAGCTGAGTCAGACGCAGTTTCAGCATTTGAAAACCCGTATTTTCACGAGGCTGCTAGAAGGTTGTTGGGCCAAAAGCGCGTATTTTCTGTGTTAAAAAAGCCGAGAACTTTTTTTACGTTATTTGTGCTCACATCTCCAGACACAAACGTGTGTTTCATAATTCATACACCCATCCAGCGGTAATAATACCGACTGCTTCTTCATTCCGCAAATCCAAAAAATTCACGTACAAACACATGCTGCTCACTGCTGAGAAAAGGCGAGCAAAACACTAATGAGTCTGTCGACATGTCGAAAGAGTAATATTTGTAAAAAAAAAAAAAATATGGTATCCGCTCACAGCATCGAGCCCACTGTGGCACGTGTAAACGAATGCAGGATGGAAGAAATGTGAATCTCGGCAGGAAAAATGAACTGAGCTGTAGCGACAGAGCAGCCCCGCGAACTGGCTGCGATACACCGGCCGGGGCAAACGCAGCTCCGAGCCGGACGAATGCCTGCCAAGAGTTTCTTTTATTCACGAGAGCGCGGATATTAAAAACGAGGCATGTACTTGCGCAACTGCCGGACGTGTGACGTGACACGAAATGTAGACTCTCTGGAAACGTAACGCGGTTATGAAACATGAAGCGGGCAACAAAAAGCGCGAACTAAGGTGGCTCTCGGTAGCCTTTTTGCTGATATTTAACGGGAATGGAGGACCGTGTCACAGCGTTACATTCGGGGCAGTCGGTCAGCATTCACGTTTCTCATTTATCTTCAGCGGCGCTACAGCCTCCTCTTTGCTCTCCTCTTTTTGGCCGGTGGCGTGTCATTTACTGCAGAGGTGAGATTTGGACGTTTATTAACGATGGAAAGAACTACATACGTGTATACGACACAGTCACTGAACGGAATTAACTTTTGTATGTAGAGCTTTTACACAGTACTAAAATGTTGTGATACTAAGCGGTAGGTAAGCTTTGTCGTTTACGATTTTCTGTGGCGTGTATTTTTCTTTTACTGTGGAAATGAAGGAACTGTACAATACGTTGCTTTTCAGTGGGAGTTATTCGACATACTTTAACAAAATATTTCGTGTGCACCTGAAGAGTAAGCGTATAGTTTTAATTATCCCTGAAGAATTAATGTTTGGTAAATATGGTTCTCGGGATGGTCGCCGGATGTCGTAAAATTTCCACAATACTTCATCGGCGCAACTGATCGACATCTTCAGGTGTGGCGCTACGGTCGCAGGTTCGAATCCTGCCTCGGGCATGGATGTGTGTGATGTCCTTAGGTTAGCTAGGTTTAAGTAGTTCTAGGGGACTTATGACCACAGCAGTTGAGTCCCATAGTGCTCAGAGCATTCAGGTGTGGCGAACACGCTGAAGAGGCTGTGACGAGAAGAAACCGCACAGCGTGAACGTGCCGTATTTGATAACCAGTAGCGCAAATATCCTGATCGGTAGCGAGAGAGACAGATACACTGCCTGTCGGACTATTAACCGATGTCTTACGACTTGAACACGGCAAGTGCCATAATCCGATTTCCCAGAAACTTCGCTCAATAGAAGAGGGGTCACAATAATCGAACTCGAAAAATAAGCTTCACACGAAAAAATGTGAAGAATCCAAAGTTGGTTATTTTCGAGGGGGACATCTGCTGGCGCTAAAATTAGCCAGCCACCCCAGCCCCCTGGGGGTGGGGCGGAAGGCAACTTTTAAATTTCAAATGGGAACCCCCATTTGTTATTGCAGAATCAGATTCTACATAAAAAATACTACGTACATTTGGTCTTAAACATTTGTTTTGATTCTTGGTAGTTGTCGCTGTAATTCAAGAAAATCCATGTTCTTATTTTTGCGTGGAAGATGGTTACGGACAAATAAGAAGTACTTATTTAATACATAAACTTCGATTCGCTAAAACTAAAACTCTATCTCTCTCTCTCTCCGTAGGGTGGGGTTTGAGAGAGAGGAATTAGTTTTACAAATGTTGAGCCAAATATTAATTTTTTTCGCAGATTCGGATAAGTTTTGTTTGTTTCATGGTCATGAGACCACACATCTTTTAATTAACAAACAAATCATCTGACTAGCTAACTAACCAAACATCCTACTTACTAACGAGTGAACACATTTACTAACAGAGTAAACAAAGTAAAAGACTAACTGCGGGAAAGACTAACCCACTCGCTAACTAAAGATGAACGTATTCCCGTTTAAGATTTGGTGGTCCTGAAAAGGAACGATTGGTTTCGTTTTATGGTTGATTATTTGCAAATAGTTGCAAATAAATGAACTTCGGGGTGCTTGTTTCCAGTGAGTCCCCTCACCTCTAACTTTCGGCCTGCTTGTTGTCCGTAAATCCCTTGCATCTCACCGTTTTATGAAATCAAATGTTCAAAGTGATGATCTCCAACTTCCATGCATTTATTGACTCGTGCTGTAAATCCCTGCACACATCTTGATAACATGTCTGGTGTAATTGTAGCGCAAGCATATCTTATTCTTTGCATCATGTTTTCGTGAGTGGTAGGCGTTTCCTGATAAACGATATCTTTTAGATAACCACATAAGAAAAAATCTGGCGAGGTATGGTCAGTTGACCTGGCTGGCCAATTCACAGGACCTGCCCTGCCGATCCAGCGATCATGGTAAAGTCGATCTAGTACATCGCGCGCTACTAATGAATAATGCGCTGGACAAGCATCATGTTGAAACCACATGTTTTGTCGAAGTTCGATGCTCGGGTCTTCAAGTAGATCTGGCAGTTCAGTTTCAAGTAGGTTTCGATATTTCTTGCCATTCAAAATACCTTCCATAAAATATGGACCGACAAGTTTATCGCCAATTATACCACACCAAGCGTTAACTGACCAAGGTCGCTGATGGTTGACTACTCGAATCCAGTGTGGGTTCTCTTCACTCCAGTAATGCATGTTATGGCGATTAACTTCGCCGTGATTTGTGAATGTTGCCTCATCGGCGAAAGGACTCTGGCAAAAAAGGTATGGTTTGTTTGCATCCGCTGAACAGCCCAGTGTCAAACGTTAGACGGTTTTGGAAGTCATCGCCATGTAGTTCATGATGCATGGATACATGATATGGATGAAAATTGCGGAGCTTCAGGATTTTCCAAACACTCCTGTGTGAAATTCCTGATTGCCTTGATACACTACTGGCCATTAAAATTGCTACATCACGAAGATGACGTGCTCCAGACGCGAAATTTAACCGACAGGAAGAAGAGGCTGTGATATACAAATGATTAGCTTTTCAGAGCATTCACACGCGGTTGGCGCTGGTGGCGACGCCTGCAACGTGCTGACATGAGGAAAGTTTCCAACCGATTTCTCATACACAAACAGCAGTTGACGGCGTTGCCTAGTGAAACGTTGTTGTGATGCCTCGTGTACGGAAGAGAAATGCGTACCATCATGTTTCCGATTTTGATAAAGGTCGGATTGTAGCCTGTCGCGATTGCGGTTTATCGTATCGCGACATTGCTGCTCTCGTTGGTGGAGATCCAATGACTGTTAGCAGAATATGGAATCGGTGGGCTGAGGAGGGTAATACGGAACACCGTGCTGGATCCCAACGTATCAGTAGCAGTCGAGATGACAGGCATCTTATCTGTATGGCTGTAACGGATCGTGCAGCCACGTCTCGATCCCTGAGTCAACAGATGGGGTCGTTTGCAAGACAACAACCATCTGCACGAACAGTTCGACGACGTTTGCAGCAGCATGGACTATCAGCTCGGAGATCATGGCTGCGGTTACCCTTGCCGCAGCATCACAGACAGGAGCGCCTGCGGTAGTGTACTTAACGACGAACCTGGGTGTACGAATGGCAAAACGTCATTTTTTCGGATGAATCTAGATTCTGTTTACAGAATCACGATGGTCGCATCCGTGTTTGGCGACATCGCGGTGAACGCACATTGGAAGCGTGTATTCGTCATCGCCATACTGGCGTATCACCCGGCATGATGGTATCGGGTGCTATTGGTTACACGTCTCGGTAACCTCTTGTTCGCATTGACGGCACTTTGAACAGTGGACGTTACATTTCAGATGTGTTACGACCCATGGCTGTACCTTTCATTCGATCTCTGAGAAACCCTACATTTCAGCAGGATAATGCACGACCGCATGTTGCAGGTCCTGTACGAGCTTTTCTGGATACAGAAAATGTTCGACTGCTGCCCTGGCCAGCACATTCTCCAGATCTCTCACCAATTGAAAACGTCTGGTCAATGGTGGCTGAGCAACTGGCTCGTCACAATACGCCAGTCACTACTCTTGATGAGCTGTGGTATCGTGTTGAAGCTGTATGGGCAGCTGTACCTGTACACGCCATCCAAGCTGTGACTCAATGCCCAGGCGTATCAAGGCCGTTATTTAGGCCAGAGGTGGTTGTTCTGGGTACTGATTTCTCGGGATGTATGCACCCAAATTGCGTGAAAATGTAATCACATGTCAGTTCTAGTATAATATATTTGTCCAATGAATACCCGTATATCATCTGCATTTCTTCTTGGTGTAGCAATTTTATTGGCCATTAGTGTATTTCTCTTGGGCTCGCATGTGGATTATGTTCCACAGCAGCTAGGACTGCCACTTGATTGTTTTCTCCACGAACAGTAGCTGCTCAGGTTCTTTTTTTTTCTGGTTCACACTGTTCCAAAGTAAATTGTTTAGTAACTCTAACAAAAGAGGACCGTGATCGTACTTGGCCAGGAAAACGCTGCGCAAAAAGCGCGACTGCATCTTAAAAATTTCTCCCATTTTCTCCATAAACGTACACCATCTCAATTTTTTTCTTGCACAGAAAGATAATTCATAATGTCATATGCGACCTATTAATCTCAAGAAAGGAAAGATAAGGGGCGTCGAGAAAGGCAGGGTTAGAATTTCTATGAGCGAGAAGCGGCCCGCACGTCGTAATTCCGCCTAGCAATACTAACTCCGCGTCAAAAGCGACTGGTAGCGAGCAAAAGCCGCGAAAGCAGTCACACAAGATAATCAAACGTAAGTAGCCCAAAAGACAATCGTTATAAACGATGTATTGCTGTCTGAATGCTCAGACGGGTAAAATATACAGTCTGTTTACTACATTAATACTTATAACTTCTAAAGCCCAGTCTTATTACGAGAAAGGGCGAATTTCTCATCCCTGTGCTTCCTATTTACATCTACGTGATTACTCTGGTATTCACAATAAAGTGCTTGGCAGAGGGTTCAATGAACCACCTGCTCTCTACCGTTCCACTCTCGAACTGCACGCGGGAAAAACGAGCACTTAAATTTTTCTGTGCCAGCCCTCATTTCTCTTATTTTATCGTGATGATCATTTCTTCCTGTGTAGGTTTTGACAACAGAATGTTTTCGCAATAGGAGGAGAAAACTGATGATTGAAATTTCACGAGAAGATCCTATTGCAACGAAAAACGCCTTTGTTTTAATGATTGCCACTCCAATTCACGTATCATGTCTGTGACACTATCTCCCCTGTTTCGCGATATTACAAAACGAGCTGCCCTTCTTTGTACTTTTTCGATGCCATCCGTCAGTCCCACCTGATGCGTATCCCACACCGCACAGCAATACTCCAGAATAGGGCGGACGAGCGTGGTGTAAGCGGTCTCTTTAGTAGAGCTGTTGCACCTTCTAATCGTCAATGAATCGCAGTCTTTGGTTTGCTCCACCCACAATATTATCTATGTGATCGTTCCAATTTAGGTTATTTGTAATTGTAATCCCTAAGTATTTAGTTGAATTTACAGCCTTCAGGTTTGTGTGACTTACCGCGTAATCGAAATTTAGCTGATTTCTTTTAGTACTGTACTCATGTGAATAACTTCACACTTTTCTTTATTCATGGTCAATTGCCACTTTTCGCACCATACAGATATCTTATCTAAATCATTTTGCAAGTCGTTTTGATCATCTGATGACTCTACAAGACGGTAAATGACAGCATCATCTGCAAACAATCTAAGACGGCTACTCAGATTGTCTCCTATGTCGTTAATATAGACCAGGGCCTATAGCACTTCCTTGGGGAACGCAGGATATTACTTCTGTTTTACCCGATGACTTTCCGTCTATTACTACGAACTGTGACCTTTCTGGCAGGAAATCATGAATCCAGTCGCACAACTGAGGCGATACTCCGTAGGCACGCAGTTTGGTTAGAAGACGTTTGTGAGGAATGGTGTCGAAAGCCTTCTGGAAATCTAAAAATATGGAATCAATTTGACATCCCCTGTCGATAGCACTTATTACTTTATGAGTATAAAAAGCTGATTGTGTTTCACAAGAACGATATTTTCTGAAACCGTGCTGACTATGTGTCAATAAATCGTTTTCTTCGAGGTACTTCATAATGTTCGGCGGCACACCGATTATCGATCAGGGCTGAGTGGGATATCGATTATCATACGTAATTCTAAAAATGTAAACGACGTAACAGCCACGATATTCCGAAATAAAATTAAGGTGTGAACAATGTGATTTAAGTCAATAAATTCATGAATGTCGTTTTTTACGTTTTTCCACCCGAAACTAAAAGACTCAAACTAAGCAAGCACCCCCGTTGTGAGACTTCTCGACAAACAAGAGTGATTACCCCGAATCTAATAAAAAATTAGGTTTTTGAGTCAGTTAGTTTTTTAGTTAATGTGTTCACTCGTTAGTAAGTAGGATGTTTGATTAATTAGTTAGCTATTCAGGTGATTTGTTTGATAATTAATATTTGTATGGCCTCATGACCACGAGACAAACAAAACTTATCCGAATCTGCTGAAAAAATTAATATTTGGCCCAACATTTGTAAAACTCTAATTCCTCTCTCTCAAAACCCACCCTATGGCGAGAGAGGGAGAGTTTTAGTTTTAGCGAATAAAAATGTACGAAGTAAATAAGTACTTTTTATTTATCCGTAACCATTTTCCACGCAAAAATGAGAACATGGATTTTCTTGAATTACAGCGACAACTACCAAGAATCAAAACAGATGTTTAAGACCAAATGTACTCGTTTTTTTATGTAGAATCTAATTCTGTAATAAAAAATGTGGGTTCCCATTTGAAATTTTAAAGTTGCATCCCACCCCGCCCCCAAGCGGCTGGGGTGGCGGGCTAATTTTAGCACCAGCAAATGTCCCCCTCGAAAATAATCAACTTTGGATTCTACACATTTTTTCGTGTAAAGCTTATTTTTCGTGTTATTCTGGTTTGTCAACTTAAAAATTTACACCCTGTATACCGAGGGACATTGATTATTTGCATGTCGCCGTTTGCTGGTGACACACCTTTGTGAATACGCAAAAGTTAAGTATTGTCAATTTAACTTACTGTAATAAACTCCATTAATATGATTTGCTTGAATTGTCTTCTAACGATCCGAGAAAACAACTTCCTAGGCACCCTATATTAGATGACTGGGCAGGATACTACATAAGTGTGTGACGCCTACTGTGAAATCCAGTTGTAATTTTACAATTAATATGACGCCCTTGCGTCTCCTAATCTGATAAGAAACAATCGAGTAGTAACCTTTTACGGACATGGGCCGATAAAAGAAAACAATAAAAATAAAATAAATAAAAATAGTAATCAGGTTTCGAACACGGGACGCCAAATTATTAAACTGCCGTGGTAACCACTGACCCACCATTTCGTCTGGGGATTTCTCCCACTCAAACGCACATTAAGTATCTAGAAATTACATCGAAAACTTTGACTTTTTTTTAATCTGAATCGGTTGAGTGTCTACGAATAAGTCGACACACGTATTCGCTTGTCTTGACTCCTCTTCCACTGAGCGAAGTTGCTGAGAAATCCGTCGATAGCACTTCCCGTGTTGTCCTCCTCAGACTCGCGCGCAAAGGCTGTCAATGATGTGTGCTGCGTTCCAAAAATGAATCCAGTATTTCTCTTCAGTCGAACATCTAGTTTACGATGGAGATAGAGAAAATCAGCGATCGATGATGGAGCGAAGAAATTAAGGTGGCCTCTTGTGTAGCGCAAACCTACAAACATGGGGTTGTACCTACAGGTCACAGCTGTCACCACCCTGTACGACTAAGTGGCGTGCTCGCATGTTGGTCCACAGAACACGAGCCATATCAGATTCAGACAGCTAATATGATGAGCTACGTCACCTCCGTACCGCATTCTTACAGAATGGATATTCCGAACGGGAAACCCCCATTGTCTTACACACGGCACGTGTTAGACAAAGCGAGTAGGTGGAAGAAAGTGAAGAAAAACGAGGAATCGTCGTTCTGCCAAACCTCAGCGGTGTTTCTTCGAAAATAGCTAGATTACTGAAGAAAGATAAAATTAAATGCGTTTTCCGTCCGCCAACGAAACTCAGGTCTCTTTTAGGTTCAGTGAAAGATGATCTAGATTTAAGAAGGCCTGGCATTTACGAGATTCCCTGCATCTGAGAGACTGGGCTAATTTCTGGCACCTTGGAAGATAGATGCGTCGAACATCGAAGACACACACCGTTGGATCAGCCACAGAAATCTGCAATGGGCGAGAATTGCCGCAGTACAGGAAAACTTAATGTAATGTTCCATATCTAACTGAGCAAATATGTAAAATCTTTCAGAAATCATAAAGTGATTTTAATCTTTGGTAATTATGTAGATGCTTGTATTTTAGAAGCTGTTTTTGAAGTAACCAGTCATTTTACTGATATATGCATGTAGGTATTTATTTTTGAAACTTACAATTTTTCAAACTTCACATAAACTTGTCCAATACCGACATAAAAGTTTTCTGGGTGTGGTACCGCGTCATAATGTATAAAACATTTGAACATCATGCATGGGAAGATACAGTTCACGATCGAAGTAGAGAAGAATGGTGCAATTCCTTTTCTAGACGTCGAAGTATACAGGATAACGGAGGGCACACTGGGGCACAGAGTATATCGCAAGCCTACATATACAGACAGGTATCTGCACGCCCAATCCTACCACCACCCAGCGCAGAAGAACTCGGTCATCCGTTCTTTGGCAATCCGTGCGCAGCGCCTAAGGGATGCTCAAAACATTACACCTGAGCGTAAAAGGCTACCCACAACGTTTCTAGCTAGTGGCTACAGCCATAAGTCGATCCACACAGCCTTCTCGACCAACACAAACAAGAAAGATAAGCAAGAAATAGACAAACTGTAGCCTAAACAGTGCGCTTACCTTATGTGAAAAACGTTACCGATCGAATAGGAAAACACCCTCGCCGGGTGGGGGTGCAGCCTGTCTTCTATAGTGGCCGCAGGATCCAGGACGTGCTAGGCTCCACTAAGGACAAGGTGGATGCAGGCGTGTCGAAGGTGGAATGCGGATGTGGAGAGGCATACATCGGTGAGACTGATAGGCCAATAGCAACGCGCATTCGGAAATACGAGCGCTATATTCGTCTAGGGCAACACAACAAATCTGTAGTGGCAGAACATCAGCAAGACTGCGGAAAAGAAATAAAATTCAGACAAGCCTGTGTGTTGGCCAAGCAGTTGGTTATGACGAAACGCAAAATCAAAGAGGCCATCGAAATACTTAAATACCCTAATAACATGAACAGGATGGACTGAGGCTTGCCCCATCTTGGCTGCCAGCAATCAGAGCCCAACAGACCGCACTATCAACACGAGGCCGGAGCACTGCCGGCGATTAACTACCGCCGAGCGGCCGACGTCCAGTATTTGGTAAACAAAAGCCAACTTCTCATTCGGCGGTGACCACCAATCATGGCACATAATTGGTGAAAAACACAACAGCCAATAGACAACAGAGGTTGCGTTCTCCCTCCACTGCAACAATCTATTAAAATAAAATTCCCTCTCCTTCTTCCTCAAGTGACAATTGAAACGAACTGTCTTAAAATTATGACGTAATGGCATGCGCAGTGAACAGTAACAACGAAATATAAGGGACACTGTATAGCATTAACGCACCAGTAGACCTAGAAGAAGGCTGATACTTTTTTTTTTCTCCAGGAGCCTTAGTGTTATACATTATGGCGCGGTACCATACCCAGAAAACTTTTATGTCGACTGACTCTGGCCGCAGAAGCCTACGTATTTATATTGTCCAATACCATTGTACAGAATGGTCCACGGGCGTAAATAAATAAATAAATAAATAAATAAATAAATCTGCTGAACGTAAACACAGGAGTTGCCAACTTAGCACAGAATGCAATCCAGCGTTGGCCACGTTAAATATTGATTCCTTAATGAAGTTTGTTGTAAATAATACATCTCTTTTTCCAACTAACTGCATAGTACACAGTATCAATACTAGGAATAAGAACAATATACGTAAAGATTTAAAATCACTTACCCTTGCCCAGAAAGGAGTCCAGTATTCAGCAACGCATACTTTCAGTAAGTTACCAGCAACCATTAAGAGTTTAGTTTCAGACAAGACACAATTTAAACATAATTTAAAAAAAGTTTTGGTGGCCAACTCCTTCTATTCCATCCATGAGTTTCTCAACAAGTGCAGTAGACCATTTTAATGAAAATTTATTATACTTTTATTTTTGACAATACTTGGTTGTAATAGCCAAGAAACTAGCAAATGTCTGAATGACGGATTTAATGAAAGCAGATGTGTGGTGTGCGTACTGTAACACCATAAGATTATTTGACTTGTCTAATGAAGTAGGCGAGTGTCAGCAATATGTCTCGTGGTCTTATCTTGGGCGTGTTTATCTTCTGCCGTTAGGTCAGATGATAGAAATGCCACTTCCATGCTTAGAGTAGCAGACTGACGGTGACCAACTTTAAACAGAACTTGATTAATTTTCACACACATTTATTAAAATAATAAAAAGCATAGACATTACGTAACTTGATTCTGGATGCTGTTTACAATTGACAATCTGAAGTTCCTTTGGTCTTGGTACGTTAATCTTATTTTCACATATCTCTGATACTTGACAAAGTGTCTATACATTTATCTTCATGGCTATGTACAGGAATATGGTAATCTTATCAGGCGCAGACTGAAACTTGACTATAGGCTGGTACAGACTAATGCAGACTAGTACAGACTGGTGCAGACAAATGCAGACTGACTAATCGGAGGTCTGTACACTCGTTATAATACCTCGTGCATTCAGGTATCACTGCGCGAGTGTGATCCGCGAGGAGAAAAGATTCTATGTTAGCAGCACTCTCATTGGCTGCGTTACATATTAATACGCGGATCGGCGGAAGCAGAATTTGGTCCGTCTCTATGGCAGCGCCATCTCGTAGTGCAGAGGTGGACGAACGCTGCGCCTGTGCTGTTGTGCTTAGCGGGGCGCGCTCTAGTGGGAAAGTTGTGTATGCGCTGACTACGCGGAACTATGTACACAAGATGTAAGTATTAAACCTGTAAATATTAGAAGTTTAAATTTAATTCATGTACCTAATTTTACTGTTTATTGACTGAGGATTATTAAAATGAATGAAACTCAAGTTTTTATAATAACATTTTTGTAATGTGTTAATCTGACATGTTCCACACCCAGGAGGATTTCCCCTTTTATAGGTATATGGAATGATTAATTAATCTAATCTAATCTAATCTAATCTAACAGCGACTACAAAGAGGAACTGTTGGTCGTATAAGGGGGGACACTGCGGTGGCGACATACGTATTTGGCAGACAATGGTGAGGGCGGGCGCAAACCAGCACGGACACGTACAGTCGTGGACAAAACGAGCGAGACCCCTCGCCTTTTCGTTATGCTGATCCACACAGCTTTGAAGTCTGCTACACAGCAGAACAGGCAAGGCGACGAAGTGCTACCAACATATATGCACAGACGTGTAATTGAAAAACTATCCGAACTTTGTCAGACTGTAAGACTATATTAACGCTGAATAGTGTGTTAAACACAACACGTAAATATAAAATATAAATGAAAGAAGAAACGCTAACTAGTGAACTGTACTAATAAAAATGAATTCCTGCTTATCGAGATAACATAACTGTTTTAGTAAGACAAAGTACCCCTCATCGTTACGAATTAGCAAAATATTACGAGCATTCGGCCACGAAATGGTCTGTGTCATCGTTCAGACCAGTCACAGTGGATTACCGTTGTTGACCAACCACGAAAGTGTGCAAATTTAGCAATGCATGAAGATTCATCACGAAATTCTGTTAATGGTGAAAAGGCTTTCAGCGGGTGCGGAGGCCGAACAGTTCTAGGGGCTTCAGTCACAGGTTGGAATCCTACCTCAGGCATGGATGGGTGTGAGGCTCTGAGCTTAGGTAGGTTTAAGTAGTTCTAGGTCTAGGGGACCGATAACCTAAGCAGTTTGGTCGTATAGTTCTTAGAGCCACTTTTTGACCTTTCGCGTAAATTTTCTTTACATAAACGGCCGTGTCTTTAGAGTGCGTTGACATAGCTCACTTTCTTACACCACCAAGTTACCGTATTCCCCAGAAACTGCGACACATTTCCGCTTATTGTGTCTACCCGTACTCGAGCTAAACGGGTTTCAAGGGTTGGGTAGACAGACAGACGGTCAAGAAAGTGAGACTAGTAGGGTTCCATTTTTACTGATTTAGGTGACGAAATCCTAACAACGAATGAATAATTCACCCTACTCTTTATTCGAAATGTTGTAGTTGCAGTCGATACATCAGCATATTAATCGTACCTACGCTTTCGATCGAAATCACATTTACAGGAATGCAAATAAAACCCATTTGCCTATACACATGGTAATTTAGATCCCAGTATTAATGCCACCGCGTTTTAGAAGTGAGAGCATTCACATTACTAGCTAGCTTAAGAAATACTTCGGGTAATGAAAGTTTTCTCGCTATGGTGAGTCTAATGGGGAAATCGAAACATTGTAGAATATGTTTTGCAGCTATGTCGCCGTTTATTTCCGGGGTTGGTGCAGAATTATCCTACTAAATTTATTCGATAATAACAGTATTTTGTTATTTCGATAAACATCCCAAATGATCGTCACATAAACGGTGACATAAAGGAAGAAAATTCATTTTTTTTTACTCCAGAAGCTCTATGCAACAGAAACTGCAGATCATTTTGCCATTTTTCAATGCGAAATTGCCGGCTTATTCATGTCTTAGGTAATAATAGAGGGCTGTTTGCCTGGGTTGTCTGCTAGTGTAGTGAAAGGTGTTAGATACTGCAAGGGAGGCCTGGTTTGTTTTCGGTTCTAATCTTGATGGAGGCAGATAGACTACCAGTAAAGCCATTTTAAGAAATTCTTTCGCCCCAGTGCGTTTTATTACAACCTTTATTCTGAACCAGCGCCTTGTGTGGATGTCATAATGAAACTCTTGTAGAATTTCATACATGTTACTGCCTACTTTTTCCGCTTCTGTCAATAACTGAATTGACGTAAGTGTGGGAACGAATGATTTTTAACAGAATTTCGTTATGAATCATCACGCTTTGCTAAATTTGCACACTTTCATGGTAGTTCAGCAACGCTAATCCAGTGTGACTGGTTGCCGGCTGCGGTGGTCTAGCGGTTCTGGCGCTGCAGTCTGGAACCGCGGGACTGCTACGGTCGCAGGTTCGAATCCTGCCTCGGGCATGGGTGTGTGTGATGTCCTTAGGTTAGTTAGGTTTAAGTAGTTCTAAGTTCTAGGGGACTTATGACCTAAGATGTTGAGTCCCATAGTGCTCAGAGTCATTTCAGTGTGACTGGTCTGAACGATGACACAGACTGTTTCGTGGCCGAATGCGCGTAATATTTAGCTAATCCGTAACGATGTGGGGTACTTTGTCTTACTTAAACAGTTATCTCGATAAGCTGAAATTCATTTTTATTAGTACAGTTCATACTAATTAGAGTTCCTTCTAATTAGTTTCTTCCTTCATTTATATCTTATATTTATGTGTTTAACACACTAATCAGCCTTAGTATAGTCATATACATGATTAAAAACAGTCTGACAAAGTTCGGATGGTTTTTCAATTTCACGCCTGTGCATAGTATGTTGGTAGCATTTCGTCGCCTTGCCCGTTATGCTATGTAGCAGACTTCAAAGCTGTGCGGATCAGCATAACGCAAAGGCGAGGGGCCTCTCTCGTTTTGTCCACGACTGTACATCGGCGGGCGGGCGGCTCCCGACAGTGGGCGCTGGGGAGACCCACGGCAGCAGACCGTTTATGATCGACAGCCTTTGCGCCTGTGGCGAAGCTGTTGGTTCATCGTCCGGCAGGTGGCGTGGCTGTCTGCCTCGTTATCGAACAGGATATGTGCGCTATTGTTCATTGAATTTGGCGCGTTCACGCCAGCGCGGTTTCTGCTTGAACTGGTATAAATGGAAGGGTTCGTTCACAGCCCCAGCGTTCTGGATATTGCAACGATTAAGAACGTCAACCCCAACTTGCAACTGAAGACAGTGTATGAATTCTTCTTTGATCATGGACGAGTCCTGGGTTTGATAGTGAGGAAGCCATTCAGCGACAACCACCAAGTTCAAGAGACATCAAATGGCAATACCAGGCATATTTAACCTAAAATTCCCACCACTGTCTCAGGAACTAAAGCAGCAACGCAAAGGAAGCCGGAAACGATGGATCCGCTACAGAAACCCGGAAGATCGACGAGAAACCCACAGACTGATTATGGAACTGCAAAGAAAAGTTAAAGAATGGCGACAGCAAAACCTAGGAAGACAGGATGGCGACCTTCCTGCTTAGAACAAGAAGAATGGCAAATAATTGACAAAAACAGGCGAAGAAGTGCACCAGAGAGAGCGATCAGAGGTCTGAGTAGGCTCATCGATGACTCGTAGGCTTAAGCTGATTTATAAGCCGAAATATACCAAGATCAGGTGAAGACGTCCTCGACTCCAGTAGAAGATCAGCACCTACGCCGCGTTGATACTGAAACAACGGAAGAAGGGAAAATTTCCAAAAATACTCCAGCATAGGTCCGTCCTCAGCTGGCAACTACGGCAGAGGTTCAACGCATTATTGAAAACAACAAAAACAACTCACTAGGAGAAGAATTTATAAGCAAGGCTGACTTGAAAGGCATGCATAGGAAACAAATTGTATAAATAACAAAAATCATAAACATCTCTTTGATGTTGTATTACTTCCGTGAGTCCAGGGTAGTACCCATTCCTAAACCAGGAAAAGGCCTCTCTCAGCTGGGAAATTACAGACCAGTTAACCTCCTTCCAGCGCTGAGAAACGGGCTAGAAAAGTATTCTTAGGCGAATACAGGACATCCTCGTCGCAATTTGGATTTGAGGAGAAACTGTTTGCTGAACTACAGCTCCTACTGCGGCGTGGCTGGGATTTTGAGTATTTCCGTGTGCAGGCTGCAAATTAGAAATCACCTACCTCAGAACGGCGTCTGCTCGATGTCGCTCCACTCGGCAAAGTAGATACTTACAAAAAGCAGCACTGATAAAACACACCATCTAATACCTACAATAACTGAGGCCGCCGAACACTAGTAATGAAATGAAGCCCTGTAGAAAAACTGTCATTAAAAAATTTATCGGGCGGTAAGGAAATAGATAGGCTTCTGGAAAATAATGTCCGAAATTTCCACACAAAAAGGTTTATTTTGTCCAGCTAGCCAAAGAAACGGTACTGTTCAGTCCACATTTAAACTATTGGCTATTTTCTTCACATTCACAATTCGTACACTCATTTCACACGCACAGCAGCCAGAAATCTGTACAAACCCGACCAGCACTAAATAACGTTCTCACAGTCATCAATTTCACTACTAACATGAGTTATTACATTCAGTCCTTCTTGTGGATTGCTCAAAAAAGAAACTGCTCTCCAAAAAATGCTCAGTGGTTGAATACTGCAACATTGCCACGAGGGTACTATGAAGGCCAAATTTCACACGCGAATATCTATCCAACTAAGCAGTTCTAGAACTTCCAAACTTCACAAAACCGTCCGTAACTACTTCAGTGTTAGTCACGCCACGTATCAAACGCAAGGAACTCAATATTCCTTCATTTTACATATTATTAAAGACGGGCACTAGTAACATGACCGTCCGCGTTCAAAGCTAGCGAGCGACTCCTTTGTTGTGGCCTCACTCCCAGTATAAACTATCCGGTAAAGAGCGGGAACCGTCTCAATTCCGATTGGCTAACCATATTCACTGCCAATCAGAATGTTCGCTCATGATCATGGTCGCGCCAAAACTGGCCTGCAGCAATCCTTACATACAGACGCGTTGTGATGTAACAAAATAAAAGTGATGTTATTCAATGGAAAAGTTAGAAATTGAGATTTCGCTTACTGTTTTATCAATCACAACTGGCGTAAGAATCATGGATTGACCATTGTCATAAAATATTGCATTATGAAAAGTGAATAGTCTTTGCTTGCAGTTTCGCGTGGCTTGAAGCAGTCACAGCTAGCGTGCTATTGATTAAGAAATTGCATTATCTTCTAATTACTTCATGATCGTAGATGCGATCATACCCGGTCGTGAAGTTATTGTTATGAAGGGACCAGAAAGTTCTTAAGGGCGCAAAAACAACTGTAACATCACACAAAAGGGAAATTCAAGATTAAAGCTGATGCAAGAAGACCATAAAACAGTTTTCTTTTTGTCAATGTAACACGCACATTGGACTGCTGATCTTGGTGTCTGTAATCTTAGAAAAATGAATAATTAAAATGAAAATAATACTGAGGAGATGATAGGAATGAGCACTGCTAAATGATTCACTATTTCCAGAACAAATATTTATTTAACTAAAACATACATCGTACCTTATGCTTAGTACTACAATGACGGTAGATTTTTATGTTCGTTTCATGTCCATTTAGCGCTCTTTTATATAGTCATTGTCCTCTTGAGTCACCCGTGCGTCGTCACAAGTTATAACAGTTCCTCTTTTTACACTTCAGTCAAACTTAGACGGAACACGTTTTTATTCATTTAGTAAAAAATTAGATCAGACCGCCACAAATCTGCGTCCGTCTTACTTAAGGAAAACAGTACAAGTCTTCAGCGCTCAGGGCTTCATTTGTTCTACAGCAAACAAAATAGTGAAGGATCGCATATCGATCCGTATTCTTCTGTTTATATTGCCGCCCAAAGACGACGAATTACATTATTTAGGGAATTCCACCGTCACTATGCAACGCCTTATTATACATTAATCATTCTTTATAAACAAGTGTTTGCCTTCTGGCTGAAAGTATTAACTATTTGCTGTTATATTGAAGCCAAAAATAGCGAATATCACAGCGTCTATGTCATTCTGATATACAAATATTAAAGTAATGTTTTAATAAACGAAAACGAAAAGGCAATAAATCTGCAAATATCCTTTAGATGCAGATAATACTCCAGCTGACTTTCTGGCTGCTGTGTTACAATGGCAATCACACCTAGACATACGTCATCAGCAAAGTGGGTAACTTCCTATGAACATTTTCCCACGACAGGCTTACTTAACTCTTGCAGGTTACTTAAGGTAGTATACAATGCAACATTAAAATTTGACGAATGGCCGACCTACATAGTCTCATTCCTCACATATACTCCCACAACAATCTTAGACACCAATAATAATTTTGTCTGATTTTTCTATTACGAAAGCGAAAAATAACTAAAGTTTTAATACGAAAATCTCAATTAATTAATTCTGCCCCCTGCGAGTTCTGTTTATGTTTTTAGATAATACCAAAGGATAAACTATTATATTTCCTAACTGAATTTAGTTTCTAAACTGTCGGTTTTTGACTTTTTTAGAAATTGTTTTCTGTCTCTGAAACTATCATAGTTATAACGCTGAAATTTAAATACAATCTTCTTCTGAATGTCAAAAGGTAGTGTACCGATTTTGAAAATGATTGAATAATATTTAACATCATTTATTTAGGTTCTTATAGAGAATCATAAAAGAAGGTTGTATACGTGGAAGAATCCTGGAGATACTAGTAGGTATCAGATAGATTATATAATGGTAAGACAGAGATTTAGGAACCAGGTTTTAAATTGTAAGACATTTCCTGGGGCAGATGTGGATTCTGACCACAATCTATTGGTTATGAACTGCAGATTGAAACTGAAGAAACTGCAAAAAGGTGGGAATTTAAGGAGATGGGACCTGGATAAACTGAAAGAACCAGAGGTTATAGAGAGTTTCAGGGAGAGCATAAGGGAACAATTGACAGGAATGGGGGAAAGAAATACAGTAGAAGAAGAATGGGTAGCTCTGAGAGATGAAGTAGTGAAGGCAGCAGAGGATCAAGTAGGTAAAAAGACGAGGGCTAATAGAAATCCTTGGGTAACAGAAGAAATATTGAATTTAATTGATGAAAGGAGAAAATATAAAAATGCAGCAAATGAAGGAGGCAAAAAGGAATACAGACGTCTCAAAAATGATATCGACAGGAAGTGCAAAATGGCTAAGCAGGGATGGCTAGAGGACAAATGTAAGGATGTAGAGGCTTGTCTCACTAGGGGTAAGATAGATACTGCCTACAGGAAAATTAAAGAGACCTTTGGAGAGAAGAGAACCACTTGTATGAATATCAAGAGCTCAGATGGCAACCCAGTTCTAAGCAAAGAAGGGAAGGCAGAAAGGTGGAAGGAATATATAGAGGGTTTATACAAGGGCGATGTACTTGAGGACAATATTATGGAAATGGAAGAGGATGTAGATGAAGACGAAATGGGAGATAAGATACTGCGTGAAGAGTTTGACAGAGCACTGAAAGACCTGAGTCGAAACAAGGCCCCGGGAGTAGACAACATTCCATTTGAACTACTGATGGCCTCGGGAGAGCCAGTCATGACAAAACTCTACCATCTGGTGAGCACGATGTATGAGACAGGCGAAATACCCTCAGACTTCAAGAAGAATATAATAATTCCAATCCCAAAGAAAGCAGGTGTTGACAGATGTGAAAATTACCGAACTATCAGTTTAATAAGTCACAGCTGCAAAATACTAACGCGAATTCTTTACAGACGAATGGAAAAACTGGTAGAAGCCGACCTCGGGGAAGATCAGTTTGGATTCCGTAGAAATGTTGGAACACGTGAGGCAATACTGACCTTACGACTTATCTTGGAAGAAAGATTAAGAAAAGCCAAACCTACGTTTCTAGCTTTTGTAGACTTAGAGAAAGCTTTTGACAATGTTGACTGGAATACTCTCTTTCAAATTCTGAAGGTGGCAGGGGTAAAATACAGGGAGCGAAAGGTTATTTACAGTTTGTACAGAAACCAGATGGCAGTTATAAGAGTCGAGGGGCATGAAAGGGAAGCAGTGGTTGGGAAAGGAGTAAGACAGGGTTGTAGCCTCTCCCCGATGTTATTCAATCTGTATATTGAGCAAGCAGTAAAGGAAACAAAAGAAAAATTCGGAGTAGGTATTAAAATTCATGGAGAAGAAGTAAAAACTTTGAGGTTCGCCGATGACATTGTAATTCTGTCAGAGACAGCAAAGGACTTGGAAGAGCAGTTGAACGGAATGGACAGTGTCTTGAAAGGAGGATATAAGATGAACATCAACAAAAGCAAAACGAGGATAATGGAATGTAGTCAAACTAAGTCGGGTGATGCTGAGGGAATTAGATTAGGAAATGAGACACTTAAAGTAGTAAAGGAGTTTTGCTATTTAGGGAGTAAAATAACCGATGATGGTCGAAGTAGAGAGGAGATAAAATGTAGACTGGCAATGGCAAGGAAAGCGTTTCTCAAGAAGAGGAATTTGTTAACATCGAGTATAGATTTAAACGTCAGGAAGTCGTTTCTGAAAGTATTTGTATGGAGTGTAGCCATGTATGGAAGTGAAACATGGACGATAACTAGTTTGGACAAGAAGAGAATAGAAGCTTTCGAAATGTGGTGCTACAGAAGAATGCTGAAGATAAGGTGGGTAGATCACGTAACTAATGAGGAGGTATTGAATAGGATTGGGGAGAAGAGAAGTTTGTGGCACAACTTGACTAGAAGAAGGGATCGGTTGGTAGGACATGTTTTGAGGCATCAAGGGATCACAAATTTAGCATTGGAGGGCAGTGTAGAGGGTAAAAATCGTAGAGGGAGACCAAGAGATGAATACACTAAGCAGATTCAGAAGGATGTAGGTTGCAGTAGATACTGGGAGATGAAGAAGCTTGCACAGGATAGAGTAGCATGGAGAGCTGCATCAAACCAGTCTCAGGACTGAAGACCACAACAACATAGGTGGTGGGGTAGCGTCTTTGATTCATAATCAAAACGTCTTTGGTCCCGGGTTCGATCCCTGCCACTGCCTAAATTTTGATAAATAATCAGCATTGGCGGCCGAAGACTTCCGGCATAAGAAGTCAGCCTCATTCTGCCAACGGCCTTGTCAAAGAGGGTGGAGGAGCGGATAGAGATTCAGGGCACTCTCTTGTCCTAGGGGTGGGAAATTGCCCCTAAAGGCGAAAGAATCAGCAATGATCAACGACATGAGGATGCAGAAGGCAATGGAAACCACTGCATTAAAGACACGTAACGTGTATCCACAGGACATGTGGCCTGTATTTGAAGAAGTGTCATGATGATCTCTCCATTGGCAAAAGATTCCGGAATAGTCCCCCATTCGGATCTCCGGGAGGGGACTGCCAAGGGGGAGGTTACCATGAGAAAAAGATTGAATAATCAACGAAAGGATAACGTTCTACGAGTCGGGGCGTGGAATGTCAGAAGCTTGAACGTGGTAGGGAAACTAGAAAATCTGAAAAGGGAAATGCAAAGGCTCAATCTATATATAGTAGGGGTCAGTGAAGTGAAGTGGAAGGAAGACAAGGATTTCTGGTCAGATGAGTATCGGGTAATATCAACAGCAGCAGAAAATGGCATAACAGGTGTAGGATTCGTTATGAGTAGGAAGGTAGGGCAGATGGTGTGTTACTGTGAACAGTTCAGTGACCGGGTTGTTCTAATCAGATTCGACAGCAGACCAACACCGACAACGATAGTTCAGGTATACATGCCGACGTCGCAAGCTGAAGATGAACAGATAGAGAAAGTGTATGAGGATATTGAAAGGGTAATGCAGTATGTAAAGGGGGACGAAAATCTAATAGTCGTGGGCGACTGGAATACAGTTGTAGGGGAAGGAGTAGAAGAAAAGGTTACGGGAGAATATGGACTTGGGACAAGGAATAAAAGAGGAGAAAGACTAGTTGAGTTCTGTAACAAGTTTCAGCTAGTAATAGCCAATACCCTGTTCAAGAATCACAAGAGGAGGAGGTATACTTGGAAAAGGCCGGGAGATACGGGAAGATTTCAATTAGATTACATCATGGTCAGACAGAGATTCCGAAATCAGATACTGGATTGTAAGGCCCCCAGGAGCACATATAGACTCAGATCACAATATAGTAGTGATGAAGAGTAGGCTGCAGTTCAAGACATTAGTCAGGAAGAATCAATACGCAAAGAAGTGGGATACGGAAGTACTAAGGAATGACGAGATACGTTTGAAGTTCTCTAACGCTATAGATACAGCAATAAGGATTAGCGCAGTAGGCAGTACAGTTGAAGAGGAATGGACATCTCTAAAAAGGGCCATCACAGAAGTTGGGAAGGAAAACATAGGTACAAAGAAGGTAGCTGCGAAGAAACCATGGGTAACAGAAGAAATACTTCAGTTGATTGATGAAAGGAGGAAGTACAAACATGTTCCGGGAAAATCAGGAATACAGAAATACAAGTCGCTGAGGAATGAAATAAATAGGAAGTGCAGGGAAGCTAAGACGAAATGGCTGCAGGAAAAATGTGAAGACATCGAAAAAGATATGATTGTCGGAAGGACAGACTCAGCATACAGGAAAGTCAAAACAACCTTTGGCGACATTAAAAGCAACGGTGGTAACATTAAGAGTGCAACGGGAATTCCACTGTTAAATGCAGAGGAGAGAGCAGATAGGTGAAAAGAATACATTGAAAGTCTCTATGAGGGTGAAGATTTGTCTGATGTGATAGAAGAAGAAACAGGAGTCGATTTAGAAGAGATAGGGGATCCAGTATTAGAATCGGAATTTAAAAGAGCTTTGGAGGACTTAGGGTCAAATAAGGCAGAAGGGATAGATAACATTCCATCAGAATTTCTAAAATCATTGGGGGAAGTGGCAACAAAACGACTATTCACGTTGGTGTGTAGAATATGAGTCTGGCGATATACCATCTGACTTTCGGAAAAGCATCATCCACACAATTCCGCAGACGGCAAGAGCTGACAAGTGCGAGAATTATCGCACAATCAGCTTAACAGCTCATGCATCGAAGCTGCTTATAAGAATAATATACAGAAGAATGGAAAAGAAAATTGAGAATGCGCTAGGTGACGATCAGTTTGGCTTTAGGAAATGTAAAGGGACGAGAGAGGCAATTCTGACGTTACGGCTAATAATAGAAGCAAGGCTAAAGAAAAATCAAGACACTTTCATAGGATTTGTCTACCTGGAAAAAGCGTTCGACAATATAAAATGGTACAAGCTGTTCGAGATTCTGAAAAAAGTAGGGGTAAGCTATAGGGAGAGACGGGTCATATACAATGTCTACAACAACCAAGAGGGAATAATAAGAGCGGACGATCAAGAACGAGGTGTTCGTATTAAGAAGAGTGTAAGACAAGGCTGTAGCCTTTCGCCCCTACTCTTCAATCTGTACATCGAGGAAGCAATGATGGAAATAAAAGAAAGGTTCAGGAGTGGAATTAAAATACAAGGTGAAAGGATATCAATGATACGATTCGCTGATGACATTGCTATCCTGAGTGAAAGTGAAGAAGAATTAAATGATCTGCTGAACGGAATGAACAGTCTAATGAGTACACAGTATGGTTTGAGAGTAAATAGGAGAAAGACGAAGGTAATGCGAAGTAGTAGAAAAGAGAACAGCGAGAAACTTAACATCAGGATTGATGGTCACGAAGTCAATGAAGTTAAGGAATGCTGCTACCTAGGCAGTAAAATAACCAATGACGGACGGAGCAAAGGAGGACATAAAAAGCAGACTCGCTATGGCAAAAAAGGCATTTCTGGCCAAGAGAAGTCTACTAATATCAAATACCGGCCTTAATTTGAGGAAGAAATTTCTGAGGATGTACGTCTGGAGTACAGCACTGTATGGTAGTGAAACATGGACTGTGGGAAAGCCGGAACAGAAGAGAATCGAAGCATTTGAGATGTGGTGCTGTAGACGAATGTTGAAAATTAGGTGGACTGATAAGGTAAGGAATGAGGAGGTTCTACGCAGAATCGGAGAGGAAAGGAATATGTAGAAAACACTGATAAGGAGAAGGAACAGGATGATAGGACATCTGCTAAGACATGAGGGAATGACTTCCATGGTGCATCAAACCAGTCAGTAGACTGATGACAAAAAAAAAAAAAGGTGGTCAATGTACGCATCCAGTAAGAGACATTGGATAGCTTTCCCACTGCAGGCAGTGACAGATGCGCGTTTGTCTCTCGGTTAGGCCGGCAGATGTCAGCCTCCGAAAACAAACGTTTGCTCGGAACAACTTGCGACGCTACACTACGAATAACAGAAACCGTAACAACATGACTTCAGCAAGAAAAAGTCAACCATCGGGGTTTTTCTAGATTTAGAGAAAGGGTAGGATACAGTATGGGTCCAGAACTTAGTAATCAATTTGTCTAAGACCACTCCGTTGCCAACTGCTACCTCAAAATCATTGATAGGTTTCTCGACGACTCTAATTTCGTATCCAAGATCAGAACTCGACATTAAGATTAGTCACCGCGGGAATCCCTGAAGAGTGCGTCACCTCGCCTCCACATTTAAACTTGTACATTAAAGAGATTCATACTGTGCAACATTTGTCTGTCAGCTTATATGCAGATGGCACAGTGTTCTTTACTACTGGAAAGCGAGTGGATCACCTCACACCGACGATGAAAAAGCAATTAAGCGTTGTGGAACAGAGGGCTAAAGGCAACAAAATAACAATTAAGTCGACCAAGGCAGCAGCCATTGTCTTTACGAAGGGGAAACGCATCTTCAACGTTAGGCACCGGCTATTAAAATAACAGACCCCATGGTCAAATACTGTCTGGGAGTACGTCACGACAGGAAACTGCTTTAAACGACACAAATGCGAGAGAAGAAATCTTCTGAAAAGCCCGGATCTGAACCAACATACGAAATTACAATTGTACCTTGCCACAGTAGGACCCATTCTACTATACAGCTCGACATTATGGGAATCTACGTGTGAAACCGTTTAGAAGAACCTACAGGTACTACAAAATCACTGCCTCAGATGGATCACAGGAGCCATTCAGTGGGTACGGAACCCACAATACGAGGGTACTTGACAAACTGGACGCCCTACGAGGAATAATACGTCAGCTAGGTACAGCAGGAACTTTCTGTGTTTGAAGGGGAACAACAGTCCAAAATCCATGCTGAGTTGCTGGAAGTGTAAACAGCATAATTTTTTCACACAGAGCTTAGATGCTGCAGATAATCCTAGTGGTGCAGCAAAGTCTAATGTCGAAAAACGAAGTGGCAGGCCACCTCTCTGCAAAGATTCGGGAACCACAAGAGAGGTGGGGGCGTAACACAATCGACGCGCAAGTCGAAAAAGTGAAAATCAGTTGCGAATCAGTTTTTAACATTTTACACGCCATTTTGAACGTGGCAAAGGTTGTCACCAGTTGGGGTCTGCTACTGCTCACATCATTTCAAAAAGCCCACCAAACTGAAGCAGTAGCGGAAATGTTGTAGCTGTGTCAGACCAGTTCAGACGACTTGTTGAGCTACCTAATGACGGATGAACCAGGTACTCGCCTGAGACGTGTTTCAACACCAGACAGAGTTTGAAAGAGGCTGAATTGTGGCTCTCCATTTGGCCAGCTGGTTGGATCGTGCAGTATCCGGATTTATAGTACACACTGATGTGACAATGGCCCATTGTTGGACTGCACGGGAACGTGGCTGCAGGCATACTTGTAGTCAAGGACACAGTCGACCACTGCTGGCCACCTCAAGGGATGATCGACGTATTGTGTACTGGACACATTTCCTTTCACATTGAAAGGGTACAGTACCGCCCGACATTGAAAATAGGTACAACATACTTCATTATTCTTGTCAGTACAACATATTTTTTCTAATAATAACTCAATTTCAATTAATACAGCGAAGCCGGATACCAGTGTGGGAAAGAATGACAATTTATTTATTTAATTGATCACATGTGCACTCCCACAAAATAAATTCCTACATCCAGTTTGGTGAGATCTGTAAAATGAATGAATGTATGGTCGTCTGCTAACCGCAGATAGTGAATGTGAATATATGATCATCTTTGAGACGTTCTTTGGGTCACCTTTGGTGGAACCAAAGGGATGAAATTTACCGGAGCTTTGAGCGCCTGAAATGTGGCTGACCAATACGGTAGCAAGGTGCTCCCCCACTTCGGCAGAGGTGCGAGAGGACCTGAAGAACGGCCATGTTTCAGCACTCTGCTGCTAGATCTAGTGTTGGTAAGACCTGTCTTAGGTGTGCTCCGTCAAGACAAAAGATTGGAGACATGGTATGCATGTGAAATACTTAAGAGTAGTTTGGAATAATAATTTCTCTATTTCAGGAACTTTTGTGGGGAGAATTAAATGTCGGGCAGGTAATATTAAGGGGATAGTGGTAATCTTCAGAAGTGACGAACGGTCACAATGAAACCGTGTGTAGCAATAAGTTGAAATACTTCCGAGTGCTTAAGTTAAGCTAAATTACTAGCGTGTGTACTATAAGTTGGAGATATTTAAGAAATGGCGTGTGCAGGACTTGAAATTAGAGACGAGTACTTCCACGTGGTGAGTACTGTGTGAGTCTCAATCTGTGTATGAGACAAAGGATAAAGAGAAGTACTCGTCCATGGTATCAGTTGAGGACTCGCGTGTGTGATTAATATGTTCTTACTTTGCGTGTTATGTTTCCGTGTGACGTTTGATTCAAACTATAATACTCTGAGAGAGAAGCAAGGTGAGTCAGCCGTCTATCCAGCAACGCCACTTGGCTTGCATTGCACAGGAAGACGTGCATATATCCTCCAGAGTTCATAGTAGGAAAGAAAAATTACGAAGTGGGGCAGTGTCGTGTGAAACTGGGATAAATACTAATTGAAGTGGGAAAGCTGAAAGTGATAATGTTGTGACTATTCCTTGTGCTGTATTCCATGTTGCAGTGTGGTGTATGTCATGTAATTTAAGTATGTGTGGTTTGCATGGGAGAGTAGCAAGGTAGTTTCAGAGATAGTGGGTTATGCATGTTCCTTTTGTACCGCTGGTCTGGAGGAAAGTTTCGTGATGATGGTTGTGAGAGACGAAGTGTGAGATATAGCAAAAGATCCACCATCCTATCCAGAAAGTGCACTGTAGCGTTAAATAATTACGAGACCATAAGATAGAGATTCACCAATGTAAAGCCATGCCCACTGGGCGGAATTTCTCATGTGTTATTGTTGTAGGTTATAGAATTTGTGTGTTTAGGTTATAGAATTTATCAGAATAAATAAGATAGTGAAAATAAAAAGATTGGTGGCCTTTTCCTTCGCATAGTGTGTTGCCATGATACCCAGAATTTATAATGTGTGAGCCATTCATATGCAGTGCGATGGCCACGTGTTGATCAAAGCCCTCGAATAAGAACGAAAATGTGGTATTGCCAGCGCGTAGTGAACAGTCAGTTGTGTAAATTACTAATAGTCAGATGTGCGTTTCCGGTGCGCAATATCCAAGCAGAAGAATAACTTTTAACTTAATTGTGAGTACTAGAGTTCATGTTACTTGATAAATAAAAAATGAATCCACTCGCTTGGCAGACCACTCATCTTGCAGGCCTGACTGCTTGATGCCACAGTATGAGCAAGGCATGCGGGTGCCTCTCAATATCAGCGCACGCCATCCGAGAACAAGTAATGGCTTCCCTGCAACATTCCGCCATCCTGCACCAGTGGTGGGAGATTAGCATCAGTCGGACTAGGGAATCACAGTCCCTTGTGTAGGCTGCCGCTAACACAAACAGCAGCGTTTGGAATGACACCATGACAGTAAGCACGAACTGCTGATGAATGGCACCTCATTGTGTTCATCAGTGAATCATGGTTGGTGAATATGGTGGCGACTTGGTGGATGTCCCATTCTTCCAACGCGTTAGAGAGTCACAGAGTATGATTTCAGGTCACGTCTGGTATCGGCTGAGGGAAATTTGACGGCACAATACTACATCACGATAATTCTACATCCTCATGTATTATTAACTCATATGTGACAGTATAGTGGTGCCAATTTTCAACAACACGATGCCCTTCCACACACGGCACTTTCTGTATGAACTGAGTTATGTTGAGGTACCCCCGTGACCAGCAGAATCCCCAGACCTGTCCCCAACAGAACATGGGTGAGATCAGTTCTGGTGCCAACTCTGTCCCAGCGACAGTTTCCAGGATATAAAGACCATAGTTACAACAGCTGTGAGCCAGCTTGTCTCAGGAGAGAATACAAAAGCTTTATGGCACTGCCGTCAGACAAATCACTGCATGCATCCGGATCGGAGCGGGTACAACGTCAGACTGATAAGAGGGCTCATACTAACAACTTATTTGTAATTTGACTTCATACTGTGATCACTGAAATAATATCACATAATTTTTCAACCCGCTAACTTCCATTCCGTTTCATCCTCCCCTTCTAGATGCCTTATTTTGCTTGTCAGAAAGTGTATATGACAGATCTCTACAAAAAAGGATTGCAAAAAAGACTAAAATGATGTGGGCATGTGAAGAGAAAGAATGAGAAGAGGCCTTGGAATAGTCAGGATGAACGTTGAGAGGAAGAGACCAAGTGACAAAAGGCTAGAAGGAAAGGAAGAAAGCATTTAGGAGAGAGGTGAAGACTGGACCAAGGTAGCGACAGAGAGATGGTGAGAAAACCTAAGGAGATCTTTATCTACAGCAGTATTCTGCAAGTCACCTTACACCGTGTAGCAGAGGATTCTTCTGATAGTACTATCTGTTCCTCCCTTTCCTGTTCCACTGACGAATGACGCGTGGGAAGAATCGTTGTCAAGGAAGTTACGTATGAGCTCTAATTTTTCTGATTTTCTAGTAGAGGTCATTTCACGAGACGAACGTGGAATCGCGTAATATGTTGTACGGCTCTTCTTGGAAAATACGCTCTAGAAATTTCAACAATAAATCTCTCTTGACATTATTAATAAAGGAAATTTCATGTATGAGTCCGAGATGATTGTGAATACTTTCTGAATAAAACAGTTTGGATTGCTTAATACGCGTCTTTTCTCTTAACGCCTTTTCGGCTGTTGCCGCTATCAAATCAAAACTCAGAGCAAGGTTCAATGTCAGTATCCATAAAATAACTTCCTAATCGGAGCTTCAACTCTTAACGCTGAACATTGTTGTAGAAGTGCTGAGATTTAAACTGACGACGGTAGCGGCCAAAACGACGTCAGAAATGAAAACACATGTCAAGCGATCTAAAGTGCTTTATTCACAGAACTCTCCATGATGCACAACGGCACTCCTGCTGCGCCTGGACTGGAGATAGTTCTCCGTAACGCTTTCGCGCGGGCTAGACGATCTAGTAACGAAGTGCGTCGGTCTTCGTTGGATCTCGTGTGTTTGTGTGTGTGTGTGTGTGTGCCTTCTTTTTCCCTACAATCTGTTTTTTGCGGTCTTTTCACCTTAGGATGTTCCGGATGGTTACTCCTAGGTATTGTACGGTAGTTACTGTTTCTTGTGATTTGTCACAAAGGGTGTAATAGAATAGTAGTGGATTCTTCTCCTACTAAGCTCAGTACATTACATTGTATTGATATGTGATATTGAGAATTAGCTGCCAATCTACATCTACATCCATACTCCGCAAGCCACCTGACGGTGCATGGCGGAGAGTACCTAGAGTACCTCTATCGGTTCTCCCTTCTATTCCAGTCTCGTATTGTTCGTGGAAAGAAAGATTGTCGGTATGCCTCTGTGTGTGCTCTAATCTCTCTGATTTTATCCTCATGGTCTCTTCGCAGATACACGTAGAAACTTCAGGAGAAGCCCTTACCGAGCTACTGAGCGTCTCTCTTGCAGAGTCTTCCACTGGTGTTTATCTGTCATCTCCATAACGCTTTCGCGATTACTAAATGATCCTGTAACGAAGCGCGCTGCTCTCAGTTGGATCTTCTCCATCTCTTCTATCAACCCTATCTGGTACGGATCCCACACCGCAGAGCAGTATTCAAGCAGTGGGCGAACAAGTGTACTGTAACCTACTTCCTTTGTTTTCGAACTGCATTTCCTTAGGATTCTTCCAATGAATCTCAGTCTGGCATCTGCTTTACCGACGATTATTTTATGTGGTCATTCCATTTTAAATCACTCCTAATGCTTAGTCCCAGATAGTTTATGGAATTAACTGCTTCCAGTTGTTGACCTGCTATATTGTAGCTAAATGATAAAGAATCTTTTTTTCTTTGTATTCGCAGCACATTATACTTGTCTAAATTGAGATTCAATTGCAATTCCTGCACCATGCGTCAGTTCGTTGCATATCCTTCTGCATTTCAGTACAATTTTCCATTGTTACAATCTCTCGATACACTACAGCATCATGAACTTCCGATGTTATCCACAAAGTCATTTATATATATTGTGAATAGCAATGGTCCTAAGACACTCCCCTGCGGAACACCTGAAATCACTCTTACTTCGGAAAACTTCTCTCCATTGAGAATGACATGCTGCGCTCCGTTATCTAGGAACTCAATCGCTGTACCAAGAGTCGATCCCCTGCAGGTCTTCTTGCATTCGGGTCAGTTCTGAAGTGTGCGATTTCTTTGTATACAACAGCATCATCTGCAAACACCCTCATGGAAGTTTACGACGTTACACGCTAGGTCATTTATATATATTTTAAAAAGTAATGGTCTTATAGCACTCCCTTGTGGTAGGCCCGAAGTTATTTTTGCGTCTGAAGATTTCCCTCCACGCGCTGTTTTCGGTTTGCCAGAAACTCTTCTATGTAATCACACAATCGATATAATTTTCCGCGAGCTCTTATTTTATTCATTAGGTGACAGTACGAATCTGTATCGAATGCCTTCCGGATGTTTCCTGAGGGTCGTGGACGGACAGAATGAGCAGCGTTTCACATGATCGTAATTTTTGGAATCCATGTTGATTCCTAGAGAAGCGATTTTCAGTCTCCAGATATGTCGTAATATGTGAACATAAAACGCGATCCAAAATTCCAGAAGAGACAGACGTCAGAGACAGAGACCTACTCTAGACACTTCTTAAAAAAGGGGATGACCTGCGGTTTTTTTCCAGTCACTACAAACACTTCGTTCTTCCACTGAACTGTGGTACACTGCTGCCACAAGAGGAGTAAGTTTTTCGCGTGCTCTACACATAGTCATATTGGTATCCCATCAGTTGGTATTTTGTTACTTGCATGACTCTGGCAAGTTATCGCCTCCACATATTACGACAGCATGATCAGGAAGATTGCTCGTGATATTCTCGAAGTTATATCTTATGCCCTCTACCACTACAGCTCCCGACGCATTTGTTTCATAAATGCATCCGACGGCGAGCCTTATGTTGCCAGTGGCAGAAAAATGCGCAAGGTGATGACGACTCGTGACTTCTGTATGTATAAGGGGCGTTCAAAAAGAAACGAGCCAGAGGCATAATTACAGAAGCCATACCTGTATGTTAAAAGTATTGATCCTTGCTGTTGAGACACTTATCCGACTGTGCCACAAGGTGGAGAATGGCTGTTTCATAAAATTACTGGGGCTGCGATGTTAACCAGTTCCACATGTGCAGCTGGACGTCGTCGTCTGGGGTGAATCGTTGCCCCTCACAGCCTTTTTAAGGGGACCAAAAATGGCGTAATCACTGGGAGAGAGGTCCGGACTGTATGGAAGATGGCCGAGAACCTCCCATTCGAATTTCTGCATGAGTGCGACGACTGTGCTGGCCGTATGAGGCTTTGCATTGTCGTGGAGCAGAATTACCTCACAGGTGAGATTGCCTGGTCGTTTTGATTTGATCGCTTTACGAAGGGTGGTCAAGGTTTGCGAGTAACACTGGGCATTCACTTCTGTCCCGTGCTGCAGGAAGTGAATCAGAAGGGGGCCCTTTTGGTCAAAGAAGAATGTCAGCGTAACCATTCTTGCACTCGTATTGATGACCTTGGCATTTTTGGTGGTGGTGACCCTGGATGCTTCCACTGGAGACATTGTCGTTTTGATTCTGGTTCGAAGTGATGACACCACGACTCATCTCCGTCCACCACTCGTGCCAGGAACGCATTCCCTTCCCGAGCATTGCGGTGCAGATGAGCAAGACAGTGGGCCATTCGACATGCTTCCTGGTGTGGTTGAAGACTGCGGGGCACCCATTGGGCATATGCAATTTGCATATGTGCAGTCGTTGCTTTATGATGGTGTGAAAACTTCCGACACTCAATCCGACCACGGCGGCTATGGCTTTCACTATCACTCAGCGGTCCTGAGTAATGAATGCATCCACCAGCTGGACGATGCTATCGGTAATGCAGTTTGGTGCTCCAGCCGTGCATCATCGGCTAAAGCACCCGTCCTTCCCTGAAGCGCTTGTGCCACGCCTCGACTCTGCAAGGAACATGCAGTGTTCGCCATACACTTGTGACATTCGTCCATGAGTGTCCGTTCTTCCTACTCCTTCCGCTGTTGGAAAACGAACAACACCTCTTTGCTCTTCTGTTGATGCCTCCATGTCACTGTGCGCAATGCGACTGTCTGCGTTGGACGTTTGATGCATGCTGCTGCTAGCTCTGTATAGTCACGTGACGTGCACGCGTGCCCTCTAGCGACGGGTTGTGAATTTCCACGCTCTGGGCGGACACGCCACGATATTACCCTCCTGTCACCGGTTTGCGCATTCCAGACTCCGGTTCGTTTCTTTTGGAACGCCCCTTATACAGGGTGTTACAAAAAGGTACGGCCAAACTTTCAGGAAACATTCCTCACACACAAACAAAGAAAATATGTTATGTGGACATGTGTCCGGAAATGCTTGCTTTCCATGTTAGAGCTCGTTTTATTACTTCTCTTCAAATCACATTAATCATGGAATGGAAACACACAGCAACAGAACAGCGTGACTTCAAACACTTTGGACAGGAAATGTTCAAAATGGATACATGCATCTACCCTCCGCCGCATGGAATCCCTGATGCGCTGATGCAGCCCCGGAGAATGGCGTATTGTATTACAGCTGTCCACAATACGAGCACGAAGAGTCTCTACATTTGGTACTGGGATTGCGTAGACAAGAGCTTTCAAATGCCCCCATAAATGAAAGTCAAGAGGGTTGTCAAGAGAGCGTGGAGGCCATGGAATTGGTCCGCCTCTACCAATCCATCGGCCACCGAATCTGTTGTTGAGAAGTGTACGAACACTTCGACTGAAATGTGCAGGAGCTCCATCGTACATGAACCACATATTGTGTCGTACTAGTAAAGGCACATGTTCTAGCAGCACAGGTAGAGTATCCTGTATGAAATCATGATAACATGCTCCATTGAGCGTAGGTGGAAGAAACTAAAATGAGCTCTAACATGGAAATTAAGCGTTTCCGAACACATGTCCACATAAAATTTTTTGTTTATTTGTGTGTGAGGAATGTTTCCTGAAAGTTTGGCCGTACCTTTTTGTAACACCCTGTATAAAGAAGAAATGACATTAAGCCTAAGATAGATGACAGCAGTTGGTGCATGCTGCCCAGCTACGGTCTAGGTGGTATACTACAGGTTTTAGGTAGCATGTGAGATGCGGCTCGTAAAACTGTGAATATGTCATTATCTTACGTCGAAAAGATGGAGGAACTTACAAGTGGTCTCTGTCAACATATAAGCACGTATGGTTCTGGGGAAAAATTGAAAATTAAGGTACTGAACCATCTTTATGTAAATGAGTGTGTGTGTACTTAAATTGCAGAATGACTGAGAAGATGAAACTTCTACGTCATTTGATTCTGAAACAGCTGAGTAAAACTGAACGTACTGAGCTTACTTTCTCTTTACTTTTTCTTATCATGACAACACTGACCCACAATATTCTAGCGCAACGCAATCTGACTCCTCATAAAAATTATAGTCTGACTTCAAATAATTAATTCAAAAGAATGGCCCTGACTAAAAAGAAATCTTAACAACAAGCTACCATTTCATTTAGCACTTACCTCACAAAAATCTTCATTACGCGAACTACTGCAATACAGCGAGCCTCAATAGTGCCAGCTAAATAAAAGATTCTACCTACTAAAGCCACTAACTACTAATAGGAATGTCGTTAGCAAAGGAAAGATTTTGTTGCAAACCAAATAATGTATTTTTTACCTTAATAATGTGACATCCAGTTCAAATACGAATATAATTCGTCATTGACATCGGGTACAAAGGTATGTAATCATGAATAACTTTCAATCTCCCGTCAAATACTTCCAGATCGTTAGCCTACGCTAACACTTCAGACCTCTACCCTCCATCATTGCTAAACTTCTCACATCTAACTGACCTCAGATGTTAAGTCCCATTGTGCTCAGAGCCATTTGAACCACTTTTCTGACATCTAACATCCATCGCTGCTGGCTGTTCACCTCCAACTGCCCAACAGTACTTCCATCAGTGCTGGCTGCTAACTTTCAACTGCCCAACGGTACTGGCGATTAACTTCCAACAACGAGTCAGATCAGCCACAGAGTCTCTTACAAAGAAAAAGCAGTCAGGGGTCCAATGCAAAGCGCTGCACAGCGCTGCCAACGCAGAAGCAGCCCACTTGTAGTACCATAGCCTCATTTATAAAATACACCATCCAGACACAGTAATGCGACCACAGCCTATGTTCTACGTCAACGTGCAATACCATCTTGCTGACAGCAGATGGCAGCACGAGCAGTGGACGGTAAATGAAGCGTGTCGGGGGCAGTACAGTCGCTGTTGTAAAGCAGGAAAAGGAGTGGTTTATACAACGTCCAAAAAGCCATGATCATTGGCTTTTGGTGCAAGTGTGAAAGCATTTCCGGAATGGCTAAGTTTGTAAAGTGTTAACGTGCCGCCGTGGTTAAAGTATACTGTGTATGGCAAAATGGCGCTATCCAAAACCCAGCGCTGAGGCAACTGTGTTGCACAACGGACTACAGAGTGCAGGAGTGAACGACAGCTACAGAGATGTGTACGGGCCAACAGACGTGCAGCTGTTGAACAACAACCGCCCAGATGAACCAAGATACCGTTCAGCGAACGTTGCTGCGTATGAGACTCTGCAGCAGTTGCCAGGTTCATGCACGCACATGATGACTGCTATTCATCGGCGACGAAGGCTGGAGTTTGCAAGCCAGTATCACAACTTGACGTCCATTAAGTACTGAGAGGTGGTCTTTTCATTTCACTGAGCCGTGCGTGGCTCGTGTTCGTGCCATTTCTTATTTTACAACCTGTTTTTACCGTACTGCCGCCTCGTTATATTAATTTTCAATTACTGGTGTCACTGTGTTGCTGCCTTGCCTGCCCGTGAGCGGCAGCAGCAGCGCTTATCGATATAGGCCCTGCCGTATTATCTTTGCTGGACTGCTATTACTTCCCATCCATAACACAGATTCCTACACCTCCGCCGGTGTGTCTCAAGGCTCCGTCCTCTCCCCCTTTCTGTACCTTTTCTACACGGCGGACATGCCGCCGCCGTCACACCCCGTCCACCTTCTCCAGTTTGCCGATGACACCGCCTTCCTTGCTCCCACCCTACAGCGCTCCCAACACCTTCTCCAATCCCATCTTGACCGGTTCACCGCTTGGTGCAACCAGTGGTTGCTCAAGGTCAATCCCTCCAAAACCCAGGCGATCATTGTAGGCAAAACCACCCCTTCCTTCCGCCTCCTTGATTTCTATCTCACCATCTATGGCCGTCCTATCGCCCTCACTCCCACCCTTAAGTACCTTGGCGTCACCTTCGACCGTCGCCTCTCCTGGACTCCCCATCTCCGGACAATCCAAGCCAAGGCATGCTCCCGACTCCGTGTCCTCAAGCTCCTTTCCGGCCGTACGTGCGGTCTGGACCCCACCACCATCCTCCACACCTATAAATCCCTCATCCGCCCTATCCTTTGTTACGCCCATCCAGCCTGGATCTCCGTCCCCCCTACCTTTCATAAATCCCTCCAAATCCTTGAACGCCACGCTCTCCGCCTCCCCTATCGCATCCGTCTCCCCTCCCCCACGCGGATCCTGTATGATCTCATACCCTTCCCCCACCTCCTGCTTTTCCTTGAAAGGATACGGATCCTGTACACCTGCCGCAAACTCGATCCTCCACATCCGCTTGTCTCACCCATCCTCTCCCATCCCCGCCCACTGCTGTATTCCCACGTCCCGCCCGATCTCTCCACCCTCCTCACCCTCTCCCAAGGTGGCTTCCGCCAGCTCCCCCTCCCTGATGATGTCCTCCTCCCCTCCATCTACCCCTCCTATCAACCTTAATCCTCCCCCCCCCCATCCTGTGTCCTTTTCTCTAGGCACCCTCCCTCGCTTCTTTCCTTTTTCCCCATCCCCTCCATCCTTCCCTCTTTCCCCGGGCTTCCCCTCCCCCTTCCTCCCTTCCCCCTATCTCCCCTGCCCATAGCATCTGCTCTCCCCTCTCCCTCTCCCATCCCCCCCTCCTCCTCTCTTGGCAGGTCCCTGGACTCGTACACGGATAGTAAACATTCGCGCGCCGGAGATCAACGCCTCGTGTTCTGTGTGTGCCATCGTTTTGTGCTTAAGTGATTCAGTGTTATTCGTTTTGTGCACCTACATTCGCGTGTGACAATTTTCGTCTCTGTCTGTGTCCCAGTGTCTGAACACATTTTATCTTGGACTCTACGCCCGTGAACGGCACGTTGTATTTTAAAAAGTGTTTGTCTCCGTTTATATATCCACCATGTTTTTTCTTTAAATTTGTACATTTGTGTTTCTCTGCGGCTAAAGAGCGGCGTAGTATGCTGCTGCAGGCATGCCTGTAATACAGGTTTCAAAATAACAATAAAGGAAAAAAAAAGCTATTACTTCCTGGTCGTCGTGTGTTGTCCAACGAGTTGGAACGCGCCAGCAGTGCAGTTCGGACCGGGCAATGAAGTGAGTGAACGGGCCAGCAGTGGAGTTCGGACCTGGCAGTCGGGCAGTTGGGACGCGGCAGAAGTACTGTCGGGTCGGAGCGGTACTGAGGTTCGGATAGCCATGACTCGCCCGACCGTTGCCAGTACACATGGCTGGGGACGGTCTTGGTTGATCGTCGGTTGGTCGTCTTACCGGACGATGTGTGTTTGCTCGCCGGGCGCTTTTGGGTTGGCGGTGTGTGTCTCAACTCGTGTTTCGTCCTGGTGATTGCACAGTCACTGCTTTTAGCATTGGTCGCATTCTTCGTCCAAGTGTTTGTGAAATTGTGTGTAGTCTGTGATGTTCAGTGCCCATTTATTTTAGTGCTGTCTCCGTGCTGAGGTGTAGCAGTTGGTCGGTTGGCGCAGTCGCGTTGTAGCACCAGTGGGGCATGCAGCGCCAGGGAGGCGCGGATAGCCATCACTCGCCGATGATTGCCGACACATGATTTGAATGGGGACGACTTTGGTTGATCGTCGGTCGGTCGTCTTGTCGGACGACGTACATTTGGCCGGCGATCGCTTATGGGTTGTCTGTGTGTGCCAACTCGTGATTCGTCCTTGTTTCGCTCAGTCACTGCAGTTAGCATTGTCTAGTTCTTCGTGCAAGTGTTCGTTAAAATGTGTGTAGTTTGTGTGATTCTGACTGACAAGTTAATTTAAATGTTGTCGGCGTACGGGCTCTGAATTACTCGGTTGGCGTGGAGTAGCGCGGAAGGACAGGATAGCCATCACCCGCCCGACGATTGCCGACACACACGTTTGAGTGGCAACGACCTTGCTTGGCCGTTTGGTCGGTCGTCTGATTAGACGACGTGTATTTTTGGGTCGTCTACCGCTTGTGGATTGTCTGTGATCCGTTCTGGTTGTTGTTCCACTCTCCGCTGTTAGCATCGTTTCAGTTTTGATGCAAGTGTGGAGCGGAACTGGTCTTGATCATTGGTCTGTTGGCTGTCTGTCGGTTGGGTTCCCAGCGGATTGAAACGGTTGAGCCGACTGCCTGTCTCACCTAAGCGAGCGTTAGTGTTTGAATTCCAGGCCGATCCTCGAACATTTTAGCGCCATTGGGTGTACTGCCCTATTTTTTAAAAACTTGTTCTTGTTGTTTACACTTGTATGGCTTCTAGCCGACTTTTTTGAATTAGAGTTCTTTTGCTCTTAAGGCCTTCAGCCTAAATTAAAGAACTGTTTCACGTAAGGCCTTAAAAATTAATGTTTTGGAGTTTTAAGTGTTAGGCCTTCTGCCGATTTGAATTTAACTTGTTTACTTCAGCCTAACTAAAGAGAACTTAAGATAAGGCTCGCCTGTTGAATTTCTGATTGTGCTTGCGTTTTGAGTTATTGGCCTAAAGCCATTTTTAAATTAAAGTGGCTTTCAGCCGGTAATTAAGTCCCAAGTATTAAAGCTCTGTCTTTTTTTAATTTTTTTTTGGTCCTTGTAATGTTTGGTTCAAATAATAAAGCTGTATGTTCAAGCGTAACTGACAGCCCTTATTTTGGCCCCTTTCCACAATTTATACTGTCTGTCCTGTCCTGTGGGATTAGCAAGGTGTTTCAATCACGTTTTATGCTTCATCGGACAGGTGGCCATTGGCGAGTACGGCGTGGAATGTCTGAAAGCAACCACTCTGTGTAAGGTCAGCGGAATGTTTTCGTGCAACTTCCTAAGTGATCTTGTCATTGTGGAAGGCACAGTGGATCAACACAAGTATGCACATATCCTTGGGGACGATGTCGACCCCTACAAGCAGTCTGTTTTTCCTCGGCACGATGACACTTACCAGCAGGACAATGCAACGTGTCACACAGCTAGAACTGCATGTGCGTCGTTCGGAGAGCGCCAATATGAGTTTACGATACTCTCATGGTCACTGAATTCCCCAGATTTAAACCAGTTGAGAATATATGGAATCACCTCGATCGGGCTATCTGCGCCATGGATCCTCAGCCAAGGAACCTAGCACATCTGGCCGCGGCCTGGATTTGGCATGGCTGCACATCCCTGTTCGGTACCTTCCAGAACCTCACTGACTCTTCCTGTACTTCTCGCAGTGACCTTCGCTGGAAAATGTGATTATTCAAACTTTTGACAGGTGGTCACTATAACGTGACTTGACAGTGTATTTACGGAACCTTATTTACACAAAGGTGGTACTACATACACTCATTCTCATAAATTAAGGATAATGCTGGCACATGGTGAAACAACGCTCCGGTGGACGGCTTGTGGGTTTAAATCACCTTGGGGTATTCCCCCTGCGGGTCCGGGGATTAGAATAGGCCCGAGGTATTCCTGCCTGTCATAAGAGGCGACTAAAAGGAGTCCATCCCCCTCACGGGGGTAGTTAGCGCCTGCGTCCGGAGACGGACGGTTCCTCGACCTATTATTGTGGTCTTTTTGGTTTTTCACTTCTCGTTTCTTCCTTCCTTTTGTTGGTTCCTTTCTTTGCTCTTCTCCACCTCACTGTCTACCTTACTCTTTCCCTTGACTTCTCCTTGCCTTCTCATTGCCTTCTTCTCCTTGTCTTCTCATTGCCTTCTTCTCCTTGCCTTCTCATTGCCTTCTTCTCCTTGCCTTCTCATTGCCTTCTTCTCCTTGCCTTCTCATTGCCTTCTTCTCCTTGCCTTCTCTGGTCTCCGCCTCGGCGTTTGAGACAGTCTGTCCTCTTTCTCCCTCTCTCTTCTTTTTCCTCTTCTTCCTTCCTCCCTGTGCGTGCCTGAAGGCTGACCCACGCGTTCGCACGCGTAGCCGGTGACGGGGTAACGCGTAAGTCCCCGCCCTGGGTAGACATGTAAGGCACGCGCGTACCCCCTGGTAAAGGCCAGGCCCGGGGAGGGGTGATTGCCTGAGCTGATACCTTCTGACCATGCCAATTGGTCCCTCCGTCTGTTTCTCGGGAGGTGTGACCTGAGGTGTAAACATTCACCTAAGGCGGGAGTGCCCTCTGAGAGGGTCCCCACAAGGAAGGAGCGCGCCATCGGAGACGCTGGCAATCATGGGGGATTCCTCTGCAATGGATTCTACTCCATCTCTCTCGACTTCGACCCAAAAACGGAAACGTGACCAGCCAACAGTGACAAAAGTACTACCGCCTGCCCCACAGTTCCTTGTAGTTTCTCGATCTGAGGACGGAAAGGATTTTTCCTCTGTCAACCCTTTCGTTATTCAGAAGGGCGTAGATGCCATAGCCGGATCTGTCAAATCTTGTACCAGGTTGCGTAACGGTACCTTATTACTAGAAACTGGGAGTGCCTTTCAGGCACAAAAACTGCTTTGGGCCACACTCCTGTACACGTTCCCTGTCCGGGTGGAGGCCCACCGAACTTTGAATTCGTCTCGTGGTGTAGTCTATACTAGCTCCCTCGACGGATTGACTGACGAGGAGCTTCAATCTTTCCTCGCTGAGCAGGGCGTGACGGCTGTCCATAGGGTCATGAAAAAGGTCAACAATGACGTTGTACCGACCCGGACACTTTTCTTGACCTTCGATAGTGTTAAGCTGCCATCGCGCATCAAGGCGGGCTACGAGGTTATTTCTGTTCGCCCCTATGTCCCGACACCTACGCGCTGCTACCAGTGTCAGCGTTTCAATCACACTCGACAGTCTTGTTCCAATGCGGCTAAATGTGTCACTTGTGGCAGGGATGCCCATGAGGGTGACTGTCCACCTCCGTCTCCTCGTTGTGTGAACTGTCAGGGTGACCATGCCGCATCCTCCCGCGACTGTCCTGTCTATAAGGAAGAACGCTGTATCCAAGAAATTCGGGTCAAAGAGAAAGTGTCCACCTCGGCTGCTCGCAAGCTATTGGCTAGTAGGAAGCCCACGCTGCTCCCAGCGGGGAAATACAGTACTGTCCTCGCCTCTCCTCGGACTACCCGGGAGGTAGCAACCCAGACATGCGATCTGACCTTCAGCACCACGGTCGTCCGTTCGGCCAGTGCTAAGATCGCGCGGTCGACGTCTCCTCTTCCTCCCATCACCCCACAGACACCAGCCCCTTCCTCAGCTTCTGCTAAGACGAAGACCCCGAAGTCAGATGCACGGGCCTTCAAGAAGGAACCATCCCATGCAGACTTCCTCCGTACCTCGACCTCCCAGCCTTCGACCGGTACTTCCACCAAACGTCCTTCCAAAAAGGCGCATAGGAAGCACAGTTCTCCTTCTCCGCCACGGCGCATTTCTTCTCCTGCGCCACCCAGCGGTTGCCGCCCCAGGCCGTCATCCGTTTCGCCTGGCCGCACCGCTGGTAGCCGTACATCTGGCCGTTCACCGGCGGAGGAAGCTCCCCCTCCCGGCCATCCTCCCGAGATGGCCGATGACCCTATAGACCCAATGGACGATGACTGTCCGCCTACTGATAGCGGCGGCAGTGCTCGCTCGAAGCCAGTCCCTAAGCGGCCTTCGAGGTGACCCCTTCTCTCATCTTCCTTTTCTTACGTTGGCACTTATTCACTGGAATATTCGCAGCATTCGCTCCAACCGAGAGGACTTGAAGTTGCTGCTCCGCTTGCACCGTCCGCTCGTCGTAGCCCTCCAGGAAACGAAGCTACGCCCATGCGATCAAATTGCCTTGGCACACTACACCTCTGTGCGTTTTGACCTACCCCCTGTGGTAGGTATCCCAGCTCATGGAGGGATTATGTTGCTGGTCCGGGATGATATTTACTACGATCCCATCACGTTGCACACCGGCCTGCAGGCAGTTGCCATCCGCATTACTCTCCCCACTTTTACGTTTTCCTTTTGTACCGTTTACACTCCATCGTCATCTGCCGTTACCAGGGCAGACATGATGCAACTTATTGCTCAGCTACCTGCACCATTTTTGTTAACTGGAGACTTCAATGCCCACCATCCCCTTTGGGGCTCTCCAGCATCCTGCCCGAGGGGCTCCTTGTTAGCAGACCTTTTCAACCAGCTCAATCTTGTCTGCCTCAATACTGGCGCCCCTACTTTTCTTTCGGACACATCTCACACCTATTCCCATTTAGACCTCTCTATATGTACTCCCCAACTTGCACGCCGGTTTGAGTGGTATGCACTTTCTGATACATATTCGAGCGACCACTTCCCGTGTGTTATCCATCTCCTGCAGCATACCCCCTCTCCGTGCTTCTCTAATTGGACCATCTCCAAGGCAGACTGGGGGCTCTTCTCTTCCAGGGCGACCTTTCAGGATCAAACCTTCACAAGCTGCGATCGTCAGGTCGCACACCTCACGGAAGTCATTCTCGCTGCTGCTGCATATTCCATCCCTCACCCTCCTTCTTCTCCACGTCGCGTACCGGTCCCCTGGTGGACCGCAGCCTGTAGAGACGCTTTACGTGCTCGTCGCCGTGCTTTACGCACATTTAAACGCCACCCTACAGTGGCGAATTGTATCAATTATAAACGATTACGTGCTCAGTGTCGTCGTATTATCAAAGAAAGCAAGAAAGCCAGCTGGGATGCTTTCACAAGCACCTTCAACAGTTTTACTCCTTCTTCTGTTGTCTGGGGTAGCCTGCGCCGGCTATCTGGCACTAAGGTCCACTCACCAGTTTCTGGCTTGAAGGTCGCGAATGACGTCCTTGTGGCCCCTGAGGCTGTCTCCAATGCCTTCGGCCGCTTTTTCGCAGAGGTTTCGAGCTCCGCTCATTACCACCCTGCCTTCCTCCCCCGCAAACAGGCAGAGGAGGCTAGGCCACCTAACTTCCGCTCCTCGAATTGTGAAAGTTATAATGCCCCATTCACCATGCGGGAACTCGAAAACGCACTTGGCCGATCACGGTCCTCCGCTCCAGGGCCAGATTCTATTCATATTCAGATGCTGAAGAACCTTTCTCCTGCGGGTAAAGGTTTTCTTCTTCGTACATACAATCGCATCTGGATTGAGGGACATGTTCCCGCATGCTGGCGCGAGTCTATTGTTGTCCCGATTCCTAAGCCGGGGAAGGACAAGCACTTACCTTCCGGTTATCGACCTATCTCGCTTACCAGCTGTGTCTGTAAAGTGATGGAGCGAATGGTTAACTCTCGATTGGTTTGGCTGCTCGAGTCTCGACGCCTACTTACCAATGTACAATGTGGATTTCGTAGGCGCCGCTCTGCTGTTGACCATCTGGTTACCTTGTCGACCTTCATTATGAATAATTTCTTGCGGAAGCGCCCGACCGCGGCTGTCTTCTTTGATTTGGAGAAGGCTTACGACACCTGTTGGAGGGCGGGCATTCTCCGCACCATGCATACATGGGGCCTTCGCGGTCGCCTCCCTCTTTTTATTCGTTCCTTTTTAATGGATCGACAGTTCAGGGTACGTGTGGGTTCTGTGCTGTCCGACACCTTTCGCCAGGAGAATGGGGTGCCACAGGGCTCAGTTTTGACCGTCGCTCTCTTCGCCATCGCGATCAATCCAATAATGGATTGCCTCCCAGCTGATGTATCAGGCTCCCTTTTCGTGGACGATTTTACCATCTATTGCAGCGCGCAGTGTACACGTGTCCTGGAGCGCTGTCTTCAGCGTTCTCTTGACCGTCTTTACTCCTGGAGTGTCGCCAATGGCTTCCGTTTTTCTGCCGAGAAGACGGTCTGTATTAACTTCTGGCGCTACAAAGAGTTTCTTCCACTGTCCTTACGACTCGGTCCCGTTGCTCTCCCAATCGTGGAGACAACCAAATTTTTAGGCCTTACATTTGACAGGAAACTTAGCTGGTCTCCACATGTGTCATATTTGGCCGCCCGTTGTACCCGTTCTTTAAATGTCCTCCGTGTTCTCAGTGGTATGTCGTGGGGAGCGGATCGAACCGTCCTACTTCGTCTATATCGGTCGATCGTCCGCTCCAAGCTGGATTATGGGAGCTTCGTATACTCCTCTGCACGGCCATCCATCTTACGCCGCCTCAACTCCATACAACATCGGGGTTTACGACTTGCGATCGGAGCATTTTATACCAGTCCCGTAGAGAGTCTTCATGCTGACGCTGGCGAATTGCCACTCACCTACCGGCGCGATATACTGCTTTGTCGGTATGCCTGTCGGCTACCGTCAATGCCCGACCATCCGTCTTATCGTTCCTTTTTTGACGACTCTCTCGACCGTCAATACGGGTTGAATGTCTCTGCCCTGCTACCCCCTGGAGTACGCTTTCGTCGCCTCCTTAAACACCTTAATTTTTCACTCCCTGCAACCTTTCGAGTGGGCGAGAGCCGCACGCCACCTTGGCTCCAGGCTCAGGTCCGCGTTCACCTTGACCTCAGCTCGCTCCCAAAAGAGGTCACCCCCGGTTCGGTCTACCACTCCCGTTTTTTGGAACTTCGTTCGAAGTTCATCAACATGACTTTCATTTATACAGATGGCTCTAAGACCAATGACGGGGTCGGGTGTTCCTTTATTGTCGGGGCACACAGTTTCAAATACCGGCTCCATGGCCATTGTTCGGTCTTCACAGCTGAGCTCTTTGCCCTCTACCAGGCTGTTCTTTACATCTGCCGCCACCGACATTCTGCTTATGTCATCTGCTCAGATTCCCTGAGCGCCATCCAGAGCCTCAGTGATCCGTACCCGGTTCACCCTTTCGTACACCGGATCCAACGCTCTCTTCAGCAGCTGGTGGACGTCGGTTCTCCGGTTAGCTTTATGTGGGTTCCTGGCCATGTCGGTATCCCTGGGAACGAAGCTGCAGATGCCGCGGCCAAGGCTGCGGTCCTCCAGCCTCGGACAGCTTCTTGTTGTGTCCCTTCGTCCGATTTTAGCAGGGTCATTTGTCGGCGCATTTTATCGCTGTGGCATGCCGATTGGGCTGCACTTACCGACAACAAGCTTCGGGCCTTAAAACCTCTTCCCGTGGCTTGGACGTCCTCCTCACGCCCTTCTCGGCGGGAGGAGGTCGTTTTAGCCCGGTTAAGAATTGGACACTGCCGGTTCAGCCATCGCCATCTGCTGACGGCTGCGCCGGCGCCGTTCTGCCCATGTGGGCACTTGCTGACGGTTAGACACATTTTAATGTCCTGTCCAGATCTTAACACACTGCGCCTCGATCTTAACCTGCAAAATACTTTCGATGCCATTTTAGCGGATGACCCACGAGCAGCTGCTCGTGTTCTTCGTTTTATCAATTTGACAAACCTCGCTAAGGACATTTGATGATGCTGTTTTTTAATCCTATGCCTGTCAGTCTGTCTTTTATCGTGTTTTCCCTTTTAGTTGTTGTTGTCCACTTGTGCCTCGCGGTGCATTCTTAGAGTAGTCAGGGCGCTAATGACCATTGAAGTTGTGCGCCCTAAAACCACAAAAAAAAAAAAACCCTCGGGGTATGACCATGCGGTGCATCTGACCTGCGGTCGTCGCACGGTGGCACTGGCAGCAGTCCACATACGCAGAGGTGTGTTGGTGCATGTCAGAGTACAGTGCAGCTAGCAAGTGTGCAGACGTTTCCAGACGTGCTAATGGTGACTCTGTGTTGAAAATGGCTAAAAAAAAACAACATATTGATGACGTTATGAGGGGCGGAATACTAGGGCGATTGGGGGCTGGTCAAACACAGCAGGTCGTAGCACGGGCCCTCCGTGTGTCACAAAGTGTGATCTCAAGATTATGGCAACGATTCCAGCAGACAGGCGCTACAGTACGGAACGTCCACAGTGTACAACACCACAAGAAGACCAATATCTGACCATCAGTGTCCACAGACAGCCACGGAGTACTGCAGGTAGCCTTGCTCGGGACCTTACTGCAGTCACTCGAACAGTTGTCTCCAGACACACAGTCTGCAGACAACTAAACAGACATGGTTCATTCGCCGTAGACCTGTCAGGTGCATTCCACTAACTCCTGGTCACAGGAGAGCCCGTAAAGCCTGGTGTCAATAACACAGTACATGGCCATTCTAACAGTGGTCCCAGGTTATGTTCACGGACGAGTCCAGGTATAATCTGAACAGTGATTCTCGCCGGGTTTTCATCTGGTGTGAACTAGTAACCAGATACCAACTCTTTAATGCCTTTGAAAGGGACTTCTATGGAGGTCGTGGTTTGATGGTGTGGTGTGGGATTATGATTGGTGCACGTACACCCCTGCTTGTCTTTGACAGAGGAACTGTAACAGGTCAGGTGTATCGGGACATGATTTTGCACCAGTATGTCACCTTTTCAGGGGTGCAGTGGGTCCCACATTCCTCCTGATGGATGATAACGCACGACCCCACCGAGTTGCCATCGTGGAGGAGTACCTTGAAACTGAAGAAATCAGGCGAATGGAGTGGCCTGCTTGTTCTCCAGACCTAAACCCTATCGAGCACGTCTGGGATGCTCTCGGTCGACGTATTGCTGCACGTCTTCAAACCCCTAGGACACTTCAGGAGCTCCGACAGGCACTGGTGCAAGAATAGAAGGCTATACACCGGCAGCTGATCCTGAGTATGCCAACCCGTTGTGCGGCCTGTGTACGTCTGCATGGTGATCATATCCCATACTGATGTCGGGGTACATGCGCAGGAAACAGAGGCGTTTTGTAGGACATGTGTTGCGGGACGGTTTTCTCAGCTTATCACCAATACCGTGGACGTGCAGATCTGTGTCGTGTGTGTTCCCTATGTGCCTATGCTATTAGCGCTAGTTTTGTGTAGTGCCACGTTATGCGGCACAACATTCTGAATCACTGCGACCAGCCGAACATATTTCGTATTAACAGGTCTTGCTTATCGGGATTCTTTTGATAGGAGCATCGTGCAACACAGTTTAACAAACGCTGGCAGGCAGAACAGCTGAACAAAGGGACTAACAACTGCGCGCCCCGGCGCCCTTTGCTTGGTAATGGCGAAATGTGTGGAGCGCAGAATATGTGAGAGGCACCTGGAGCTGCTTATTTGTGAAGTCTGTTCGGTTGACTGGCGTGTACTGTTGAAGCGACGTACCCCTAGTATTCTCTTTGTGCTGTTTATGTCCGAACAGTACGTTAACTACGCGTTTAAGTTAAAAGATGTTGTTAACAATGATCGCAAGAGGCTGGAAAACGGTAATGATAATTCTACAAGATCGGCTGATGATCTGGGATTTGCTAATACAGGGAAAATATTCCGGGTAATGAACAGACTTCGGAATTCCAAATATATTTAGAGTTTTTGGGAAGCCATCATCAGATGGTTCTAGAAGCGATTCATGAGTACGGTTATGATATCTTTTGCATGGTCCGAGTTTGGAAAAATACAGTAAAGCATTTTGTTTCCAGGGCGGCCATCGTATTAAAAAATGGTTCAAATGGCTCTGAGCGCTATGGGACTTAACATCTGAGGTCATCAGTCCCCTAGAACTTAGAACTACTTAAACCGAACTAACCTAAGGACATCACACACATATATGCCCGAGGCAGGATTCGAACCTGCGACCGTAGCAGTCACGCGGTTCCGGACTGAAGCGCCTAGAACCGCTCGGCCACCGCGGCTGGCACCCTCGTGTTACCCTTAGGCAATATACATACAATCTATAATAATGTAATATGTATAGTATCTGCTTCAAGAACTGCAGGGAACCTAGTTTAAATATTTAGTTTCATAAGGCAATACACTTGAATCAGTCTGTACTTAAAGGCCCTCACTTCAGTTGAGTAACTTTAGAGTATAACAGAAAAAAATAATTAAGAATACTATCCGATATTATAGCCACCACTATACATAATATTAATCGTAACATAGCTTGATATCTTTCTTAATCTTAAGCTTAGATTATACGAACGAAAAGGTTGTATTGGCGGTCAATTCATTGTTCTAGAAGAAAATAAGACTAAAATACTAAATTTAAAAAACTGGTCTGAGAAATGTCCAGAGTGAATGCTGTTTATGCTACAAAACGACTGAAATATGTGGAGTAATCTGAATGTCAAAAATCTAAAAATTATAAATAAAATGCCACTGGAATGTGAAGTATATAGGTCGTTGTCTAATATAGTCTGAGTGCTACATAAAAATATAGTATATATCGCTGCGTGGTTTGATTGAATAAACAATCACTTGATCCATGGAGATATTAAGATATTACATCATATTCTAAACACATTCTAGACCAAAAATGCTAAAAACAAATTAACTTTGTTCCTCAAAGAGATTTTTCACATTGCGATAAACAGCTTTCTTCAGGCAGATGTTGTCTTCAATTGGAAACATGCAGAAAGCACAGAAAGCACATGGTGTAAGCCATATGCTAGTATCGTGCACAGCTAGTTTAGATTACTCCTTGAGATAGAAAAAAAAGAGTTGGATCTAGAACATGTGCTGCATGAAGACTGAGAAGGATATTCCAACATATTGCTGCTGATGACACAAAGACAATGAACCAGGGGCGCGTCTGCCTGATGTGATATATTTTGGTGCAGTTTATTAAGACTTTGCATTATTTATGGCAGAATGCATGGATACAAAAACCAACAAATACTGGGCCACAAAGATTGAGAATTAGTACGAAAGATGCATAGTATTTTCAGATATTACAACAATTTTTTCCAATATTTACGTGGTCTTCAAAATTTCTATACGTTGAACCTGTCACTATAACCGTGTTGAACCGTTATGAAGAAAACAATATTTGTTTAATTTTCATCCACTTGTCATGCAAAATGTTCGAGTTTGTAACGCAGTCTTCTTACATAACTCAACTTTGCAGATTTTATAGATACACATCATGTTACATGTGCTAAGCTCGTGGGTGCACTGTGTTCAGGTCGTCCTGATTGCCCCACTCGGGGAGTATGTTTCACCATCTCACCAGCCGGCCGGGGTGGCCGTGCAGTTCTAGGCGCTACAGTCTGGAACCGCGGAACCGCTACGGTCGCAGGTTCGAATCCTGCCTCGGGCATGGATGTGTGTGATGTCCTTAGGTTAGTTAGGTTTAAGTAGTTCTAAGTTCTAGGGGACTGATGACCTCAGAAGTTAAGTCCCATAGTGCTCAGAACAATTTGAACCATTTTTTGAACCACCTCACCAGTGGCGTCTCTGTCAACAGCGCAACCGGGTAGCTTGGCATTACAGATTATACGCTTGAAGATGTTCGTGTTAAATTGCGTTTCTTTATCTCAAGGAGTGTTTCACTTCACTGTTTTCTTCTGTTGAACAAGCCTTCTTATCGCCCATATTTTCGCACGGGACCGACTGGTAGGGTATTTTTTTTTCCTCCTTAAAAGATGAGGTCGAGATGATGATGTTTTCTTAGTATTATCATGTTTTGTTGAAACTTAATCCTATTTCACACTCATTACATTTATTGTACCATCTGCAACAACTGAGACAATTTTATTGAGTGGATTACGATGTGACCATTTATTCAAGAATTTGGCTTTTGAATGACAAAAGTCCTGGAAATTGCTCTCTCATGCCGTTATATGATGAACTCCGAGCATAAAGAGAAACACAAGGTGCGTGGTGTTGTCTCACGATTAACTTTCCTTAACTCATAACGCCGAAGAAATGTTTTGCACCACAATAAAGGAGTAATGTTACAATATTGGAGAAAAAAGTTATTTAGCAGAATAATATTCGTGAAAGAAGGCCATTTGGTGCTGCTGAGCTGCCTGGTGACCTATGTACCGAATGAAATAATAGAAGTCATTGTCTTAGTCACATGATACTTTATTAAAGTTAACGACCTGTTTTTTCGGCTTTGTAGCCATCATTAGATCGAAAAATTACAACAGCAACATCGTAGGCGAGTAGTAAGTACGCCTGCAACGTGATAAATACACACATCAAAAAAGTTTTGCATCACCCCGTTCCCAGAACTCCGGAAGATAAACGTTGACTGTGGATATCATACCAGAGACACAGTCCCTTTGACTGTTCAGAGATGTCACTAAGCCCGCCCAAAGGTGAAAACAACCAAGCATGAGCAGCGCCTATTAGACGGGGGGAGTCCGACAGTCGATTAGTTCCAGTCATTCCACTAGGAAGGAGATACACGGATCGTGTTGTCTGTAGTTCAACCATGCCTAGACGATCAGTACCGCTGTTCGATCGCGTCCGCATTGTTACTCTGTGCCAGGGAGGGCTTTCAACGAGGGAAGTGTCCAGGCGTCTCGGAGTGAAACAAAGCGATGTTGTTCGGACACGGAGGAGATACAGAGATACAGGAACTTTCGATGACACACCTCGCTCAGACCGCCCGAGGGCTACTACTGCGTTGGATGACCGCTACCTACGGATTATAGCTCTGAGGAACCCTGACAGCAACCCCACCATGCTGAATAATGCTTTTCGTGCCGCCTGAATGATGCGCAACTTCACTCCCAACCTCCATGGCGAAGTACATCTTTGCAACCACGACACCATGCAGCACGGTACAGGTGGGCCCGACTACTTGCCTCACGTTCTCTTCGCCTATGAGCGTCGCATATGATTTCAACCAGACAATCGTCGGAGACGTTTTTCCAAGCAACCCGGTCAGGCTGAACGCCTTAGACACACTGTCCAGCGAGTGCAGCAAGGTGTAGGTTCCTTGCTGTTTTGGGGTGGCAAATGTGAGGCCGACGTACGCAGCTGATGGTCATGGAAGGCGCCGTAACGACTGTGCGATACGTGACTGATCAACTATATCGGAAGCTTATTGGTGAGGCATTCCTCTTCATTTACGACAGTTCGCGCCCCATCATGCACATCTTGTGAATGTTTTCCTTCAGGATAACGACATCGTTCGACTAGAGTGGCCAGCACGTTCTCCAGATATAAACCCTATCGAACATGCCTGGAATAGATTGAAAAGGGCTGTTTATGGACGACGTGACTCACCATCCACTCTGAGGTATCTATGTCGAATCGCCGTTACGGACTGGGACATTATGGACCAACAGTTCCTTGATGAACTTGTGGATAGTATGCCACGACGAGTACAGGCATACATCAATGCAAGACGACGTGCTTCTGGGAATTAGAGGTACCGGTGTGTACAGCAATTTCGACCACCACCTCTGAAGGTTTCGCTGTATGGTAGTGCAACTTGCAGTGTGTGGTTTTATGAGCAATAAAAAGGGGGAAAATTATGTTTATGTCGATCTCTATTCCAATTTTCTGTACAGGTTCCGGATCTCATGGAACCGAGGTGATGCAAAACCTTTTTTGATGTGTGTATATGTCTACTTGTAGCTGTTCTAATTTTCATATCTGATGACTCCAAAATCAAAACTGGTTATCGTAGCACGTGGCTAAGTCATTGACATTTATAACCTAAGACTAATTGTCCTTAGGACTAAAATAAAGTGATCCCGTGTTTCGTATATGCACGGAGACAGGGACTCAGTGTGCGTCTGTAGCTCTTTATGTGTATACCAATGGCAACACTGAAGATCCAGTAGTTGCCTCGCATACAAAATTCGTTTCTCCCCCCAGTTTTTTATTTCGTAGACAATGAATGAGCGGATTATCGCTGATTGCCGTTCGTTGTTCTGAAGTGATATAGGCTACTGCTTAACAAGGGAAGAAAGATACGTGAAGTTCTAAAAGCAACTGAGAAATGCTGCGATGATACTCACTCTGAGCGGTACAGGTTGCTTTCACAGAACTAAACACTGCTTCCCAATTAGTGGTCTACCATTTCTTCCTTGTGACAATAATGCAGATTAGTTGGAAAACAATCCTAGAACGTTCGAATACAGCGTTAGTAGGGAGCAGCTTGGCACAATCACGTAGATTAAATATCTGGGTTTCACCCTGCAAAGCGTTTTATTGGTAGAATTCTAGGGAAGTGTATCTCACCCATAAAGAGGATGGCGTATGCTAATGCGACTCGTTCATGATTGTTATTCGAACGTTTAGTATTCGCAGCAGAGTAGCGTAACAGGTCCTATCGTAAGAACAGTATATGCAGCTGTCCCAAAAACTGTCAGCTATTCCGTAGGCTGGCTTACACAAGAATGATCCTGCGTGGCGTATAACGTATTTATTTGTACATATTTCGTAAAGAACCTGGATATAACCCATCATCAACACGTTGCATTCTCAATTTCATGGTTCTGTAAGCTGTATAATGAGCTTAAAACACAATATAGAAGCTAATCTACGTATTCATAATTCCTTACAGATTCAATTTTTTTCATATCTTATCTTTTAATAATAGTTTAAATCTTTCAAAACTGCTGCTTTCAGTTTTGCAAAACTACTATAATTATTAATACTGATATTTCATTGGTTCTTTAAACTCCTAATTGTAAAATTTGTTTCTGTTATCAGTTAGAAGATACCTAGTATTTCTACTTTTAAGACCATTTGCACAGGTCACAGTCACATTTACTAGCTTTATCCTTAAGTGGAACTGCCAATACAAATTTAGAAGAAAAATCAGTAACTGTTAATGAATACTATACTGCTATATTAATTTTTGAAACACCTCTCAGATTTTATGATACCATTCCCACCAAATCGGCTTGTGACAGATCATCAACAACTAATGAAACAATACCTTATCTTTTGAAATTGTTCTCATTAGTTTAAATAATTAAATCAGAATTTATTCTAAACCATTTGCAAGTTCAAATCTCCATACCATACATTTGGTATTAATTTATTCTGTATTTCCTTGCAAAATGCACAAATTTCTTCAAGTCTATCCACTTTTTAGGTTTTGCTGTTGTGCGATTAACAATTCGCACATATTTCTTACACTTTGAGCAAAACTTGTTATTATCCATCGATACTAGGAACAATTATATGGTTTCTAAAACAATTGTCATGTTTACTGCATTAGAAACTATAACTTGTTCGTTACCATCTATTACGTTCATCACTAATTCATGAAATTCATGATGAAACAGATTCTTCCAATTCAGCATTTATTTTGAAAGGTGGTATGATTTTGGTTCTTTATGAAAATTGTCCACACCTGGAGAAACTGTTGGGAGTGTTCTGAAGGTTATTTCAGAACTTTTTTTTATAAGGTTCTAATTTGGACTATGTAGTTGCGAAATCCCCCCCATGAACCATGGACCTTGCCGTTGATGGGGAGGCTTGCGTGCCTCAGCGATACAGATGGCCGTACCGTAGGTGCAACCACAACGGAGGGGTATCTGTTGAGAGGCCAGACAAACGTGGTCCCTGAAGAGGGGCAGCAGCCTTTTCAGTAGTTGCACGGGCAACAGTCTGGATGATTGACTGATCTGGCCTTGTAACATTAACCAAAACGGCCTTGCTGTGCTGGTACTGCGAACGGCTGAAAGCAAGGGGTAACTACAGCCGTAATTTTTCCCGAGGACATGCAGCTCTTCTGTATGATTAAATGATGATGGCGTCCTCTTGGGTAAAATATTCCGGAGGTAAAATAGTCCCCCATTCGGATCTCCGGGCGGGGACTACTCAGGAGGACGTCGTTATCAGGAGAAAGAAAACTGGCGTTCTACGGATCGAAGCGTGGAATGTCAGATCCCTTAATCGGGCAGGTAGGTTAGAAAAATTTAAAAAGGGAAATGGATAGGTTAAAGTTAGATATAGTGGGAATTAGTGAAGTTCGGTGGCAGGAGGAACAAGACTTCTGGTCAGGTGACTACAGGGTTATAAACACAAAGTCAAATAGGGGTAATGCAGGAGTAGGTTTAATAATGAATAGGAAAATAGGAATGCGGGTAAGCTACTACAAACAGCATAGTGAACGCATTATTGTGGCCAAAATAGACACAAAGCCCATGCCTACTACAGTAGTACAAGTTTATATTCCAACTACCTCTGCAGATGATGAAGAAATAGATGAAATGTATGACGAGATAAAAGAAATTATTCAGGTAGTGAAGGGAGACGAAAATTTAATAGTCATGGGTGACTGGAATTCGTCAGTAGGAAAAGGGAGAGAAGGAAACATAGTAGGTGAATATGGATTGGGGGGAAGGAATGAAAGAGGAAGCCGCCTTGTAGAATTTTGCACAGAGCATAACTTAATCATAGCCAACACTTGGTTCAAGAATCATAAAAGAAGGTTGTATACCTGGAAGAATCCTGGAGATACTAAAAGGTTTCAGATAGATTATATAATGGTAAGACAGAGATTTAGGAACCAGGTTTTAAATTGTAAGACATTTCCTGGGGCAGATGTGGATTCTGACCACAATCTATTGGTTATGAACTGCAGATTGAAACTGAAGAAACTGCAAAAAGGTGGGAATTTAAGGAGATGGGACCTGGATAAACTGAAAGAACCAGAGGTTGTACAGAGTTTCAGGGAGAGCATAAGGGAACAATTGACAGGAATGGGGGAAAGAAATACAGTAGAAGAAGAATGGGTAGCTCTGAGGGATGAAGTAGTGAAGGCAGCAGAGGATCAAGTAGGTAAAAAGACGAGGGCTAATAGAAATCCTTGGGTAACAGAAGAAATATTGAATTTAATTGATGAAAGGAGAAAATATAAAAATGCAGTAAATGAAGCAGGCAAAAAGGAATACAAACGTCTCAAAAATGATAGCGACAGGAAGTGCAAAATGGCTAAGCAGGGATGGCTAGAGGACAAATGTAAGGATGTAGAGGCTTGTCTCACTAGGGGTGAGATAGATACTGCCTACAGGAAAATTAAAGAGACCTTTGGAGAGAAGAGAACCACTTGTATGAATATCAAGAGCTCAGATGGCAACCCAGTTCTAAGCAAAGAAGGGAAGGCAGAAAGGTGGAAGGAGTATATAGAGGGTCTATGCAAGGGTGATGTACTTGAGGACAATATTATGGAAATGGAAGAGGATGTAGATGAAGACGAAATGGGAGATAAGATACTGCGTGAAGAGTTTGACAGAGCACTGAAAGACCTGAGTCGAAACAAGGCCCCGGGAGTAGACAACATTCCATTTGAACTACTGATGGCCTCGGGAGAGCCAGTCATGACAAAACTCTACCATCTGGTGAGCACGATGTATGAGACAGGCGAAATACCCTCAGACTTCAAGAAGAATATAATAATTCCAATCCCAAAGAAAGCAGGTGTTGACAGATGTGAAAATTACCGAACTATCAGTTTAATAAGTCACAGCTGCAAAATACTAACGCGAATTCTTTACAGACGAATGGAAAAACTGGTAGAAGCCGACCTCGGGAAAGATCAGTTTGGATTCCGTAGAAATGTTGGAACACGTGAGGCAATACTGACCTTGCGACTTATCTTAGAAGAAAGATTAAGAAAAGGCAAACCTACGTTTCTAGCATTTGTAGACTTAGAGAAAGCTTTTGACAATGTTAACTGGAATACTCCCTTTCAAATTCTGAAGGTGGCAGGGGTAAAATACAGGGAGCGAAAGGCTATTTACAGTTTGTACAGAAACCAGATGGCAGTTATAAGAGTCGAGGGGCATGAAAGGGAAGCAGTGGTTGGGAAAGGAGTAAGACAGGGTTGTAGCCTCTCCCCGATGTTATTCAATCTGTATATTGAGTAAGCAGTAAAGGAAACAAAAGAAAAATTCGGAGTAGGTATTAAAATTCATGGAGAAGAAGTAAAAACTTTGAGGTTCGCCGATGACATTGTAATTCTGTCAGAGACAGCAAAGGACTTGGAAGAGCAGTTGAACGGAATGGACAGTGTCTTGAAAGGAGGATATAAGATGAACATCAACAAAAGCAAAACGAGGATAATGGAATGTAGTCAAATTAAGTCGTGTGATGCTGAGGGAATTAGATTAGGAAATGAGACACTTAAAGTAGTAAAGGAGTTTTGCTATTTGGGGAGTAAAATAACCGATGATGGTCGAAGTAGAGAGGATATAAAATGTAGACTGGCAATGGCAAGGAAAGCGTTTCTCAAGAAGAGGAATTTGTTAACATTGAGTATAGATTTAAGTGTCAGGAAGTTGTTTCTGAAAATATTTGTATGGAGTGTAGCCATGTATGGAAGTGAAACATGGACGATAACTAGTTTGGACAAGAAGAGAATAGAAGCTTTCGAAATGTGGTGCTACAGAAGAATGCTGAAGATAAGGTGGGTAGATCACGTAACTAATGAGGAGGTATTGAATAGGACTGGGGAGAAAAGAAGTTTGTGGCACAACTTGACTAGAAGAAGGGATCGTTTGGTAGGACATGTTCTGAGGCATCAAGGGATCACCAATTTAGTATTGGAGGGCAGCGTGGAGGGTAAAAATCGTAGGGGGAGACCAAGAGATGAATACACTAAGCAGATTCAGAAGGATGTAGGTTGCAGCAGGTACTGGGAGATGAAGAAGCTTGCACAGGATAGAGTAGCATGGAGAGCTGCATCAAACCAGTCTCAGGACTGAAGACCACAACAACAACAGTTGCGAAATGTTTCCCATGTGTGATGTCTAATGAGCAGAGAGGTATTCTTGTGTGTGTGTGTTTTCTGTACCAGGAATGACAAGATAGGACACAAAAAGATTTTGACATCTTGTGGAAAATCTTTATAGTGCAGTAGAGGTGGAGTTAAGAGTACGACTCAAAAATCAAAGACGATTCGAGCTTAACGTTTTATTGCCATGACAGGGAATGTAAAAAATGAGAATCTGATTGAAAACAACGTTGGTTTGTTCCTTGGACCATGTATTTGCTTCCCATACCACCACGGAATAATGTTATTGACTGCAAATGCCAAATCGATTATGTGAAGAAACCTTTTCTTTGAGTCAACTGTGAACAGCATTATATACTTGCAGAAATGCATGAAATACACTGTGTTGTCTTACAAAACATTCATTCACTACTGGATTAAATCCTGGACCATCTTCACAATGGAAAAGTATCCACTGTGACAACTTCACATGGCATACATGCTGTTTAAAGTATGCGCCAGTTTTGACTTGAAATCGTAAGAAAATTATACTTAACGTTAGAATACTGGCTGCATTACGACGTTAAGTACAATTTTCTTACTTTTACAAGTCGACAGTTGCGTAGAATTTCCACTGTTCAGATGGTCCATGATCGAAACAGGTAATGAATAAATGTACTGAAAAACAGCACAGTGTGTGCCATGTATTTCTCCAAGGGTTATGTGGAGGACTGGGGAGGAAACGAACTGCGTCTTGTCGATTAATAGATTCTCGAGGCCACAATTTAAAACAGTTCCACATCCTCCCTTCTTAGCGGATATCGGTCTGTTTAATTTTTTCCCTGGTCCTGAGAATAGAAAGAGACGTAGAAGCGACATGTTTTCGCGACAAGGAAGAGACGTAACAAAAATCGCTGAGGGTACTACTTGGCATAATTCCACGCAACTTAAAAACTTGTTCCAATGAATGCTGTTTTCATGGTGATATAGTTTTAAATTGTAGTGTCAAATACAAAATGTGTAATGAATGTTTCCCCTTAGTTTGTCCTCCCTTGTAGACATCGGTCTAAAAACATCATACACAAATGACCAAGCCGTAGCTGAATATGCAAAATCATTAGTGCTCAAGTAGTGCGTGCTGATTTGACATCGTTGTTAGTTAATCTATATGCGTCGAATGCTTCAGTGGCTGAAAGGTGCGAACGCGGAGCCACCTGCACTGGATGTGCCAACCTCGCGCTGAGATTGGAAAGAGCACAGCACATTTCCTTCCTCGTTTTATTCGGGCGGCAAACGAGATTTCAGCGCGAAGAGCAACACAACGGCCTGGCGACCACTTTTGCTACATAATGCTGTGAAAGCCCCTTATTATCACGTTTCCAGCGTCCTTCCCACGACGACAAAATTTGCGCGATGTAAGGCAGTGGCGTTCGCTTTTACCACCGCACGCGCGCCAGATAAAGGGATTTCCAAATGTCAGGCGCCCGTCGTCTGCTACGAGAGGACTGGGGGCTTAGTCCATAGCTCTGCGGATTTGTGACGTGGCTTTAATTAGCCACCCTCCCTCCTAATAGCATTTGTTTTGTAGCACTCGTGTACCGGCTGGGACAGTCACCGTCTGTTTTCCGTGTTGTGTATCGCCTGTGCCGCTGCTGGGAGCTGCCAGATTATTCTAATGGAAGGCGCAACAGAAATGTCAAAAAGGACGCTCGTGTTTGTACCCATCCACGAACAAGATATTCCGGTTAGTAATTAGGCATTCGCAGAATCTTATGAGATACGTAGCTGCTGACTAAATTCACTACACAGTTCATTACCATTTGTATGCTTGAATGTCTGCCTGAGGAGGAGAAATCCTCTATGTACTTTCGTCACACTCTGTCGCATCGTCCATACAGGTTTCCCATCATACTGCCATACCTTAACCCAGATAATAAGATTGGCCCTCGATTCCAGACACTTGGCTTTCATTAACTACTTGCAATGTGGGTCGACACAGATCTGGCGTCCGATACCGTCCCAGATGCACTCCACGGAATTCAGAGCAGGCAAATTTGAAGACTATCAACATAAGGTCACTATCAAATTGCTTAAACCAAGGTGTCATGATTCCTGTCGTTGTGGGGAGGATAGCTGTCCTGCTGCAAGGTGCCCTCACCGTCAGAGAAAGCACCAACCATGAAGAGATGCAAGTAATCCACGATAATGTTCATGTTCACTTATTGTGCTGCCTTCGATTATTACTACAGCTCCCATGGAAGCTCGGATAAATGTCCACCATAGTACCGGCTGGTTATACACACATCAAAGAAACTTTTGCATCACCGCGGTTCCGAGAGTTCCGGAACCTGTAAAGAAAATTGGAATAGAGATCAACATAAACATTTTTATTACTCATGAAAACCACACATTGAATTTTGTACCACAATACAGCGAGACCTTCAGAGGTGTTCGTCGAGATTGCTGTACACACCGGTACCTCTAATACCCAGTAGAACGTCCTCTTGTATTGATGCATGCCTGTATTCGTAGTAGCATACTATCCACAAGTTCATCAAGGCACTGTTGGTCCAGATTGTCCTCAACGGCGATTCGGCGTAGATCCCTCAGAGTAGTTGGTGGATCACGTCGTCCATAAACAGCCCTTTTCAATCTATCCGACGCATGTTCGGTACGGTTCATGTCTGGAGAACATGCAGGCCTCTAGGCCTCTAGTCGAGCGATATCGTTATCCTCAAGGAAGTCTTTCACAAGATGTGCATGATAAGGGAGCGAATTGTTGTCCATGAAGACGAATGCCTCGCTAATATGCTGCCGATATGGTTGCACTATTGGTCGAGGATGGCATTCACGTATCGTACGGCCGTTACGGCGCCTTCCATGACCACCAGCGGCGTACGTCGGCCCCACATAATGCCACCCCAAAACATCAGGAAACATCCACCTTTCTGCACTCGCTCAACAGTGTGTCTAAGGCGTTCAGACTGACCGAGTGCCTCAAAACACGTCTCTGACGGTTGTCTGGTTGAAGTCATATGCGACACTAATAGGTGTAGAGAACGTGATGCCAATCCTGAGCGGTCCATCCGGCACGTTGTCGGGCACACCTGTACCGAGCTGCATGGTGTCGTGGTTGCTTGCAACGATGGATTGCGCCATGGATGTCGGGAGTGAAGTTGGGCATCACGCAGCCTATTGTGCACTGTTTGAGTCATAACGCGACGTCCTGTGGCTGCACGAAAAGCATAATTCAACATGGTGGCGTTGCTGTCAGGGTTCCTCCCAACCATAATCCGTAGGTAGCGGCCATTCAGTGCAGTATTAGCACTTGTTCGGCCTGAGCGAGGCATGCCATCGGCAGTTCCTGTCTCTCTGTGTCTCCTCCATGTCGGAACATGTGAACTCTGGTTCACTCCGAGACACCACACAGTCATGCACGGCGAGTGCAACTTCTCTTCGTACACAAGGCGCGGTTTAAAAGTACCGCAAATTCGGTAGTTCTTAGTATTCACTGCATCCTATAGTTGGGTTGATAATGGTGGAAGAGATCAAACGACGAGGTCATCAGTCTCATCGGATAAGGGAAGGATGGGGAAGGAAGTCGAGTCGGTAGTGCTGTTTCGAACAAATTTTTTTCTAGTGGAATCGGCTGCACATTAAGGAATTGGAGTATATATTAAGTTTCGCTGCCATACTATACAGGGTGTACATAAAACCCTGGAACACTTTCAATTATTTATTGTACAAGAACTAAACATTATAAGGATGTCATACATATCGTATTTTGAAGAGAAACTCTGAAAGTTGTTTTTACAAGCATTTGATACACGAACCATGAATGACCCAGAAGAGGTAGATGCGGTAATCGAATTCTTGCCATACCCGTCCCAGCATGGCATCGTCGACTGTGGCAGTCGCTTCCCGTATTCTCTCCCGGAGCTCTGCTACATCACGTGGTAGAGGCGGTATGTGTCCCCCACAGAAAAAAAGTCACACGGACTGAGATCTGGTGTCCGGGAGCCCATTTCATGAAACAGCTGCCCCTTCTGTAGCACGGCCGATCCATAGATGCAGCAGCTCCGCGTTCAGGTACCCACGAACTTCACGATGAAAATGGGATGGAGCTCTATCCTGCTGAAAGATGAACGGAGAGTTCGATTGCATTTGAAGCATCAGCCATTGCTGCGACATGTCCAAGTAGGAATATCCAGTGACAATGCTCTCGGCGAAGAATAATGGCCCGTTTTCGACGTGACAAGGCAGAAAAAACATTTTCCTTTGGGGAATCGCGCTCAAACTCAATGCGTTCGTGTGGATGCTTTGTACCCCAGATTCCACAATTATGCCTGTTCACTTTCCCATTAGTGTGAAAAGTGGCTACGTCGCTAAAAATTAAGCGTTCGGCAATGCCATCCGCATCCTCATTCAATTGTTGCAACTGCGAACAAAACTCAAAACGCTTGTCTTCGTCGTCGTCGTCATTGAGCTTCTGCACTAGCTCCAATTTGAATAGCTACATAGACAGCTTCTGTCGTAGGTCTTCTGTCACTGGAGCCATTTCGAGTTCACGGGATGCACGGCGCACCGATTTCTTTGGGCTCCTTCTGAATGTCTCTCGTACACGCTTCACATTCACTTTACTCACACTGGGACGTCCGGTTCTCTTTGCCGGGCACAAGCAACTCGTCGTAACGAATTTGTTGTGCCAATGGTAAATGGCCTCCTTTGTTGGTGGCTTCTTACCGTACTTGGTTCTAAACATCCGCTAAACAGCTGTAGCACACTTGTTTTTGTCGATCTCCAACACACAGAAAGCTCGTTCTACACCTGAAGTCGCCATGTTTACGACTAGCGCTGACTATCGGCAAATTATCAAACTACACTGTGGCGGTAACCATGAAAATAAAAACTTTCAGGGTTTCTCTTGAAAATGACATGTGTGATATCTGTACAGTATTTGGGTCTTGTGCAATAAATAATTGAAAGTGTTCCTAGACTTATGTACACCCTGTACATACAGTCCACACTGGACCTCAGTGAGTAGCTGCACGCTTATTGGGCCGCTGAGTGCCAAAGTGGTATAACTTAATTTTTCCCACTTCTGAGAAATGAAACGTTTTGGGTTTCACTTAATGTAAGTTCATGATTTACAACAATTCACGATTCATTTGAGGGAATGTACAAATGAAATATTCTAATTACGTTTATTACAGACATTTTTGTTCCCTATATCTTAAATTCCTTTTTATAGTCCCTAAAAGTTGGAGTACCACTTATCTTCTCAAAAATTTACTCATAGTGAAAGGTAGAGTGGTATGAATCAAAAGTTGTACCACTGTTCTTACAAAGGTTTTGGTGAAGTTTAATACCTGAGAAAGCATACGCTGTCTTTTAATCTCCATAACTGCAATTTATTTATAAAACATAAACCTAATGTTATACAGTAAATGGGAATCTTCACTTATTGCTTCTGTTACACACTATTGTCTCACAAATTGAGTTAAAATAATTGCATTATCTTTGTTAATTACTAGAACACTACATACTGAGTCTGTTTAATAGTTCAGCAATGCGCCTATCTACGGATTATCTATTGTTTCTAAATGTCGAAATTCCTTAAAATGTAGTTCTTGCAATGCTGATATTTCAAGAGGCTCTATAATGGAACATGTCTGTCTACTCGATTTCGCCGTACACATCATTTTCCTCTCCCAAAGTGTCAACATGTCCAAGTCCACGTTCCTGAGCCGAACTCGCAGCTATCAGTTGGTTGAAGAAAACGTGATGCACTGGAGGGATGTACAGGAGAAGTGTCATCAAGTCTTTCCATTTTGCCTCGGTGACAGATCGCACAGTATTGTTAAGAGGGATGGGTATTACGATTTATGTGTTTAATATGAGACATTACTACTTGATAAGTGTAGGTCTTAATCCACACTTCAACATGGAATGCAAACTTGTAAAGACAATTTCTGCTTTAATAACATCTGGATATTAAAAATCTAAAGAAAGAAAAAAAAATGGTTCAAATGGCTCTGAGCACTATGGGACTTAACTTCTGAGGTCATCAGTCCCCTAGAACTTAGAACTACTTAAACTTAACTAACGTAAGGACATCACACACATCCATGCCCAAGGCAGGATTCGAACCTGCGACCGTAGCGGTCGCGCATTTCGAGACTGTAGCACCTAGAACTGCTGGGCCACTCCAGTCGGCTAAAGATCTCCAAATCCCAATAACGACGCGCGCCAACAAAGAAACAGGCAATGACTCGCACCGTAGGCAGCCACGTGCGCCGGCTGGGCTTGAGAAAAATAGCATAGACGCTAACCTTGAGAGAAATTTTAGCATTCCTTACCGACGTACACAACATGATAATTGCTTTGAAGTTGAAACTCTGCGTACTAGGAAGAGTAAAGGATTGCACCACATTTCACATGTAAAACCGTTTATTGAAAGATAATCTATTTTTTAACTTAATCTTTGCCATAAAATTTTTCACTTCACGCTACTAGTGCAATTTGTCACACTGAGAAACTGTTAACATGCAACAATGTTTTGAAGTTAACTATCCAGTCTAGAACCTAGGGAACATATTTAGACTGTATTTACGAGTGCATTGTTATAGTGAACAGAGGACACAGTGTTATTGTGTGTGTACATTCTTGCTTATTAGTTGCACGATTACGTAACGACTATAAGGCTCACATATTTCGAACATGTACCGGTACTGCTAATGAGATTTTAATGCAACATTTTGGTTTACTTGAAAATACATTTTGGATTTAAAGTACTTTCTGAGAGATACCAGATGAAACAGTGGTTACTTTATCTGACAGCTACATGATTATATCACGACGCTATTAATGAGTGACACAATTTATATTATTGCTTTTGCGCTGTATCTGTTTTACATCTGCACAGTTTTTATGTATTATTCTGGAAAGTAAAACATGTTTTAGTAGTACCTTTGTGGTATAGCTACAATGAGACAGTCTTTTTTGTAGCACAACAATACATTACAGTATAGTACTTTCTTCATCACGGCAATAAGCATAATAACTACGATATCTATACGCAAAGCATTTCACGTTTGTTTATGATGAAGTGAGTACATTGACTTCAGCAGAACTTTGCTTACAGAGAACGATAACTACGACACTTCCACAGAATTATCTTACAGCAAGACGCACATTTAGCGCTACAGGACACGCATTTGAGTGATTAATTTTGTACTTAAAACATTTATTTTTAAAGATAAAGAAAGTTTTCCGTGATACATAATTGCTGTAATCTGTAACACCTGAGGGTATAATTACATTAATCCTCAGGGGGTACACGCTTACTTTGTGTACCATGTGTTTGGCAAGCACAAGGAGACCTAGCTAATACGGTATTTGCTTATACAACTTTACACATCGGTACCATATTTCTCTAACACAGAATTACATAGCTATCTGATTATTTAACAGAGAAACAAACATTTTTTTTTACTACGTCAGTGACAGATATTTACGCAATTACACAGTTGGATAACTTCACACTTATGAAATTGTATTTCGTCTGTACTTTGTGAACTGTTCATATTTTTTCGGAACCATTGTGATACTATGAGAGCTCTGAATGATGTATTTGGTATGGGATCATGATTTTAAAGTACGTTTGAGGTAGATGACACTATTGAAATGAGCAGAGATTTTTTTTTTAGGTTTTGAAATTATTGGAGGAAGCTACGACGATTTTGAGAATTGACTGAGACGTTATGATATTATTACGACGACGATGTGTATTATGCTGTTGAGGTATGTTTATGATTAATAAGATGATGCTACCGTATATGAGGAATTTGATTATGCTATGTATTTATTATGATGAAATATTGAAGAAGTGTCGACGAATATGTACATGTATAATAAGGTAAGGAATAATGAGTAGTGGTTAGGGACTCTGATTTGTGGAGAAGGATGTTGGAAACCAAGAATCGTACTTTAAGAATTATGAAATGTGTGTACATGCGTGAATGTCTTACAATGCTGTCGAAAATTTTTTGGACACTGTTATATTTATAGGATTTTGCTTCGACACATTTGTAACGCAAATTCTCGACCTGTGAAATTTTTTATATGAGACTGTCACTGTAGCGCCAACTGCTGTCGTACATATTTCGGTAAGAAAGCCAAGCGACCTTGACGTAATGCATTTTGAGCGGCCAGCTGTGTGAGATGCCTGGAGAAACAGCCATTAGGTGGAGAAAAAAGAGGCCATTATCCTCGCTATTGACATTTCTTTGTAGGAAGCATCGCAAATACGACACGCTCTTTACTTGGAAGCATATTGTACTTTGTGCTACTTACTGAAATGCTTCTGAATTGATGGGGAATATTCTTACATCTGAAAACCTGATTATGACAAGTGTCTTTCTATGATAGTTGAGAGCTACTGACTTATGAAATGCCACATAGCTATTGAATGATGTTTTTATGCTTTGCTTTGTGTAATTGCTTATTTCATTTGATATCTGTTTTCCAGCTGCATTGCAGCATTGGTTTTATAAAATAAACTTAAATGCATTTGCTAATGTGCACACTTTCTGTCAACAGATCTATTAAATAATTATTTTATGAACCACATTCTTCGAAAAAGGAATGGAAAGAACAATAAGAAGGGACTAATAACAGTAACTGCATATATAATTTTCTTTTCAACTACTAGGTAATTTTTTTCGTAGAATAACTTGTGGTGGTGCACCACTTTAATTACATAGACATTAAGATGTGAATATACATTTCCCTTATCTGCATTGATGTCTTTAGCATCTGAGCTCAGTAGATTAAGTTAGCTTAAGAGGGGGTAGGCTATATAAGAGAATGAGTTATGATGAACTGGAAGAAATGCATTGAGAAGTTACACGAAAAAAGTTTGTGAAAGAAAAGGTACTGTACAATGAAGAATAATTATTTTAAAAGAGGATGAATAGAATACAGAGAGCAGGCTTAGATAGGACTTTTTGGGAATAATGATGAACCAAGGGAGATCTCCATGCAAAATACTGCAGTAAAACAAACCTTGTCCTTTCCTTTTGTGTTATCCCTCTATGTGTTTATGTACCCTTGTGTATTTGTCTGTTTCCTGTCTTTATGTGTTTATCTAATAAGATTTATGTTGTAGAATTTTTCTACTACTAAGCTACATTCACTATGATGAGGAATACTGTTACCTCAAATATAATTTGCATTAATAATGTTTATAGACATTATTAATTCTGTTCTATTTCAATGCTCATGTGTGAAATTAATGTTTCGAAAACTATTCTCATTATTTTATATATTTACTTGGGTCATGATTCCTGTAACACTGATGTATATGTTTATTTCTATTCTTTTGTAAAGCCTGTATTACTACTAATGTTATCTGTATTATTATGTTTTTAATGATGTTTTCTGTATCTTTGTAATTGTATTCTCATGTTATAAAATTGTTTTGGACACCAGTTCAGCAAATTAAGTAACTTGTAAGCATTCATTTAATTGCACACGTTTCTGTTGGTCATAATATATGCACAATATGTGAAGAGTTGGGACCGTTAGTGTTTGCATGTGTGTTGGTAATTCAGCAAGGGACTGGTTAACAGCATTGCTGGTTCTAAGGACACACCAAAAAGTTTGTGAGTGCTCAAGCGGTGATTTATGAACTTGCTATATTCTCCGCAAAACTCTTCGATGGTGATTGTGCACCTGCACAGTCGCAACAGATGGCTGCTGGCCATCTCTACAAGGACTACAGTGGGTCTGCACCTCTGGTGGCCCACCAATACCATAATCTCTACCAGGACTACAGTGGGTCTGCTCTGAGATGACCTATTTACCAATATTCTTCAAAACTTCGACTGACTGTGCTGTGGGTTTGCTGTGTTGTGGACGGCGAGAGTTTCACCTGCTTGTCTTCGTGCTTGCCAAACTCTGCCTTGGCCAGCAAGGTCGCTGGATCTCTCCCCAATTGAGAACGTTTGCAACATTGTGGGGAGGGCACTCCAACCAACTCAGAGTTTTGAAGATCTAACACTCCAGTTGGACATACATTTGGAAATCTGTGGTAAGGACTATGGGACCAAACTGCTGAGGTCATCGGTCCCTAGGCTTACGCACTACTTAATGTAACTTAAACTAACTTACCCTAAGGACAACACACACACCCATGCCCAAGGGAGGACTCGAACCTCCGACGGGGGAAGCCGCGCGGAACGTGACAAGACGCCTGAGAACGCACGGCTACCCCGTGCGGCCAGTTGGACATAATTTGGCGCGATATCCCTGAGGAGGGCCACTTATGATTCTATCAATCTGTGCCAAGCTGAATAAGTGCCTGAATAAGGGCCAGAGGTGAACCAACGCGTTATTGACTTGCTCAATTTGTAAAGCCGCCCGATGTGGCCGAGCGGTTCTAGGCGCTTCAGTCTGGAACCGCGCGACCGCTACGGTCGCAGGTTCGAATCCTGCCTCTGGCATGGATGTGTGTGACGTCCTTAGGTTAGTTAGGTTTAAGTAGTTCTAAGTTCTAGGGGACTGATGACCTCAGCTGTTAAGTCCCATAGTGCTCAGAGCCATTTGAACCATTTTCTTGTAGAGCTATTTCTCGTGAATAAACCATGCAATTTTTCTGAAAACTTGATCATTTGTTTATGTATGTACATCGCATCTACCTATTTCTGTCCCATTCCCTCACGGTGCTACGTTTATTTTGTCTTAGAGTGTACATGGCACGACTTGCTAAAAAAAGAGACCGGGTGATAAGGCTTATCCTGAGATGTGAAGGAATTTCCACTTTTGTAGTGCAGGCAAATGAGGGGTGTAAAAGTTGCTGAGTGAGACCGTGGCTTCACTACAATAGGCAGGTTAAGATATATGTAAGTTGCAATAGTTACGTAGAAATGGCGAGACATGCGTTTGTGGGTTTCGCACTGCAGTTCAAGGTGCCTTGGCCGATTCACTCGTCAGCCGGTGGAACGCGAGCTAAATATACAACAGCGGTGGGCTGTGGGACGGGCTGTGTGGGAACTTCTTGAAAGCAGCGGCGCCACCCTTTTAGCGGGCTGTCGAGCTGTTTGCAGTCGGCGCAATCTGAATTGCAAAACCAAAGCGCCGTTAACAAGCGGCGGCGGGGATTTTTATTTAGAGGCTCGTTGAAAGCACGCACCGCCCGTGCATCAGCAGACGATGCAAAACAGCACGCCTTGCCGGCAGGAAGCGGGTGCCCCGGTAATTGTCCGAGTCTTCCCACGGCCGGAAGGATGCCAGTCAGAGTCTGTCGGACAGCTGAGTAGCGAAGGGTTCGTGATCACTTTGCTGGCTAGTATGAAGTGCTTTTCCTTCGTAGACACCGGCCCTCTGTGTATACACTCTTCCGGACAACCAAAAGCACGCAGGGCTAAGTTCGCCGTTGGGTCGATTGTTTCTTGTCGCACTTGTTTCACTCCTGATTGTTTCTTGATCTACATGACTTGGCTAGCTTACTTCTAAGACGTCACGTTTTGTTTTCCGTGGTATCCTGGAATTCTACATGGTCCAGTCACATTAATGTGACTACCGCTGCAATAAAAACTCACTGACGAGAGCTGGCAGCACTAGCAGTGGAAGGTATGTTTAGCGTGACGGCGGGACATAGAAAACTACACTACTGGCCATTAAAATTTCTACACCAAGAAGAAATTCAGATGATAAACCGGTATTCATTGGATAAATATATTATACTAGAACTGACATGTGATTACATTTTCACGCAATTTGGGTGCATAGATCCTGAGAAATCAGTATCCAGAACAACCACCTCTGGCCGTAATAACGGCCTTGATACGCCTGAGCATTGAGTCAAATACAGCTTGGATGGCGTGTACAGGTACAGCTGCCCATGCAGCTTCAACACGACACCACAGTTCATCAAGAGTAGCGACTGGCGTATTGTGACGAGCCAGTTGCTCGGCCACCATTGACCAGACGTTTTCAGTTGGTAAGAGATATTGAGAATGTGCTGGCCAGGGCAGCAGTAGAATATTTTCTGTAACCAGAAAGGCCCGTACATGACCTGCAATATGCGTTCGTGCATTATCCTGCTGAAATGTAGGGTTTTGCAGGCATCGAATGAAGGGTAGAGCCACGGGTCGTAACACATCAGAAATGTAACGTTCACTTTTGAAAGTGGCGTCAATGCGAACAAGAGGTGTAGCTAATGGCACCCCATACCATCACGCCGAGTGATACGCCAGTATGGCGAGGACGAATACACGCTTCCAATGTGCGTTCACCACGATGTGGCCAAACACAGATGCGACCATCATGATGCTTTAAACAGAACCTGGATTCACCCGAAAAAATGACGTTTTGCCATTCGTGCACCCTGGTTCGTCGTTCAGTACACCATCGCAGGCGCTGCTGTCTGTGATGCAGCGTCAAGGGTAACTGCAGCCATGGTCTCCGAGCTGATGGTCCATGCTGCTGCAAACGTCGTCTAACTGTTCGTGCAGATGGTTGTTGTCTTGTAAACGTCCCCTTATACTGACTCAGGGATCGAGACGTGGCTGCACGATCCGTTACAGCCATGCGGATAAGATAAAATGCCTGTCATCTCGACTGCTAGTGATACGAGGCCGGTCGGATCCAGCACGGCGTTCCGAATTACCCTCCTGAACCCACCAATTCCATATTATGCTATCAGTCATCGCATCTTGACCAACGCGAGCAGTAATGTCGCGATACGATAAACCGCAATCGCGATAGGCTGCAATCCGACCTTTATCAAAGTCAGAAACGTGATGGTACGCATTTCTCCTCCTTACACGAGGCATCACAACAACGTTTCACCAGGCAACGCCGGTCAACTGCTGTTTGTGTATGAGAAATTCGTTGGAAACTTTTTTCATGTCAGCACATTGTAGGTGTCGACACCGGCGCCAACCTTGTGTGAATGCTCTGAAAAGCTAATGATTTGCATATCACCGCATCTTCTTCCTGTCGGTTAAATTTCGCGTCTGTAACACGTCATTTTCGTAGTGTAGCAATTTTAATGGCCAGTAGTGTATGTAGTCGTTGTTGTAGTGTGTAAATGAAGCGATTCATCGTACTTCAAAAACGACATTATCATTGGCCTTCTGGGTAAAGGTAGAAGCATTTTCGAAACGGCTGAGTGTTTAAACTGTTCGCGCTCCGCCGTGGTTAAAGTATACCGTGTGTGGAAAAATGGCGCTATCGAAACCCGGCGCCAAAGCAAATGTGGTGCACCCCGGGCCACAGATGAAAGGGGTGAACGACGTCTTTGGAAATGTGCACCGGCGATCAGACACGCAACTACTGAGCAACTGACTGCCCAGAAGAACCAAGGGCCACCAACACTGCCTCATGGAAGACTGATCCGGGATCGTTGCTGCGTACGAGCCTCTGCAGCAGGCGTCTGCTTCACGCAGTCATTCTTATTGCTGCTTATCGACGACCAGGGCTGGAATTTGCACGCCAGTACCGCAACTGGATGTCCATTGACTGGTGAACGGCGGCCTTTTAAGGCAAATCACATTTTATGCTCGATTGGACAGATGACCGTTGGGGAATATGGCGTGAAACATCTGAAAGCAAAAAGCCTGCAACAATCCAGGAAGCTGGTGGGAGCGTTATAGTCTGGGGAATATTTTCATGGCATTCCCTGCGTGTTCTCGTCATTCTGGAAGTCACTATGGATCAACACATGAATGAATCTATCCTTGGGAACGATGTCCACACTTACATGCCGTGTGTCTTTTCCTTGACATGCACAGGTTCCACATCCATTTCGGTGCCTCCTAAAACCTCAATGACTCTATCTCTGAAAGTCTGCGCTGCAAAATGTGGTTGTTGAGGGTTTTGACAGGTGGCTGGACCGTGTATGGTATTGGTGTACATCTGTGGTGAAGGGCACTTGTCAGTTGAGGAAAAGTTTTTGACAGCTAAATTTTTATTTTGGCGACGTGTTTCGAGGTGATATCTCATCATCAGGCAATACTGGCATTACAAAGACATTTAAACACATGTTTATACATATATTAAAGCTTCTTTAGATGACTGCTGTGATTATGCTGTGTGGAGAGTGAGAGAAAAATAACCTACTAAGAGACAACGTCACTTTGTGTATTAGCCATCTGTTCATATCAGAACGTTATAAGACAATCATTAACTTTGTTCTTGCGGCCTGGCAGTTTTCTTGTGATGTGCTGAGGCATCACTATTTCCATGGCTCTTTTGGACTTTTTCACCATCGTTCATGGACTTCACAACGGTGTCTTTAAAGCACGATACACAGAACAAATCAGCAGTGCACAACACAAGGTGGCTAGCATTGACTTCACCATCGATATGTCGTTCCTAGTATTGCCAGTAGCAATGTCTTCTGCATGTCTTGCTGCCGTATACTATGATGGTTGGCGTAAAATATCACAAAATGAGCGACTGTGACAGTTTTATGATGCAAATGACTGTATAAACACTTTTTATTTTCAGAATTACTATTTCTAGGATCTAAGTCTACATCATACTCCGCAAGCCACCTAATGGTGTGTTGCCGATGGCACTTTCGGTACCACTAACTGATCCTTCCAACCCTGTTCCACTCGCGAAAAGTGCGTGGGAAGAATGATTGTCAGTAAGCCTCTGTATTGGCTCTAATTTCTCGAATTTTCTCCTCGTGGTCAATACGCGAGATGTATGTGGGGCGAGGTAATATGTTTCCAGAATGAGATTTTCGTTCTGCAGCGGAGTGTGCTCTGATATGAAACTTCCTGGCAGATTAAAACTGTGTGCCCGACGGAGACTCGAACTCGAACTTTGCCTTTCGCGGGAAAGTGCTCTACCATCTGAGCTACCGAAGCACGACTCACGCCCGGTCCTCACAGCTCTACTTCGGCAAAGTTCCCGAGTTCGAGTCTCGGTCGGGCACACAGTTTTAATCTGCCAGGAAGTTTCAGGTAATATGTTGTCTGACTCCTCCTGAAAAGTGCTGTCCCGAAATTTCAGTAGCTATCTCTCCGTGATGGACAACGTCTCTCTTGTAAAGTCTGCCAGTGGAGTTCGTTTAGCATCTCCGTAACGCTCTCTCGCCAACTAAACGATCCCGTGACGAAACGAGCTGCTTTTCGTTGGATCTTCTCTATCTCCTCTATCAGTCCTACCTGACAGGGATCCCAGATAGATGAGCAATACTCAAGAATCGGGCGAACAAGCGCCTTATAAGCCACTTCTTTCCTGGATGAGCTACATTTCCTTAGGATTCTTCCGATGAATCTGAGTCTGGTGTCTGCTTTTCCCACTACCGTATCTGTTTTATATGGTCATTCCACTTAATGTCGATCTGGATAGTTACGCCTACATATTTTACGGCAGACGCTGTCTCCAGATGTTTGTCGTCAATAGTGTAGCTTTAAAGTAGTGGATTTCTTTTCCTCTGTATGCTCAATATGTTACATTTATTTACGTTCAGAGTCAACTGTCAGAGCCTGCACCATTCATCAGTTCTCTGCAGGTCATTCTGCAAATTCTTTCTATCTTCTAGCGTTGGTACTTTGGTACAAACGACTGCATCACCTGCGAATAGCCTTAAAGGGCATCCGACTTTTTCTACTAGATCATTTATATATATTGTGAACTGCAACGGTCCTATCACGCTTCCCTGTGCTACTCCGGATATTGCCTTTACATCTGTGGATTTAGTTCCGCTAAAAGCGATGTGTTGAGTTCTATCTGCAAGAAAGTCTTGAATCCAATCGCAGGTCTGCTCTTATACTTCGTAAGCTCGTATTTTTCCATTAATCTGTAATGTATGTATAACATTAAAGTCATGTACTAACAATTTTAAGGGTTCTAAATTGAAATGCGTAAATAAGTGTGAGTTTTTGGAAGCTGTTATTTCATTTATGATCTAGTTTTTCGATTTAAGGCTATGGCTGAAGATTTTCGTCTCTTCCAAGATGTCCATTCTCCAGCTGATTGTTAAAGTATGTAGTACTTTGAAGTTATTGTCTGTTGCAACACCTTCAATTTCATCTACATGTTTTGCTATAGCTGACTTATTAGCTGTACCCAGTCCGAAACAGTCAATGTGTACTTTAAAAAAGGTTTTAGAGTTTCTTCCTGTTTGACCAATATAGTATTTTTTGCAATGACTACATGCAATTTTATAAATTCCTGGTTTTCTCAGTTTGTCTATAGGTTGTACGATGTCATAGACCAGTTTAAGTTATTGTTGATGACAAAAGTGATCCTGATATCTGTGTTTTTAGACGAGTTGAATATTTTGTCTGATGTTGTTGTTGTTGTGGTCTTCAGTCCTGAGACTGGTTTGAGGCAGCTCTCCATGCTACTCTATCCTGTGCAAGCTCGTTCATCTCCCAGTACCTACTGCAACCTATATCCTGTTTGGTGTATTATTTCTTCTTTCCTAAATTGGAGCCATATTTAGGAGTCATATCAGACAAAACAGCTTTACTATTTTGTCTGATATGACTCCTGAATATGGCTCCAATTTAGGAAAGAATATGCTTCTGAAAAGGTCACGAATCCTCTGCGGATGCGATGAATGGCATCTTGCTCAAAGTGTAGAAAAATGTATGTTAATGAAGCTGAGTGGGGAAAACAATCCCTTAATGTTCGAAAGCGGTATTAATGGTATGCTGTTTGACATAATCATGTCGATTAAACATATAGACGTAATGTTTCAAAGAGGCATGAAACAGAATGAGGGCGGTAGTAGGGAAGGCGACTGGTCGACTTTGGTTCACTGGGAGAGTTTTGAAGTGTAGCTCATCTGCAGTGCAGACTGACTACGGAACACGTGTGCGAGCCATTCTTGAGTGCTGCCCGAATGTTTGGGATCCACATCAGGTCGAATTAAAGGATGACGTCAAAGCACTTCTGAGGCTGCCTGCTAGATTTCTAGATTTGTTACCGGTAGGTTTGATAAACAGGCAGATGTTGTGGAGATGCTTCGTGAACTCAGATGAGAATCTCTGTAGGAAAGAAGAACTTTTCGCGACACTCTATTAAGAAAGTTTAGCGAACAAGCTATCGCAGATGACTGCCGGAAGATCCTGCCGCCTTCAATGTAGATTTCGAGTAAGGACCGGGAAATCAGGGCTCATACAGAGGCATATAGACTGTCATTTTCCCTCCACTTCATTTGGTCGTGGAATAGAAAAGGAAAAAAGTAGTAGTGGTACGTGACACTCTCTGTCATACGACATTCGGTGGATTTCGGAGTATATGTTTACATGCAGACTGATTGATGTCCCTTTGTTCTGTCATTATTTTATTCCCCTCAAAGGCGGGGGGGGGGGGGGGAATTGGGGGGGGGGGGGGGGTGACAGGTACGAGGGGGCGGTGTCTAGTGATACAGAAGTTGAATAGTATCACAGAGAACGTTGACATTTGCACAGGACTGATAACCTTGCAGTTTGGACCCTTTAATCTCCAAACCAACCAACCAATCATTTGCACGATGTATAGTACTGTAGGAGAGAATACTCTATCTTCAGACACTTTTCACACTTTCGATACCAGTCAGCTCTATAATAGAAGTTAATATATATCCTAATTCCATTTTTAAATGATGGCGTTCATTTTTTATGTGCTACAGTCTCTTTCTGAATTTACAAAAGCTTACTCAAAAAAATAAAAGTTTTTCCAAAAGTAAAAACATACGAGCATCTCAAAGTACAACGTGGTCTCATACCAAGGAATAAATATTCTACTGAAATTTAAAAGCGTTGTAATCGAGAAAATATTGTCAATACTGTATTTAGTCAACTATCTGTTACATTATTACTCTGTTCACACCAATAATCAATAAGTGAAATAAAATGAAGCAGAACTATTATCGAATTTATTTTGATATATGTATTGAAAAAAAAGAACGAACACCTTGCGAACAGGTTTTGAAGGCCCAGGGGCACCAACGGGCCGCCGTATCATCCTTAGCCCTTAGGCATCATCGAGTGCAGATACAGAGCGGCATGTGGTCAGCACACCGCTCTCCCGGCAGCTGCCATTACTTTTCTGTCATGTACCTCCTCAACTGGCCTCACAAGGGCTGGATGCAGCCCACTTGCCAACAGAAGTCGGCAGACCTGGACAGTGACTCTTACAAGCTCGACAGTACTTGTTCTGACGGGAAAAGGTGTTACTACTGCGGCAAGCCGTTTGTCATATTTTGAAATATGTTCTGAAAATGGAACTATTGGAAACTAACACAAATTTTCACTTTCAAGACTGGAAAAATCATTAAGATATTAATGAAACTCACTTAATTTTGCAAATATCCCATTTTTCCATAGTAAAAGACCTTCTTCTGTTTCAGGGTAAAAGATGGTGCACGACTGACGAAATACAAATACAAATGTACCATCCACACTTTATATAACTAGTTTTAAAAATGTAGAGAATTTAACACTTATACAGAAACCAGACGGTAGTTATTAAGAGTCAAAGAGTCGAGAATGAAAGGCAAGCAGTGGTTGAGAAAGCAGTGAGACGTGGTTGTATAGCTTATCATCGACGTTATTCTATCTCTACACTGTGCAAGCAATAAAGGAGAGAAAAGAAAAAAAATGGAGTAGGATGAAACGTCCCCTTTGAAAAATTGTACATGACTGTGCTTAAACTGACAGACAATATTTTTAGCGCAACGCAATCTGACTTTCAAAAATCCCTACAAATGAATGGCCCTGACTACCATTAACCTATACCTTTCACAAATCACTTACCTCACCAAAAATCTTCGTTACTCGAACCACTGCAATACAGCGAGCGCCACTACTGCCAGCTAAATAAAAGATTCAAACTACTGAAGGCACCAACTACTGATAGGCATGGTTAGCAAATGAAAGATTTTCATAGAGAACAAACAATGTATTTACCTTAATAGTGTTGAAAAATCATAATATACATAGCAGTTCATGACATCCAGTCTTACAAATTTCAGAACTCCGCCATATCTCTTCCCACTTCCACCACTGCTGGCGGCTCACCTCCAACTGTGCAACGCTATGTGCTGCCCAACACAATGGCAGACAACAATGCAAACTAGCCACAGACTGCACACAGCACAGCCAGTGATTTACATACAGAGCGCTACATAACGTTGCCAATAAGAATGAAAGGGTACAGTACCGCCCGAAATTGGAAATAGGTACAACATACTTCATTATTATTGTCTGAACAACATATTTTTTCTAATAATAACTCAATTTCAATTAATACAGCGAAGCTGGGTACCAGTGTGGGAAATAATGACAATTTATTTATTTAATTGATCATATGTGCACTCCCACAAAATAAATCCCTACATCCAGTTTGGTGAGATCTGTGAAATGAATGAATGTATGGTCGTCTGCTAACTGCAGATAGTGAATGTTAATATATGATCATCTTTGAGACGATCCTTTGGCCACCTTTGGTGGGACCAAAGAGATGACATTTACCTGAGCTTTGAGCGCCTGAAATGTGGCTGACCAATATGGTAGCAAGGTGCTCCCCCACTTCGGCTGAGGTGCGAGAGAACCTGAAGAACGGCCATGTTTCGGCACTCTGCCGCTGGATCTTGTGCTGTTAAGACCTGTCTTAGTTGTGCTCCGTAAAGACAAAAGAGTGGAGACATGGTATGCATGTGGAATATTTAAGAGTAGTTTGAAATAATAATTTCTCTATTTCAGGAACTTTTGTGGGGAGAATTAAATGTCAGGCAGGTAATATTAATGGGATTGTAGTAATCTTCAGAAGTGACCAACGGTCACAATAAAACCACGTGTAGCAATAAGTTGAAATATTTCCGTGTGCTTAAGTTAAGCTGAACTACTAGTGTGTATACTATAAGTTGAAATATTTAAGAAATAGCGTGTGCAGGACTTGAAATTAGAGGCGAGTACTTCCACGTGGTGAGTACTGTGTGAGTCTCAATCTGTGTATGAGACAAAGAGAAGTACTCGTCCATGGTATCAGTTGAGGACTCGTGTGTGTGATGAATGTGTTCTTAATATTACTTTGCGAGATATGTTTCCGTGTGACGCTTGATTCAAACTACAGCAATCTGAGAGAGAAACAAGGTGAGTCAGCCGTCTATCCAGCAATGCCACTTGGCTTGCTCAAAAGGTTCAAATGGCTCTGAGCACTATGGGACTCAACTGCTGTGGTCATCAGTCCCCTAGAACTTAGAACTACTTAAACCTAACTAAGCTAAGGACATCACACACACCCATGCCCGAGGCAGGATTCGAACCTGCGACCGTAGCAGCAGCGCGGCTCCGGACTGGAGCGCCTAGAACCGCACGGCCACCGCGGCCGGCACTTGGCTTGCATTGGACAGGAAGACGTGCATATATCTCCAGAGTTCATAGTGGGAAAGTAGAATTACGAAGTGGGGCAGTGTCGTGTGAAACTGGGATAAATATTAATTGAAGTGGGAAAGCAGAAAGTGATAATGTTATGACTATTCCCTGTCTTGTATATCATGTTGCAGTGTGGTGTATGTCATGTAATTTAAGTATGTGTGGTTTGCATGGGAGAGTAGCAAGGTAGTTTCAGAGGTAGTGGGTATGCATGTTCCTTTTGTACCGCTCGGTCTGGAGGAAAGTTTCGTGATGATGGTTGCGAGAGTCGAAGTGTGAGATATAGCATAAGATCCACCATCGTATCCAGAAAGTGCACTGTAGCGTTAAATAATTACGAGACCATAAGATAGAGATTCACCAATGTAAAGCCATGCTGACTGGGCGGAATTTCTCATGTGTTATTGTTGTAGGTTATAGAATTTGTGTGTTTAGGTTATAGAATTTATCGGAATAAATAAGATAGTGAAAAGAAAAAGATTGGTGGCCTTTTCCTTCGAATTGTATGTTGTCATGACATCCAGAATTTATAATGTGTGCGCCACTCATAATCAGTGCGATGGCCAAATGTTGATAAAAGCCATTAAATAAAAAAAAAGAAAGAAAATGTGGTATTGACAGTGCGTAGTGAACAGTCCGAGTTGTATAAATTGCTGATAGTCAGATGAGCGTTTCCGTTGCACATTATTCATACAGGAGGATAATTTGTAACTTAATTGAGAGTACGAGAGTTCATATTACTCGATAAATAAGAGTGAATTCACTCGCTTGGCAGACCACTCATCTTGCAGGCCTGACTGCTTGATGCCACAGTATGAGCAAGGCATGTGGGTGCCTCTCAAGAAAACATAAACAGCCTACTTACATAGCCCCAATGCTCCCCACAAAAAATTTTACAAATTGTTTTGGGCAGTGGCCAATAATACTTTGATAAAATTTTTCATAATTACGATAACAAAGATATCAAATGCACACACTTATTGATACAATGTTGGTCAAAAGCTAAAATTTTCTCACAGTCCATAAACATAGTCCTGGTCATTCATCACAGTAAAATTGCAGTGTTGTTTTCTTTTCTCAAAGTCTGAGCAGTAAAAGAGAATGCTCATGTAGTGTTGTCCTTCCAATGGAAAGACAGTGCTGAGTCTTGACATGCAGACAGGTAATGGGCCACAACAGAGCAAACCCACAGCAGAGTCAGTCGAAGTTTTGAAGAACATTAGTAAGTAGGTCAACACAGAGCAGACCCACTGTAGTCCTGGTAGAGATTACGGTATTGGTGGGCCACCAGAGGTGCAGACCCAGTGCAGTTCTTGTAGAAATAATGGTACTGGTGAGTCACCAAAGGTGTAGACCCGGTGTTGGTGGGTCATCAAAGATGCAGACCCACTGTAGTCCTTGTAGAGATGCCCAGCAGCCATCTGTTGTGACTGTGCAGGTGCACAATCACCATTGAAGAGTCTTGCGGATAATATAGCAAGTCCATAACCACCACTTTTGCACTCACAAAGTTTTTGGAATTGTCCTTAGAACCAGCAATGCTGTTATCCAGTCCTTTGCTGAATTATTAACAGACGTGCAAACACTAACAGTCCCAACTTCTCACATATTGTCCATATACTATGACCAACAGAAATGTGTGCAGTGAAATGTAACTGACAAGTTAATAATATGATGAACTGGTGTCAATTACAATTTTGTAACATAAGAATACAATTACAAAGGTACAAAATACATCATTAAAGAACATAAAAATACAGATAACATTTGTAGTACAGGCTTTACAAAAGAATCGAAATAACATGTACATCAGTGTTACAGGAATTATGACATGAGTACATACATAAAAGATCAGAACAACTTTCGAAACATCAACTTCACACATGAGCAATAAAAGAGAACAAAATAAATAATCTCTAAACATCTTTACAAAGAAAATAACATAGTATTTGAAAAACTCTACAACAAAAATCTTATTAGCCAAACACGTAAAGACAGGAAAAAGACAAATACACAAGGGTACATAAACACATAGCGGAATAATACAAAGGGAAAGATAGGGTTCGTTTTCAGTGTAACATTTGGTACTGCAGTCCAACCCAAAACTTCATTCCATAGATCTTTCCTCTTATTTCAACATTTGTTTCCACCAAAAAAATCCTATCCAAGCATACTTTCTGTATTTATATGTTCACATATTTCTTACTTCATTATTTATTTTCCATTATATTACCTCATCATTTATTTCCAAGAAAATCCTACCTAAACCTGTTGCCCCTAAACCTTACTTTTTTTGTTCATATCCTCTTTCAAAATACTGTTTTGGCCAAACCATTTTCTTATAGCTTCTCTATGCATTTCTTCCAATTCATCACAACTCGTTCTCACATATAGCCTACCCCATCTTAAGCTAACTTAAATCTACTGAGCTCAGATGATAAACTAAGGGACAAGGCAATGCAGCAGCACAAAACAATTAACACAAACAGCAATGACAAAAAATGGAAATTGGAAAGCGAGCTACAGTAAATCTAAATTACCAAGCAAATGCAACATTACAACTAATATGAGCCAATGTGCAGCAACAAGAAAAATAAATCAGTAGTAAAACTGGCTTAACAGAGTAATACAAAGTGAAATTTAGCAGCACTATGCCTGGCAAACAGCAGCAGCAAATGCAATAACTTATATCTAAACATGACAAAGCTCAAGCAGAAAAAATATTACAGTAAGAATGGCCATGTTTAATACCTATATCACATGTTAACACTAGAGTGATGCATCACGATAACTTACTCTTCCAAAAAAATTACCAAGTAGTTGAAAAAAATATTATATATGCAGTTACTGTCATTAATCCCTTCTTATTGTTCTTTCCATTCCAAGTGCTCCTTTTTCGAAGAATATGGATCATAAAATTATTATTTAATAGATCTGTTGGCAGAAAGTGTTCACTTTAGCAAATGCACTTAATTTTATTTTATAAAGCCAATGCTGCAACACAGCTGGAAACCAGATATTACACAAAATGAGCAATCTTTTAACTAGAAAGACAACAGATGTAAAATGTTTCTCATCATTTCATTAGGCATTTTAGTAAATATCATAAATTAAGAGCTCCACAGTATAATCATATGTTTTCAAGTTTGAGCGTGTCATATTTGGCGATGCTTTCGACAAAGAAATGTCAATAGCGAGAATAATGGCCTCTTTTTTTTTCACTCCACCTGTGCCTCTGAAAGGCACACACTAATGTCTTTTTTCCAGGTGACTCTCGTGCAGCTGGGTGCCCACGACGCATTACGTGAAGGGCACTTAACTTTCTTACCGAAATATTTACGACACCAGTTTGCACTACAGTGACAGTCTCATATAAAAAATTTCACAGATCGAGAATTTGCGTTGCAGATGTGTAGAAACAAAATCCTATGAATATAACAGTGTGCAAAAAATTTTCGCCTGCATTGTGATACATTCACGCATTTACACACATTTCATAACTCTTAAAGTACGATACTCAGCTTATTGATCATAAACATACCACAACAGCATAATACACATCGTCGTCGTAAAAATAACATCATAACACCTCAGTCAAATCGCAAAAACGTCGTAGCTTCTTTCAATAATTTCAAAAACTTCAATAGAGTCATCTACCTCAAACGTACTTCAAAAATCATGATCCCTTACCAAATACATCATTCAAAGCTCTCATAGTATCACTATGGGTCCAAAAAAATATGAACAGTTCACAAAGTACAGACAAAATTCAATTTCATAAGTGTGAAGTTATCCAACTGTGTAATTACGTAAACATCTGTCACTGATGTAGTAAAATAAATGTTTGTCTCTCCCAGTTAAATGATCTGATAGCTGCGTAATTTATGTGTTAGAGAAATATGGTACCGATGTGTAAAGTTGTATAAGCAAATACCATATTAGCTAGGGCTCCTTGTGCTTGCCAAACACATGGTACACAAAGTAAGCGTGTACCCCCCTGAGGATTAATGTAATTATACCCTCAGGTGTTACAGATTACAGCAATGGCATGAAATGTATCACGGAAAACTTTTGTATCATTGTAATTCAAAAGACTTCAAAAATAAATGTTTTAAGTACAAAATTAATCACTCAAATACGTGTCCTTTAGCGTTAAATGTGCGTCTAGTTGTAAGATAATCTCTGTGGAAGTGTCGTAGTTATCAACCTCCGAAAACTAAGTTCTATAGAAGTCAATGTACTTACCTCATTATAAACAAAAGTGAAATGCTTTGCGAATAGATATCTTACTTATTACGCTTATTGCCGTGATGAAGAAAGTACTGTGCTGTAACGTATTGTTGTGCTACGGAAAAGGCTGTCTCATTGTAGCTATGCCACAAAAGTTACTACTAAAACATGTTTTCCTTTCCAGAATGATACAGAAAAACTGTGCAGATATAAAACAGAAACACCGCAAAAGCAACATTGTAAATTGTCATTCATTAGTAGTGTCGTGATAAAATAGTGTAGCTGTCACATAAACTAACCACTGTGTCATCTGGTATCTCACAGAAAGTACTTTAAATCCAGAATGTATTTTCAAGTAAATCAAAATGTTGCATTAAAAATCTCATTAGCAGTACCAGTATATGTTCTAAGTATGTAAGCCTTATAGTCGTTACGTAATCGTGCAACTAACAAGCAAGAATGTACAAATAACAACACTGTGTCTTCTGTTCACTATAACAATTCATTCGTAATTTCTGTTTAAATAAGTTCTCTTGGTTCTTGACTGGATATTTAACTTCAAACATTGTTGTATGGTAACAGTTTCTTAAATCTGACAAAGCATACCAGAAATGTGAAGTGAAACATTTTATGGCAAAGACAAAGTTAAAAAGCAGATTATCTCTCAATAAGCGGTTTTACATGTGAAGTGTGGTGCAATCCATTACTCTTCGTAGCACTCAGAGTTTCAACTTGAACGCAATTATCATGCGGTATACATCGGTAAAGAATACTGGAATTTTTCTCAAGGTTAGCGTCTATGTTATTTTTCTCTGAGCCAGCCGGCGCATGTGGCTGCCTGCGGTGCGAGTCATTGTCTGTCTCTTTGTTGGTGCGCGTCGTTATTGGGATTAGGAGACCTAAGTTCTACAAATTCACCTTGCCGAGAGGGCCCTGCCCAGTTTGAACCACGCCAATTCTGATGCAATTCAGGTCTGTCGTTACAATCATATCGTCTGTCGTTATGTCGGTAGATTCCATAGTTTCTTTCTTGTCGGTCACGTGGTGGAGAATTTCTCCCTAAATCATAACTGCGCGCTGGACCATTGCATCTAAAGTTATTCTGTCTCCCTTGATAATAATTATTTTGGTTCTCATGTTGCCTGTTTCTCTGATTGTCTCTGTGATAGTTACTACCACAGAGAGGTGATCTTTCCCTGTAATTATTACTACTCTGCCAACGGTTGTCATACGGGTGGTGTCTGTTTTGGTCACGATTTGCGTTGTAAGAATAGCCTTGTCGTGTCCAGTTATTACTTCTGTCATCGCGGAATTGTGACAGATGTGACCTGTAATTGTTGTGCTCCTGTTTTTGCGTCCCACGATTGTCAGTGTCAATTTCTAATTCTTGTAAGAGTCCCTGAAAAGTTTCAATGTCGTCTTTGCAACGTCCTGCCAAAATAATATGTCGTAAATGTTCAGGTAATTTGATTAAGCAAATGCGGATGAGTTCTGGGGGGCTGTATGGGTTTGACAGGTACTGATTCTTGTGCAACATGTCTTCAAAATATTTCACAATACTGGAAAATTCAGATTGTTCGAAATGTTTCATCATTATGATGCTATGTTTTACTCGGTCTTGTGTAGCTTGAGACCAATATGCTGAGAGGAAGGCATGATAAAATTCTCCTTCACTGTGTCAATCGTGAATGACCGATCGCATTCTTTCAGCTGGTTAATTCTCTAAGTAGCCACACATAAGTTCTAATCTGTGCTCTAATGACCAGTTGGGAGGAAAACAATGAGTGAATTGATGGAGCCACGCTTGTGGATGAATGTCGTTGCCAGAATTCTTAAATGTTTTAAATTTACGTCTAGTAATGAACAGCTTATAGTCAAAATCATCGTGTCGGCGTGTCGCATGTCGGTCATTGTGACGTCGTGTTGGCGGTTTCATCTCAAAATTCGGTGCACCTTGCCAATTTCTTTCATAATTTCCGAAATGCCCTGTGTTATTATTTTGCGGCTTTTCCCTATTTCTAAGTCCCTCTTCCGGTGTTGGAGCACGAGTGTCCTCTGAAATATGTAACTCTTGTATTACCTGTGTCAGCTGATCTTGTACTACATGGATTTCTCTTTGGTGTTGCGTATTAATTTGATTGTGATTTTGTTTGAATTTCCTAATTTGTTCGCACTCTTCTGTGTCATTAAAGACTACCGGTTTTGTGTCATTCTGATTATCATCTACCTTCGTAGATAAATTATTTAGCTGATCCGAAAGTTCAACTACTTTCTCTGATGATGAACTAATTTCCTCCATGTGTCTTTCTGAACCACTTTTCAGAGTATCTGCTGTGTCCTTTAAGTTTTCCTGAGTTTTTGCAAGTTGCATAACCGAATCGGTAGATGCAACTGAGTCAATTTTAGCTTGCAAGGTCTCATGATTTTCGTGAACACTGGTTTGCAGTTCTTTTATGGCTGCTTCGTGATTCTGTGATTCTGTGTTTGTTCAAGCGTGGTGTCTAACTTCCGAAGATTTTGTTCCATTGTGTCTAACTTTTGAAGTTTTTGCTGTGTTTGTCTCTGATTTTGTTCCATTGTGTCTAACTTTTGAAGATTTTGTTCCATTGTGTCTAACTTTCGAAGATTTTGTTCCATTGTGTCTAACTTTTGAAGCTTTTGCTGTGTTTGTCCCATTTGTTGTATTAATTGTAATAACAATGCACTGGTGTCTGAAACATGTTCCTCAGTGCTTTTCGGCAGTGAATTTGCACCGGCAACATTCACATTTTGACAAGCAGAAAATGTGTCTTGACTTATTTGGGAAAACGGTGAGGACCCAAAACCTGAATCTACAGTATTTGCGATATTGTGTCCTGTCATTTCGGATTCCTGAGGCGAGCTATTGCCGACCGATCGATCAATAATGCTTCTCTGTTGTCTAATTGTTTCACTGTCTACGCCATTATTTGCCACCTGCTCCATTCCCCTATGCACAATTACCAAATTATTACTTTGAATGTCTGTTAATTCATTACACAGTGATGCTGATATACTACGCTCGTCGTCACTATTATTTCTCAGTTTACTTTGGAGCCTAGTGTTACATTTTTCATGCGCCATTATTGACACAATATTTCACACGATAACACAGAAAAGCACAATTTGAAGAGCAAAATAAGGAAATGCATTAACATAGCACTGAAAATAATATGTCGTTAATTGCAAGCGCAGCTGCAAAATACTTGGTGCAAATCTACATGATGCCACAACTGTTTTACTATACAAGAATGGAACACTACAACTACAAAGGAAATTCTCTCTACAATTATGCACTAGCAATAAACAAAGGCTGCACTAATTGCACAAACTACAAGAAAAAATCAGAAGATTCCAGTGAGGTATCCTGGCAGGGTCGCCATATGAAACGTCCCCTTTGAAAAATTGTACATGACTGTGCTTAAACTGACACACAATATTTTTAGCGCATCACAATCTGACTTTCAAAAATCCCTACAAATGAATGGCCCTGACTAACATTAACCTATACCTTACACAAATCACTTACCTCACCAAAAATCTTCGTTACTCGAACTACTGCAATACAGCGAGTGCCACTACTGCCAGCTAAATAAAAGATTCAAACTACTGAAGGCACCAACTACTGATAGGCATAGTTAGCAAATGAAATATTTTCATAGAGAACAAACAATGTATTTACCTTAATAGTGTTGAAAAATCATAATATACATAGCAGTTCATGACATCCAGTCTTACAAATTTCAAAACTCCGCCATATCTCTTCCCACATTCACCACTGCTGGCGGCTCACCTCCAACTGTGCAACGCTATGTGCTGCCCAACACTACAATGGCAGACAACAATGCAAACTAGCCACAGACTGCACACAGCACAGCCAGTGATTTTCATACAGAGCGCTACATAACGTTGCCGATAAGAAAACATAAACAGCCTACTTACAAGGAGTTAAAGTTCAGGAAGAAGAAATACAAACTTTGAAGTTAGCCGATGATGTTGTAATTATGTCAGAGACAGTAAAGGACTTGGAAGACCAATTGAGTGGAATGGACAGTGTCTTGAAAGGAGGAGATACGATGAACATCAACAAAGGAAAACAAGGATAATAGAATGTAATCGACTTAAATCAGATGGTGCTGTGGGAATTAGATTAGGAAACGAGGCACTTTGTGTAGCAGATGAGTTTTGTTGTATGGGCAGCAAAATAACTGATGATAGCCGAAGTAGATAGGATATAAAAAGTAGACTGGCAATGCCAAGGAAATCGTTTCTGAAGAAGAGAAATTTGTTAACACTGGATATAAATTTAAGCCTTAGGAAGACTTCTGAAAGTATTTGTTTGGAATGGACCCATGTATAGAAGTGAAACGTGGATGATGAACAGTTTAAGCAAGAAGACAATAAAAGCTTTAGAAATGGAGTACTACAGAAAAATTCTGAGGATTGTGTGGGTAGGTCACGTAACTATTGTGAAAGTTTTGAATAGAATTAGGGAGAAAAGAAATTTGTGGCACGACCTTACTAGATGGTGGGATTGGTTGATAGGACACATTCTGAGACATCAAGAGGTCACCAATTCAGTACTGGAGGATAGCAAGGGACATAAATTTGCAGAGGAAGACCAAGAGATGAATACCGTAATCAGATTCAGCATGATATACAGTGGTGTAGTGTCGCGGAATACTAAAGAGTTGGAAACGTGGAATATTGTCAAAGTTTCGTAGCCTATCCCGAGAGCCAGAGGCAGTAGGTTAGCCAAAAGGTAGGAGAATTGCACATATATCGGAATGTGTCGTCACGCAGGGGCAATGGCCTGGTTACACACAACAGGCGAGAGAGAATTGCTTAGCACGCGGGTTTGTGTTACACGGAGACTTTCGTAGAGTGCAAGACAGAGGTATAGCGTCAGCTGTACTGAATTTCACAGCTTTGCGTAAGTCTGACGTAACAACACGTAACTCTGTCGCAAGAACACCTTCGAGGCGAGTACGACAGATGAATCAGTAGTATAAGTGGGACGAATGCGTTCATCACAAACGAGCATGAGGTCAGGACGTCGCTAGTGCTTCCTTTAAATACGCCAGCTTTGACAGCAACAAGGCACTCGCAGTTAGACTTGTAGTTAGATGGGTACTGGGTCGCTGCGTAGTGTTCAGCTTGGTGATCGACATGTTAATCTTTATTAAGGAGATGTTGCAGTAAGGGCAGCCCATCCAGCAGCAGATGTGACGGGACAGTACCAGCTCTGGTCCTCTCTGCTGCCGCTGTCAATCATCACCCCAGGATTAGCAGACATCGCGGCAGACTCGCTCACCACCAATGCTGACCACATCAGTGAGCCGTAGTCGAGATCGTGCGGGGCATACGCCCTGTGCATCTGCTGTCACAACCGGGTGAGCCGATGATGCTGGGGGACTGCAGTCTGTTCCGCCCATCCACCACAGACGAGCCACCAGGAGGAGCAGGGAAGAAGACGGGGTGGGATAGAGTTCGCTCCGCACTACGAGAACGCCTCTCGTGCCGACAGCGCCGGGACTCCAACCCGGAGCCTCCTACACACAGCGGCTTGCTGTCTGCAGCCGAGCCGACCAGCCAACCGGACGCCGCCAACCATGCGCGGCCGAAGTAAGGACATTCCTTCGCTACGTCACAGCATGCAGTGCTGCGCTAGCAAGACTGTGCGACCCGGAGCTACGAGTCAGCTAGGACTCAGGGAGCGTTGATATCACCAAGCCACATTGTACTCGGCAGGAATAGAGGTCTTATGAACTGTTTCTTTGGCGTTTCTGACGGGTCCACTGTCATTTACTAGCATCCTGACAACTATAGAGGTCACCGCTCGGCTATCCACTCCATCGTAGGCGACCGGGTCCACCGGGGCGCCTATCTAGGTTGCAGTTCTTATTCAGTGATGAATAGGCTTGCTCAGGATAGAGTGGCATGGAGAGCTGCAACAAACCAGTTTTCATACTGAAGACCACAAAAAAATATATATATATAAATATAAAATTTTGCTTGCCATAAAATTCTGTATTTGATGAATTAACAAGTAGTTTTAATATATAGTGTTATACACCACTTAAATATGTAGAACTCGAGATATTTACAAATGCTGCACAAAACACACCCTCATGTTTAGCAACAATAAAAGCTACGGAAAATTGCGAAAAATGTTCGTTGCAACGTCTAGTAAGCTTTGCTTTGCGTGATTCTATTAGGTCGCTGGATAAGTTCGTAACATTTTCCCAAAAGTTTAATAAACACAACAGATACACATAACTAACACTTTAATCACAAAAATGTGTTCTCCTTCACTGTTTGCAAATCTGGAAACGCTGAGAGTAACTTATCGATTCTGCGACTGTAGAGATAACGTGGTTTTGAAGCGAAGAAGTCGTCGAGCCATGTTGGGAGCGCATTTTAATCCGGCAAGGAAGTACCATAAAGCTTATTCGATAGAAAAAGACGAAAATCTGAGGGCACAGAATTAAGTGAAGAAGGTGGGTGCAGAGTAACTTGCAACACAAGTCCTTCATAGGGGTTTTGTTAGTTTAGCAGAATGTGGGTGGGCGTTATCGAGGAGTAGCATTACTTCACGCAGCCTACCTGATCATTGTTCTTGGACTGCGCCTGTAAGATATTTCATTTGTTGAGAGTAAATGTCAGCAGTGGTAGTTACACCTCGGGGGATCAATTCGTAGTACATCGTACTGTCGCTGTTCCACCAGGTGCATAACATTATCTTTTGTGGCTACGGTAGGTATTTTTACAAGGGGTTGCTGCTTTATGTAACCATTCCCCTGGTTTCGTTATGTTAGCATAAAGACAACATTTCTCGTCACCAGTAACGATACAGGATAGGAACTGTCTGTTTTGTTCACGAACCAGTTAATGACGAAAAAAGCAGAAATGCACATATGGTTAAGGGCTGATTTTTGTGATTTTGGTTTAGAGCATGCGTTATCCATGTACCCGAGTTTTGAAGCTTGCCCTTAGCATGCGAATGTCACTCGATAGTGGAATAATCACAGTTCATCACATCTGTCAGTTATGGAATACTTTGACGTGGATCATTGCGAACTAATGCGCTTCAAGATCTTCATCAATCCCCAAAGATCTTCCTGGACGTGGAGAGTAACTTACGTAGGAAATGTTCCGGTATCTGCACTCGGTAATCTATTTTATAGCATCCACAGCTCCACACTATCTCCAGATTACAAAATGACAATATGTAAACTCAAATAGTAACAGTGAACTATAAATAAAAATGACAGTCGATAAACACACCCGTAGTAGCTGTAATACCAACATGCAAAACAAAAACACTTCGAACTTGTGCATCTACCAAATAAAATCACTCACTAGACAGAAGAGCGACCAAAAACCATCATGTGTTTCTAGGCGCACTATCCTCTAGGTATAACACTCCCCCATAAGTAAATAATATAATTTAGTTATTATAATATTACGTTTGTTTAATGCAGACTTGAATTTGTTTTGTTTGTTTTCATTTGTTACATATAAGTTGCAGAGATCTGACGAGCACTGAAGGTCATATTTTATGAATCACAATTTGTCATGTCACCGGATACAATAAACAGGTGGGTGACGACCGTCCAGCACAAAAAGAAGCCTGAAGCTGTTCGATAGCTCATGTAGCGATTATGATCTTAGAATGAAGTACATGTATAAATATTCGTTATTATGTATGTTTATTAAAATATATTCAATTTACTGTCGGCCACTCTAGACGCAAGTTAATTTGTTGTGGAATAAGTCAAGACATTTTATTACATGACCTACATTTGCATACCGTTGACGAAAATAAACTCAGTTAAAGTGTTTGTGAAAAATACTAATATTCATTGAATTATGGACGGTATACCACCTTATGAAGAAGACTGTTTCATTTGTATCTATTGTGGAATTTCGATAAACCAGTAGATACATATGAAAAAGATGTTTAATTTTGAGAGTGCTAGAAGTCATAAGGGTGTACTTGGTTTCCGGTAATTAAATGACGTAAATTCGCAACTGAACATTTTTTGTTTCAAAGACGGTGAAGGACATACGAACTGTTTGTTGACGAACAGTTCACAGTTGGGAATATATTCATATACCATATTAATGTTGAAAATATTAATTTCAAGAGTAGCTGCTGGTGCAAAACCCACCGATTCACCAACTGTATTGGGTCCTGGCTAAAAATATCGCTATTGTTTGGGCTATGGAGAAAAACAGTAGCTGTTTTGTACAATTTTCGGAAGGGTTCATAGAAAATTTTTCCTTTCTTTGCCATATTCTTCCATAAAAGAGGCTAGACTGGAGATATTGACGAAATTAACTATTCAGGGTAATTCAGCTAACTCTGATGTTGCTTTGATCAACCCGCAATACGTCTATAGGGTGTTTCCGTAAAAGCGTACAAAAATGTAACAGGACTTAAAAAATGCTCTCCTCTGTACAATTTGAAATATGGAACCGGGGATCGGAATAGCCAGCTTAAAGAGATATGGAAATATACTTGTCTACCGCAACCATTAATTTTTCCAGCTTGTTTACAACTAACATGCTACAAGTTTAAACGTACTGTGCTGTTTATTTACATGCTCATTCTTTATTTGCTGGCCGGCCGCGGTGGCGGAGAGGCTCTAGACGCTTCAGTCCGGAACCCCGCGACTGCTACGGTCGCAGGTTCGAATCCTGCCTCGGGCATGGATGTGTGTGATGTCCTTAGTTTAGTTAGGTTCTAAGTTCTAGGCGACTGATGACCTCAGTTGTTAAGTCCCATAGAGCTCAGAGCCATTTGAACCATTTTTTTTAATTTCCTGCAAGGAAACAAGAAGAACGAGCCTGATTACCAGGAAGTCATGCTGCAAGCTTTCTTTACTTTACTTGTTCATAAGGTGCCTCTGTTGGATCGTATTTACCCTGTCCAGTGAGAGAACGTGCTATGAATCAATGACAGACCCATTCATTACTCAATGCTTTTCAGAGATGTACAGTACAATATGATTGAGCAGTACCAGTACAGTATTTCCTGATCGCTGGATTGGAAGGGGAGGTCCTATTACATGGCGTGCGAGATCACGTGACTTGATCCCCTTGATTATTTCCTATGGGGATATCTTAAGTCACTTGCGTATGAGAGCCCAGTCGATACGGAGATGGAATTAGTTGCCAGAATTGTAGCTGCCTGTGATGTGATTCGAAGTGCTTGTCGAAGTGCGTCAGAATCTTGTTCGCCGATGTCATGCTTGCATTGAGGCTGATGGCCGTCAGTTTCATCACATTTTGTAAGATACGGCACAAATGGTACGTTTATTGTTTCAATGATGGTATTTTAAGTTAACAAATGTAAATAAAATAGTACACAGTAATGTGATTTTATGCCTATTATCTCGCTGAGCTGGCTCCTCCGACCCAGGTTCCCTATCTCAAATTGTTCAGTGGAGCATCCTCCATGCCCTGTTAAATATTTGCACGCTCTTACGGAAACACCCGGCATGTCAGGAACCGTATCCAGACAGGCGTTATGCACGTAATCGATGTAAGTTCTCTCTCAGAGCTTTGGGTGGCTTAGCAAACGGCATCACACTGTAGAAATACAAGTGAGGATTGGCCTTGAATTACATGCTATTTTTGAACCACGAAACTTATCCAAGTGTCTTCAGTCTTTCTGTGTGTAGTCATAGTCATGTAGTCATGTAGTGATGTAGTCATAGAGATTTGGATGTCTCTATAAATTTCTTTCGTTTATATTACTTAATCTTTCATAAATGGTTCAGAAATGTTGCCTTACGAAATTCCGCCATCATAAGCAACGAAATTAATAGGAGATATCAAAATGAAAAGCGTCGGAGTAACAACTTTCTGGTACATAACCCATGAAAAGATTAGTATACATGGTGACGCAGCTGCCCCTACCGACGTCGTTTTATGCAACCTGACATGACAGAACAATGTTGTTGGCCAATTTTCTTTGGATATGTTGATCACATTGTCAAACTCTCTCAGAATAACTGGATATACGAAGGTATATTAGACCTACTGTACAAATTTTTTATGGATGTACATCTTATTGCTTGGACGAGGGACTTGAGCTGACGATATACAGGGTGGTCCATTGATCGTGACCGGGCCACATATCTCACGAAATAAGCGTCAAACGAAAAACTACAAGGAACGAAATTTGTCTAGTTTGAAGGGGGAAACCAGACGGCTCTATGGTTGGCCCACTAGATGGTGCTGCCATACGTCAAACGGATATAAACTGCGTTTTTCTAAATAGGAACCTCCATTTTTATTACATATTCGTGTAGTACGAAAAGAAATATGAATGTTTTAGTTGGACCACTCTTTTCGCTTTGTGATAGATGGCGTGTAATAGTCACAAATATGTGGCTCACAATTTTAGACTAACAGTTGGTAACAGGTACGTTTTTTAAATTAAAATACAGAATGTAGGTACGTTTGAACATTTTATTTCGGTTGTTTCAATGTGAAACATGTACCTTTGTGAACTTATCATTTCTGAGAACGCATTCTGTTGCAGCGTGATTACCTGTAAATACCACATTAATGCAATAAATGCTCAAACTGATGTCCGTCAACCTCAATGCATTTGGCAATACGTGTAACGACATTCCTCTCAACACTTGTCACAGCCATCGTGGATTTTCCGTTGCCCAATAGTGCATATTATGCCGGCTTACGTTACCGCTGTTGGTGAATGACGCTTCCTCGCTAAATAGAATGCGTGCAAAAAATCTGTCATCGTCCCGTATTTCTCTTGTGCCCAGTGGCAGAACTGTACAAGACGTTCAAAGTCGTCGCCATGCAATTCCTGGTGCTTAGAAATATGGTACGGGTGCAATCGATGTTGATGTAGCATTCTCAACACCGACGTTTTTTAGATTCCCGATTGTCGCGCATTTTGTCTGCTACTGATGGGCGGATTCGCCGTGACAGCAGCTAAAACACCTACTTGGGCATCATCATTTGTTTCAGGTCGTGGTTGGCGTTTCACATGTGGCTGAACACTAATTTTATTCCATGTTGAGTATTATTTTTTTTTTTTTTTGGGCTTCATTCAGGGATCAGTAGCTACGGCCATCAGCTCACGGGGTCGTTCACTTAGTAAGAGCACCGTACCTCAGTAGTTATGTAGTATGTGTTTTTAATTTTTACTTTATCATTCTTATAAGAAAAAGTAAACTGTATGAATGAGAATTCTATTGTTTTTCAGAGCCACCAGGTACCGCAGCAGCTGCTGGAAATGTGATGTGCTGCATAGGAATTGCAGGCGTCTTGGAAAGGCGGCAACCTGCGGTACAGCAAAGTGTGGTTGGCGGCTGTGTCGTAGGCACCACCTAGGCTTCAGCACCTCTCTCCACTATGGAGAAGATGATAAGGTCATCTCAGTGGAGTCGGCAGCTGTGATGTAGATGACAGCATCTTAACCAAGTACGACAAAAAGTTGCTTCATAATTATACAATGAAGGCTTTCACGACCGGATGTTTCAGCTGCCGAGAATTCTTCCGGGTTGTATGGCCGTGGTCCATGGAACTCTTCTATCCCTGACTGTCGGCAAGACTCAACACAACCAGGGGAACCTCAGAAATTGTCCAACGCAGCTTTGGACGGAACGTCAGGGATAGAAGAGTTCCATGGACCACGGCCATACAACCAGGAAGAATTTTCGGCAGCTTCAGAATTAATAAACCTTTCTTTCTGTTGTCGATGTGCTGAGGTTTGGAACACTTAGAGGGCTGCGCTGTTAGCTGTGCTTCATCCAATTCTGCTGCTTTTAGTGTAAATGTTGGGAACTGTTTCACTTGCTTGTGTAGACAAATAGACTGTGGATGGACTTTCTTTCGAGGAATTTAAGTTTTTAGGGGTACCCGTGGTCTAGGGGTAGCGTCTTTGATTCATAATCAAGCGGGTTCGATCCCCGCCACTGCCTAAATTTTGATAAATAATCAGCATTGGCGGCCGAAGACTTCCGGCATAAGAAGTCAGCCTCATTCTGCCAACGGCCTTGTCAAAGAGGGCGGAGGAGCGGATAGAGGTTCAGGGTACTCTCTTCTCATAGGGGTGGGAAATTGCCCCTAAAGGCGGAAGAATCAGCAATGATCAACGACATTAGGATGCAGAAGGCAATGGAAACCACTGCATTAAAGACACGTAACGTGTATCCACAGGACATGTGGCCTGTAATTGAAGAAGTGTCATGATGATCTCTCCATTGGCAAAAGATTCCGGAATAGTCCCACATTCGGATCTCCGGAGGGGACTGCCAAGGGGGAGGTTACCATGAGAAAAAGATTGAATAATCTACGAAAGGATAACGTTCTACGAGTCGGGGCGTGGAATGTCAGAAGCTTGAACGTGGTAGGGAAACTAGAAAATCTGATAAGGGAAATGCAAAGGCTCAATCTAGATATAGTAGGGGTCAGTGAAGTGAAGTGGAAGGAAGACAAGGATTTCTGGTCAGATGGGTATCGGGCAATATCAACAGCAGCAGAAAATGGTATAACAGGTGTAGGATTTGTTATGAATAGGAAGGTAGGGCAGAGGGTGTGTTACTGTGAACAGTTCAGTGACCGGGTTGTTCTAATCAGAATCGACAGCAGACCAACACCGACAACGATAGTTCAGGTATACATGCCGACCTCGCAAGCTGAAGATGAACAGATAGAGAAAGTGTATGAGGATATTGAAAGGGTAATGCAGTATGTAAAGGGGGACGAATATCTAATAGTCATGGGCGACTGGAATGCAGTTGTAGGGGAAGGAGTAGAAGAAAAGGTTATGGGAGAATATGGGCTTGGGACAAGGAATGAAAGAGGAGAAAGACTAATTGAGTTCTGTAACAAGTTTCAGCTAGTAATAGCGAATACCCTGTTGAAAAATCACGAGAGGAGGAGGTATACTTGGAAAAGGCCGGGAGATACGGGAATATTTCAATTAGATTACATCATGGTCAGACAGAGATTCCGAAATCAGATACTACACTCCTGGAAATGGAAAAAAGAACACATTGACACCGGTGTGTCAGACCCACCATACTTGCTCCGGACACTGCGAGAGGGCTGTACAAGCAATGATCACACGCACGGCACAGCGGACACACCAGGAACCGCGGTGTTGGCCGTCGAATGGCGCTAGCTGCGCAGAATTTGTGCACCGCCGCCGTCAGTGTCAGCCAGTTTGCCGTGGCATACGGAGCTCCATCGCAGTCTTTAACACTGGTAGCATGCCGCGACAGCGTGGACGTGAACTGTATGTGCAGTTGACGGACTTTGAGCGAGGGCGTATAGTGGGCATGCGGGAGGCCGGGTGGACGTACCGCCGAATTGCTCAACACGTGGGGCGTGAGGTCTCCACAGTACATCGATGTTGTCGCCAGTGGTCGGCGGAAGGTGCACGTGCCCGTCGACCTGGGACCGGACCGCAGCGACGCACGGATGCACGCCAAGACCGTAGGATCCTACGCAGTGCCGTAGGGGACCGCACCGCCACTTCCCAGCAAATTAGGGACACTGTTGCTCCTGGGGTATCGGCGAGGACCATTCGCAACCGTCTCCATGAAGCTGGGCTACGGTCCCGCACACCGTTAGGCCGTCTTCCGCTCACGCCCCAACATCGTGCAGCCCGCCTCCAGTGGTGTCGCGACAGGCGTGAATGGAGGGACGAATGGAGACGTGTCGTCTTCAGCGATGAGAGTCGCTTCTGCCTTGGTGCCAATGATGGTCGTATGCGTGTTTGGCGCCGTGCAGGTGAGCGCCACAATCAGGACTGCATACGACCGAGGCACACAGGGCCAACACCCGGCATCATGGTGTGGGGAGCGATCTCCTACACTGGCCGTACACCACTGGTGATCGTCGAGGGGACACTGAATAGTGCACGGTACATCCAAACCGTCATCGAACCCATCGTTCTACCACTCTTAGACCGGCAAGGGAACTTGCTGTTCCAACAGGACAATGCACGTCCGCATGTATCCCGTGCCACCCAACGTGCTCTAGAAGGTGTAAGTCAACTACCCTGGCCAGCAAGATCTCCGGATCTGTCCCCCATTGAGCATGTTTGGGACTGGATGAAGCGTCGTCTCACGCGGTCTGCACGTCCAGCACGAACGCTGGTCCAACTGAGGCGCCAGGTGGAAATGGCATGGCAAGCCGTTCCACAGGACTACATCCAGCATCTCTACGATCGTCTCCATGGGAGAATAGCAGCCTGCATTGTTGCGAAAGGTGGATATACACTGTACTAGTGCCGACATTGTGCATGCTCTGTTGCCTGTGTCTATGTGCCTGTGGTTCTGTAAGTGTGATCATGTGATGTATCTGACCCCAGGAATGTGTCAATAAAGTTTCCCCTTCCTGGGACAATGAATTCACGGTGTTCTTATTTCAATTTTCAGGAGTGTAGATTGTAAGGCGTACCGAGGAGCAGATATAGACTCAGATAACAATATAGTAGTGATGAAGAGTAGGCTGAAATTCAAGACATTAGTCAGGAAGAATCAATACGCAAAGAAGTGCGATACGAAAGTACTAAGGAATGACGAGACACGTTTGAAGTTCTCTAACGCTATAGATACAGCAATAAGGAATAGCTCAGTAGGCAGTACAGTTGAAGGGGAATGGACATCTCTAAAATGGGCCATCACAGAAGTTGGGAAGGAAAGCATAGGTACAAACAAGGTAGCTGCGAAGAAACCATGGGTAACACAAGAAATACTTCAGTTGATTGATGAAAGGAGGAAGTACAAACATGTTCCGGGAAAAGCAGGAATACAGAAATACAAGTCCCTGAGGAATGAAATAAATAGGAAGTGCAGGGAAGCTAAGACGAAATGGCTGCAGGAAAAATGTGAAGGCATCGAAAAAGATATGATTGTCGGAAGGACAGACTCAGCATACAGGAAAGTCAAAACAACCTTTGGTGACATTAAAAGCAACGGCGGTAACATTAAGAGTGCAACGGGAATTCCACTGTTAAATGCAGAGGAAAGAGCAGATAGGTGGAAAGAAAACATTGAAAGCCTCTATGAGGGTGAAGATTTGTCTGATGTGATAGAAGAAGAAACAAGAGTCGATTTAGAAGAGATAGGGGATCAAGTATTAGAATCGCATTTTAAAAGAGCTTTGGAGGACTTACGGTCAAATAAGGCAGAAGGGATAGATAACATTCCATCAGAATTTCTAAAATCATTGGGGGAAGTGGCAACAAAATGACTATTCACGTTGGTGTGTAGAATATATGAGTCTGGCAATATACCGTCTGACTTTCGGAAAAGCAACATCCACACAATTCCGAAGACGGCAAGAGCTGACAAGTGCGAGAATTATCGCACAATCAGCTTAACTGCTCATGCATCGAAGCTGCTTACAAGAATAATATACAGAAGAATGGAAAAGAAAATTGAGAATGCGCGAGGTGACGATCAGTTTGGCCTTAGGAAAAGTAAAGAGACGAGAGAGGCAATTCTGACGTTACGGCTAATAATGGAAGCAAGGCTAAAGAAAAATCAAGACATTTTCATAGGATTTGTCGACCTGGAAAAAGCGTTCGAGGATATAAAATGGTGCAAGCTGTTCGAGATTCTGAAAAAAGTAGGGGTAAGCTATAGGGAGAGACGGCTCATATAGAATATGTACAACAACCAAGAGGGAATAATAAGAGTGGACGATCAAGAACGAAGTGCTCGTATTAAGAAGGGTGTAAGACAAGGCTGTAGCCTTTCGCCCCTACTCTTCAATCTGTACATCGAGGAAGCAATGATGGAAAGAAAAGAAAGGTTCAGGAGTGGAATTAAAATACAAGGTGAAAGGATATCAATGATACGATTCGCTGATGACATTGCTATCCTGAGTGAAAGTGAAGAAGGATTAAATGATCTGCTGAACGGAATGAACAGTCTAATGAGTACACAGTAAGGTTTGAGAGTAAATCGGAGAAAGACGAAGGTAATGAGAAGTAGTAGAAATGAGAACAGCGAGAAACTTAACATCAGGATTGATATTCACGAAGTCAATGAAGTTAAGGAATTCTGCTACCTAGGCAGTAAAATAACAAATGACGGACGGAGCAAGAAGGACATCAAAAGCAGACTCGCTATGGCAAAAAAGGCATTTCTGGCCAAGAGAAGTTTACTAATATCAAATGCCGGCCTTAATTTGAGGAAGAAATTTCTGAGGATGTACGTCTGGAGTACAGCATTGTACGGTAGTGAAACATGGACTGTGGGAAAGCCGGAACAGAAGAGAATCGAAGCATTTGAGATGTGGTGCTATAGACGAATGTTGAAAATTAGGTGGACTGGTAAGGTAAGGAATGAGGAGGTTCTACGCAGAATCGGAGAGGAAAGGAATATGTGGAAAACACTGATAAGGAGAAGGGACAGGATGATAGGACATCTGCTAAGACATGAGGGAATGACTTCCATGGTACTAGAGGGAGCTGTAGAGGGCAAAAACTGTAGAGGAAGACAGAGATTGGAATACGCCAAGCAAATAATTGAGGACGTAGGTTGCAAGTGCTACTCTGAGATGAAGAGGTTAGCACAGGAAAGGAGTTTGTGGTGGGCCGCATCAAACCAGTCAGTAGACTGAAGACCAAAAAAAAAAAAAAAAAAAAAAAAGGCGTTACATGAATGAGAATGCTCCAACTGCGTCATAACTGTCAGATATAAAGTGAGAATGAAAGACAGATAATAATGAAAGTGGTGATATTATAGTATTATAAAAGTGTTTAATGTTTGAACTTTTGGGTCATTCGAGAATGGTTCTGAAGAGGTTTGTTAGAGATAAAGTGACAAGTTAGTACTCTAACGCTTGATCTCTTTGCAGCTTAGTGTAGGATTGTGACAACTGATTAAATTGAAACCGGCACATTTTAAAATAATTATTTTGCTCTGAGATGATATTGACGTTTTCAGGATATTGCTCCTTCTGAATGTACACATAGAGTGCATTGTGTAGATTTAAAATTATGAAGTTAGCCTATAACTTTTGAATAAGTTGTTATCTGTGAAGCAACCTATCATATAAGTTTAGATGGGCTTATATGTTCATCCGTCATGGTTGAGACAGCGCCTGAACTGTAACTGACACAACTTGTGCAGTTATGGGGGTGGCCAACACAACAATTCAATGTGCGGCGACAGTATCACTACAAGTACTGTATGCATCATCACAGCCTCTGCATCAAGTACGGCTCTTACAGCGTACCTCCAAGCTTCTTTCCAGCAGCCCACCTGTCCCAAGTCTGCCTCAGCACTAGCATGGACGATGCGGCCTCTGCACCTTCCAGAGTTTGATGACATCTTGTTTTAATGGCCTGGCTACCTCACGTGTCTGTTATACTTTCTTCAGGCCTCAGCATTCCCTGATGGTTATCTCCTGGCCTCCTCACGCATCTCAGCCTACTGCACAGCCTCCTTCGGTCCAGAATCTCCAGTGGTGCCTGCACTGGTCCTGGTGACCGCAGCGACCCTGGCATCTGCACTAGCCGCAGAACCTCCACAGTCCCTGGCACCCCCACTGGCCCTGGTGCCTCCAACCTATCCTGGAACCTCCACAGACTACAGAGCCTCAACAGGCTCTCCAGTGCCTCTATGGACTCCATACACAGACAACAGCCGTTATTCAGGTTCCAGTGCCTCTTCGAGTTCCAGGGCATCTTCAGATTCCAGGTGTCAGTGCCATTGCCACCCTTGTTGCCAGCCCTATGCTGCTGGTCCACTTGATGTCACCCACCATCGGACATACTCGTGGGTCCTCTCGGCCTCCAGCTCCATCGTCAGATCTCCCTCTCCATCCAATGGTGGTATTCCACCAACTCTGCTGACCACAGCTTAACACATCTGGATGAGCTGCCATTCATTACATCTTCTTTTTTGCCTGTTTGGAACGTTAAGCCCACATCTATGGAGCTCTGATTCCTCTCCTGGGCTTCTTCCCTTCTGAGTGTGGGTCACAGGGAACTTTGCAGTGTGCGTAGTGCCTTCTCCCGCATCCTGCTTCTGCTGCCCCATCCTGGTCATCACTATTGGGTGTCGCACCTCCCTGATCTCGGCTGGAGGGCTCTCTATCCTTGGGAAGCCATCCTTTGGCCCTGCTTCTGGGTTATGATTTCTGGCATCTCCAGCACCCATTTGAACCGTGATTTATTTTCAAGGAATATTCTTAAGAATTTATTTTATTTACTAGCGATTCATCAAGAACATTAACACATTTAATCACACTATGTAAGCATGGAAGTAGTTGCTAGGGAGTAACTGATGAAATCATAACAATATTACTTTTAACAAATGGGAATTTTATTCACTTCAATAGCGCCTAAAGCATTTAAAAAAAAACAGATTTAAAATTATAGTCAGAAAGCACCCTCTAAATATCAAAATTACAATTTATTCAGAGACAGAAAGAAACAAGTTTTGACTGCATGAGCTTTCAGGCAGAGAACCTTGCCGCTCCTTTTTGACACGACCGTAGTTACGACCGCTCACAACAGCCTCTGAAAGACTACACTGGTGCAAATCTGCAACACACCAAATAACTTTAAACTAAGAGTTTTAACAATATAAACAAGCACACAAACTATGCCCCCCCCCGTAGGAGGGATGGAAATGGTACAAAACACTAACAATTAAAATATTAACCTTGCCACCGAAGGTGCAACTTGATTTTAAGAAAAGTCTTAGGGTGAAAGGGTGGCAACTTTATATACTAAAATGATCATTTAAATAAAAGTCTATGAAATGCAATCTCATATAAAATACTACAAGGTTGGCCAAACAATAGTTAAGATGCTCTACAGTACACAGATACCACCTCTCAAGATCATAGGGAATAATATCAAAGTTTCCAAAGATCAAAACATATTTCAGGTATTTTGCCGTTACACTCCAAGCAATAAATTCGTTAACACATCAAATCCGACAAACATGACAGAGGCAGCTAATAACGTACGGTAGATTGATAGGGAGATTACCGAACAACCCGAACCGCAGGTTGCTCTAACCCGCCCCTACTCCAAAAGGGAAAAACGGACCACCCAATTTATAAACAACCACCTTCCCGCGGGTGGGCGAAACGGAGAAGAATGGTGGGACGACCCAAAAGCAAACGGGTGATGACCTCACGAAGAAAACAAGTAGAGTTTAACAAGAGTAAATCAAACAACATATCACCAACCGCTTAACTTCTAATGAACTGTGATTTCTCGAGAAGACCTGGCGCAGCACCCCCAAATCGCTCTCCCGAACCGTCCGCTGCCAACCGCTTCAACGGACGCAGGAAGGCGCGCCGATCTCCCGTCTCACGGCGTCGCAGCTCGCACTGGCCAGACCGATGTCGCGGGTTGACTCCTGTTGCTCTCGTGTCGACCGCGAAGTCGCTATCCCTCGCTATACGACGCGGCCCACTGGACTCACGTGCCGACCTCACACGCGCCGACGCTCAAGACGGACAAGTCGTCTTGTGTCTCAGTGCGCGACCGACCAACCGATCGATCCAACCGCCAATGGCCATTGCCTGAGCGAACTCGAGCAGACTGGCCGCCTAACGCACAGTCTCAGATGCAGGAACTAAGCCCCGACCGGGCGACCACTCGCTGAGTTCTCTTACAAACGGAGTGGAAAGACTCTCATTTTGCCGGCTTTAAAGGTTGATCCGAACGACAGACATACTAGCACTCCGAATGACAGACCGACACTAACTGCCTAACAAATGCGGACGAGAGACAGACTAGCAAGCTGGAGACGAGAGACTGACGCAGACTGACCTCCTGGCGAGCTCATCGCGCCCCTTAAATGCTGAGAAACAGGCAACCTTTCCCCTTTCCTATCTGAGGGAGACACGAAAGCAGCGATTGCCACAGCGGCACCACCGCCAGAAACGGAGGGCGACTGCTTCATACTACGCGCTGCGGCGCGCTCTTCAAAACAGCAATTTTTACCACGGCTCACTATTCTTGTTGGCTCTGCTGTCCCACTCGCTGCAGAAGGTGCTTCTTCTCCCCAGTGGCGCTACCATCTAACCCTCGTGGACTGGGAGATGCCACATCCGCAGCTGTTATGTACATCACAGCCACCAATAAGAGCGAGATGTCTCTGGCATCTCCCAGCAGCCAACCCCACTGCAGTGTACCGCCGGCTGCCCGTCTTCTAAGACGCCTGCATCTCAGTGGCAGCACATCATGCCTGCAGAAGCTGCTGTGATATCTCGTAGCCACATTCGCCGGATACAGTGCTGCTATCAACTCTGCTAGCTCGCTTCCGTGAGTCCCGTGCTACCATCTTCAGTTTCGGTTATTCCTCCGCCAGACAGCTTGGCTGGGGTTGTAATGACGTTCCAGTAAATGTTTTTCCAACTCGCAATAGTGCGATGGCATATTACGCCCTTTATTTGACGTTTAAACGAAACGAAACGAAAAGTAAGAGAATTCCCATTTGGCGTTGGACGAGTGGATTCTCCATTTTTTCTTCTTTGGACAAGTGCCTGGACCCTATCGTACTCCTAACGCAGAACCTAAATCTAATTTAACGCAAGTCTGACAAGGCGACTGTCCAGTTCTGGCGGTGTACAGTTCATTATCCACTTCCTCCTCACCTCTCCGCCCCACAGGCCGCTGCGCTCAGAGCGTTAGGCAGGAGCGTGGCCGGAGCACTCACGCTGGCGGAATGTTGTTTGGCTAGGCTCGTAAGTTCAAGAAACTGTCACTGTTTTTGATGTCAAACTGTAACAGATCAAGACGATCTTATAGCTGTATTAATTCGGAAGCTGTTTGCTACAGTATTTACTTAAGGTGCTGTATTAACAAAGTTCCATCGTTCTTTGGCTACTAGGGCACATCTGTTAATTAGTAGCATGCATCACTCATAAGAGGGCGTTGATGAGGAGACTAAACGAGATGACCTGTTTGTGGAGTTGGAGGGGAAAATGGGGAAGTTCAAAGGGAGTAGGGTATATTGGTGTATAGGCAGGTGTAAGTGTTATACAAGTGTGTATGAATGGCTATTGTAGTGGTGGTGGTAGGAAGGAGTGGCGCTGCTCAGAAGCGTACAGGCACTGTACGATTGTGGCAACGGCATCAGCTATGAGCAGTGGAGAAGACCACACTGAAGGCACAGGCATCGGCGATGACGTTAGCGGCTATACAAAAGACAATATGGCTTTGGCTCAGCATAAGATGCAGCTGGCAACTCAGGCCACACCAGGGACAGAATCTGCCGATGACGATGACTGGAAGAAGATGACTTGGGAGGCGTGGAAGATGACGAGGCACTGGCTGGTGGCAAAAGCGATGAGTAGGGGTAAAGATACCAACGAATTCCTTGTACTGGTGACGATGGTGGTAAACATGGAACAATTATACGGGCACAAAACAATAGTAATAATGAAAGATAAATTATGGAGCGAAAATACCTTACATATATGGTACAATAGTTTATCATGTTAAATTTAAGTTTTCAATCCAGTCAGCAGCATCTAGGTACATGCCAGGAAGTCCTTTGCATTACCAGTATATGAAGCTGAAGTAAGCCCTACACAATGTCTCGGGTGATCTGGTGTCTAGCTGCAACAGCAAAACGGGTCGAGTAATTTTTTACACATGAAATGGATGTCCCTGGTTCACGCTGATTCTGTTTGCTGTTTTCCGCATACTTCAGGCAAATCGAAGCCTGCTGGTTGAGTGCAGCTGCTCAGATCGGTTTTCCTGGTTGTGCTTCTGGATCCATACTTCCTCCTAATTTTGGAGTGTATCGTTCATCAAAACGGCCTGCAGCAGTGTTTTCAACAGCTTGTCTGGTTTTTAGATTGTGAATTGTAGTACTCGAGATATAGCCGCTTACAGGAAGCTTGGGGTTGTCCAGAATCTGTTTATATTCATGCAAAAAAGCTTCCTGTCTTATGGGATCAGTTGGAGTGATTTGGCTTAATATTGGCAGTCAATAAAGTGAAAAAGTCCTGGGAGGCCGCCTAATATCGTGTCGGACCTTCTTTCGCCTGGCTTAGTGCAGCAACTCCTTGGAAGCCCCCAGAAGTCTATTAACTCCCGTCGAGCGGCCACAGTCACTACGGAAACCTTTTCACATCAGTCACCTGACGATAAATGACAGCTCCGCCAATGCACTGCCCTTTTTTACCTTGTGTACTATGGCCATCTGCTTATGCGTATATCTTTATCCCATGATGTTTGTCACCTCAGCGTAAGTTGGTGTAGTTTTTGACTGATTGTGATTGTACACAGTTGGGTTTACAGCCTGCTGATACGAGGGCAGTTCAATAAGTAACGCAACACATTTTTTTACTCGGCCAATTTTGGTTGAATAAACCGGAAATTTCTTGTGGAATATTTTCAAACATTCCCGCTTCGTCTCGCATAGTTTCATTGACTTCCGACAGGTGGCAGCGCTGTACGGAGCTGTTAAAATGGCGTCTGTAACGGATGTGCGTTGCAAACAACGGGCAGTGATCGAGTTTCTTTTGGCGGAAAACCAGGGCATCTCAGATATTCATAGGCGCTTGCAGAATGTCTACGGTGATCTGGCAGTGGACAAAAGCACGGTGAGTCGTTGGGCAAAGCGTGTGTCATCATCGCCGCAAGGTCAAGCAAGACTGTCTGATCTCCCGCGTGCGGGCCGGCCGTGCACAGCTGTGACTCCTGCAATGGCGGAGCGTGCGAACACACACGTTCGAAATGATCGACGGATCACCATCAAACAACTCAGTGCTCAACTTGACATCTCTGCTGGTAGTGCTGTCACAATTGTTCACCAGTTGGGATATTCAAAGGTTTGTTCCCGCTGGGTCCCTCGTTGTCTAACCGAACACCATAAAGAGCAAAGGAGAACCATCTGTGCGGAATTGCTTGCTCGTCATGTGGTTGACGGTGACAATTTCTTGTCAAAGATTGTTACAGGCGATGAAACATGGGTTCATCACTTCGAACCTGAAACAAAACGGCAATCAATGGAGTGGCGCCACACCCACTCCCCTACCAAGAAAAAGTTTAAAGCCATACCCTCAGCCGGTAAAGTCATGGTTACAGTTTTCTGGGACGCTGAAGGGGTTATTCTGTTCGATGTCCTTCCCCACGGTCAAACGATCAACTCTGAAGTGTATTGTGCTACTCTTCAGAAATTGAAGAAACGACTTCAGCGTGTTCGTAGGCACAAAAATCTGAACGAACTTCTCCTTCTTCATGACAACGCAAGACCTCACACAAGTCTTCGCACCCGAGAGGGGCTCACAAAACTTCAGTGGACTGTTCTTCCTCATCCACCCTACAGCCCCGATCTCGCACCGTCGGATTTCCATATGTTTGGCCCAATGAAGGACGCAATCCGTGGGAGGCACTACGCGGATGATGAAGAAGTTATTGATGCAGTACGACGTTCGCTCCGACATCGACCAGTGGAATGGTACCGTGCAGGCATACAGGCCCTCATTTCAAGGTGGCGTAAGGCCGTAGCATTGAATGGAGATTACGTTGAAAAATAGTGTTGTGTAGCTAAAAGATTGGGGAATAACCTGGTGTATTTCAATGCTGAATAAAACAACCCCTGTTTCAGAAACAAAATGTGTTGCATTACTTATTGAACTGCCCTCGTATGTTTGCTGTTTATCCACACAAAAGCACCGAATTCTGTTGAGCTATGCACTGATGCAACTGTTGATCCCAAGGTCGTACCACACAGCGTACGGCAGATAGTGTCCATGAAGAAACAGTCACAGGTAAATCTCATGATGACAACATGATCGCTTGTCGAAATATAGTGCCCTTTGGACCTTGACATCGGAGCGTTCACCAGTGAACTGTTTCGTCAGGATTTACGCCAGGAGATGATAAAAAAATCTCTATATTGTTCGTGCTGAGAAGTTTGGGTGCTTCATTAGTCAAGTGTAATTGATGGATCAAGGATTTGTCATTGGTGACACCCATATATTTTGGAGTAGGTTTGTATTTTACAGGATTTCTATGAAAACAGATTTGCAGTTGACGTTTGACCTCTGTTATTGAGCTGAAAGCACGAACATTCATTTCTATGGCTGGGTTTCAATCACCATTCCGATAGTGCTGCCAAAAACTGTCGATATCCTTTAATCTCACAGTATATTATCGTTTCGTATATTTTAGTAGCTACGTCATCTGCGTAATGTGAGATGTGGTGTAGTTCTGCGTATCTTGTGTTGTACAAGTTCAGCAAGATTGTAATAAAATTTGTTACTTATTATTAATGTAACAAGAGGTTTTTTATAATCACTGCTTTTCCCAGTTAATGAACGTTATTTTGTTAAAGAAATCTCCAGCTGGGAACGTGTAGCATTGTTGACTGTCAAGCAATGTAAATGTCACTAAGTTCATTCACAAAAAAGATCATTTATAATCAGCAAACAAGCTAAATGTATGATAAGTAATCTGAGCTGAACAAGATTAATGATTTTTAGTAATTTCTGTGTTATTATTTAAAAGACTCTTTGCTAGTTGCAGATCGTTTATCAAAATTAACGGTACTGTTATCTCGAGATGGCAACGCTTTTCTTTAACCAAAATGAACGGTTTTGTCACACAGTACCACACGCACACAACACTAATGAATTCTCCTGTCAAAATATTTCATAGAAGTTGTATATAAAATCAATTTAAAACTGCCGCTGCAGTATTTCACTAAGATGGCGGGATCATAAGACAATCACTTATCGATTTTGCTTCAGGCTGTGTTTTACTCGTAATAAATAATATATATTAAATCTTTTCTCACCTTTGCTATATACATTAACATTTGAAAATATTTCTCAATGTTGCAAGACACTTTAATATTCACCATTTACCAATAAACTGCGCTGTACATCAGTAGCGCTAATGGCTGCGCTCTTTGGTAGCTGAGCAGAAAACTTAACATTTATATAGAACGAGAATTACAAGGAAATAAAACTCGAAACAAAGAAGATTCATTTCAATAACACATAAACTCTATTTTCAAAAATTGATTAGCACATAACAATATTTTAGTACATTTTTTTACAGACCTCTGTTACGAGACGTCAATCACATCCTATGAGTACAATAGATCGAACAAGAAGAAGAAGGAGTTTTCTACAAAATCACTTCTCTGCCTCGTGATGACTGGGTGTTGTGTGATGTCCTTAGGTTAGTTAGGTTTAAGTAGTTCTAGGGGACTGATGACCATAGATGTTAAGTCCCATAGTGCTCAGAGCCATTTGAACCTTTTTTTTTTTACAAAATCACGGATAACAAAAGGTTAAGATTTTCATTATCTTTTTACATGGGTGTTATCGGAGATTCAAGTTTTTACAAAATATTTTTATTTTATTAGCTATGAAGTCCTTTTTATTAATATTACTGGAATAGGACAAGTTCAGTAACATTCCACATGCAACGCTGTCATGAACATTATTTTGAATAAAATATAGGTTTGGATATTGCAGTAAGCTAATTTCATTACGACGTAAAGCTGTTTATCAAAATGTGAGCCACCACTCCTGTAGAAAGTGTGCACAAGTGTTCATACAAAGTTATGAACACAAAAAGTAGTTCAAATGACTCTGAGAACTACGGGACTTAATTTCTAAGATCATCAGTCCCCTAGAGCTTAGAACTACTTAAACCTAACCAACTTAAGGACATCACACACATCCACGCCCGAGGCAGGATTCGAACCTGCAACCGCAGCGGTCGCGCGGTTCCAGACTGTAGCGCCTAGAACCGCTCAGCCACCCCGGCTGGCTATGAACACAATTTATCCCCTGAAATATAAGCCCAGACAATAAGCAGGAACCAATGATAACTCGATGTGGCTCTGTGCTATCAACTGGAGGCGGCAAGCCACACGAACAGTAACAAAAAAAAGGGAATTTGCTCAGCAGTAATTCTATCATATATTTAACACGTACATAAATTCTAAATCACATACTAAAAGGGCTCAATATCCGATCTGGGCAAGGGCAAATATTTACTGCCGTTTGCTATGTACGTACATACCATAAACTCTGTCCGAACAGGTTTCCGAATGCCCAACGGTACCAACCGAGTCGTAACATCTCCAGCCGACAAGCGTCTCTGGCTGCAGATATGGAGGGGCAAGTGGTCAGCACACCGCTCTCCCGTTCGTTGTCAGTTTTCGAGATTGGAGCCGTTATTTCTCTGTCACGTAGCTCCTCAATTGGTCTCACAAGGGCTGAATGCATCCTGCACGCCAACAGCATTTGGTAGAGTCGGACAGTCACCCATCTGAGGTTGCCAAGACCGACAGCGCTTAACTCCGGTGATCTGACGAGAACCACTGCAGCAAGGGCTTTGACTATGTACATACCCTAATAACCTGCAAACACTGAGCTTGTGTGGTGAATGCATGAATTGCAGTTATGTTGTTTCAGCGGCAGGACATAGCTCAGAAAACTGCATGTCAACTTACCTGAATTGCTGAAAAGCTTTTACAAAAGCACAAATACTAGTGGAGTACGCATGTCTTATGTAACACTTTATCAAATGGAACATAGGTGTAAGAAACACGCTACTACGAGAAAATACAGGGATGAACAAAACTATGGAAACACTGAAAACACCATACCGTGCCTAATACGATGTAGGAGACGCACTGACATTCAAAACTGCTTCCAATCGTCTTGGGACGCATAAGTACAAGTAGCGCATCCTTTTTGGGTGGAATTAGATACCATTCTTCCTACAAAATAGTGACAAGTTCTGGTGACGGAGATGGATAGCGACCACGCACTCTTCTCTCCATGGTAGATCACAAAGGCTCAGTAATATTGGGATCCGGTGACTGCGATGGGTGTGCGACAATTCATCCTCGTGCTCACAAAGCGAGTGCTGGACGATTCGATCAGTGTGAACGGGAGCACACGGCATCACCACAGAGAAACAAACGTATCATGGGATGGATCTGATCAGGCAATGTTTTGACACGTACATAAATTATAAATCACGTACTACAAGGGCTCAAAGCGTGGTAAATCGCACCTTACAGGCCTTATTTGGGCAAGGGCAAATGTTTACTGCCGTTTGCTATGTACGTACATTCCATAAACTATGTCGGAACAGGCCTCCGAAGGCCCAACGGTACAGTAGGACTGTGACCTTGCAAAGTAACAATGGCGCCCATGGAATACGACGACACGGCTGCCCAAATCATCCCCCACCCAACGTTTCTTTCTTGGGACGTAAACTGGAGCAGAAGTTAGAAACAGTGTGAAACAAGCCTTATCCCATCAAATGACATTCTTCCACTGCTACACCGTACATATGTTTTGGCTTCAGTACCACGTTTTCTTGCTACAGGTATTTACATCATTGATGAGTGGTTTTGCAATCACAGCTCGCACTACAATTCCCTGTTTATGAGGCTCTTTCGTGTTGTTTTGGTACTATCAGGCTTCGCCAGCGTGACATCCAGTACTGCGGTGACTTTTGCAACGTCCTCTTATTTTTCTTCACAGTCCTCTTCAAGGACCGTCTGTTGTTGGGTCTTGCCCACTCGTCTCGTATAGGGTGCCTAAGGGACGCTGCATTCTCGGAATGCTGTGCAAAAATTCAAGCAAATAACATTAGTAATTTTATTTCTATAAAGCAAATTAACACAAAACTTAATTTGAAGATTTACAAGTAGTAGTCGCACGCGATGGGCGAGACTTGCAAACAAGTAATGTTCCCCCTAAGTCCAAACAAGCAATGGATCTGGATCGTAGCACTCTCTTCTGCGCCGTACTAATTCTGTCCACTAATGTCCGTATACGGAGCCGATCTGAGCGGAGCCGGCCGCTGTGGCCGAGCGGTTCTAGGCCCTTCAGTCTGGAACCACGCGGCTGCTACGGTCGCACGTTCGAATCCTGCCTCAGGCATGGATGTGTGTGATGTCCTTAGGTTAGTTAGGTTTAAGTAGTCCTAAGTCTAGGGAACTGATGACTTCAGCTGTTAAGTCCAATAGTGCTTAGAGCCATTTGAACCAATTTTTGATCTGACCGGCAGAGCTGGCAGGAGCGGCGCTTATATTCACTTCGGTTTGATGGCTCTCCTGTCGTGATGCGGTCCTGATCAGCGCACCAATGACCGACGTCGTTTCACCGCCGTCTTTGGTCTTCCGTTCTTCATCTTCGTTCCGGCGCTTGTGGTTGCGCCAGAACATTTGTCTTATTCACTCAACACACTCTTTCATCCGCTTTGTGACTTACCAGAGGAAATTTTTCCACTTTCCCTGCATGCGGCATAAATCCTCGGTATGGTGCCCCTGAACACACCAAACACTTCCGCTCCCTTGGCTGTGAAAGCTCACACAACACGATCACCATCAATTTCCCCAAGTTCGAATTCACTTATCTCCGACGTAATGCACTCACAGCCACATAGATCACTATTCTGACGACGACTGATAGTTGCAACGTATTGAGGACATTGCACAGATAACGTTCGCGGTCAATTACACCAGCGCAAGCTGTAGTCTTGGCTGGAGTCTACATTTATGTTCAAGCTTGCATTTCTCGCGGTTTTTCCATATTTTTGTCCAGACCCTGTACCTCTAAAGGTTCCAGCATGGAGGCAAGATTGATTGTTCGAAATAAGAAGTTCCAAGAAAGAGGTGTGAGTCAATGAATTCGCAAAGTCCATATGTATCAGAGAATCAGTGTAGAAGAGACATGGTGTGTTAATGCTGGGAGTAGCTCAGGCACGTTGCTGGATGTCTTGATGAAGTTAATAATCCGAGAAGATTTACTGCTTAATGGGTGGAAGGAAGCGTGAAGACACAAGACAGAGGCCGCTATATGTTACAAGCCATTCCCCCTAGTAGATGTTGTTTATGGATTAAACATGCAGCAGTTTTACGCCAGCGATTTGCGTGGCTCGACCTATTACTAAGACGAGTCTAGTACAACATCCGTAGTCTGTTATTCGGGTACTGAATGTGAGACCCGCTTGCAGCGAAGTGATTGCTTGTACTTGCATACGGGCAACAAATTGTCTCTTTTAAAAGCTGCCCGCTGTTCACTTCAGCGCATATACTCTGTAAGGGAAAAAAACCAAGCAAACGAGCAATCACAATGGAAATATCTGAATGGGACTGAAGTCTGTACATGTGGTGTACGTGTACAAACAAACAAATAATTACAATTACAGAAAAATTGGATGGTTTATTCAAGAGAAAGAGCTTCACAAGTTGAGCAAGTCAATAACACGTTGGCCCACCTCTGGCCCTTATGCAAGCAGGTATTCGGCTTGGCATTGATTGAGAGAGTCGTTGTATGTCCTCCTGAGGGACATTGGGTCAAATTCTGTAAAAATTGGTGCGTTACATCTCGGAAACGGATTTACAGAGTCCTTGTGGACGCTGTAAACACAATCATTTTTTGGAAGTTTATTTGTAATTTCAAACTTTCCGTTTCTTTTCCTTTCCATGGTTTTCATGAAAACATTAGTAAACATAGTACATTGAAGCTTATATCGTCTTTTTTTTGCAATGTAAGCAACGTAAAGTTGGAAACAAAATAATGTTGCGAAAGAGACCTGCCTGAAACGGCAAAAATTATATTTGTTCTAAGCGTTCGGTCATCTGCAGCTCCTACTTTCGTCACTTTTATTTCTAAGCAAACCCTGCACACAATACAAATCGGTGTTGACGAGGAGCCACGGTCTTTGTGTGAATATTTTCTGTTTAATTGCGCATTTAAATTAATGCATTTCTTCAGATATACTCATTTCAGTTTGTTTTTTTGTAATCGCAGCAAATGGATAGAAGCCTCGTCGAAATAAGAGCTGCGTCGACAGACATCGTCGTACTGCACATCGCAGAAGTGTTCTATGGGATTCAGGTCAGGACTCTGTGCAGACCAGTCCATTACAGGGATGTTATTGTCTTGTAAGCACTTCGTCACAGGTTGTGCATTATGAACAGGTTGGTTGGTTGGTTGTATGGGGGAAGAGACCAAACTGCGAGGTCATCGGTCTCATCGGATTAGGGAAGGACGGGGAAGGAAGCCGGCCGTGCCCTTTCAAAGGAACCATCCCAGAAATTGCCTGGAGTGATTTAGGGAAATCACGGAAAACCTAAGTCAGGATGGCCGGACGCGGGATTGAACCGCCGTCCTCCCGAATGCGAGTCCAGTGTGCTAACCACTGCGCCACTGCGCAACTGCCATCCCCGAATTGCTCTTCAACAATAGGAAGCAAGAAGGTGCTTAAACCATCAATGTAGGCCTGTGCTGTGATAGTGCCACGCGAAACAACAGGGGATGCAAGCCACCTCCATGAAAAACACGACCGCACCATAACACCAGCGCCTCCGAATTTTACTGGTGGCACTACACACGCTGGCAGATGACGTTCACCGGGCATTCGCCATACCCACACCCTGTCATCGGATCGCCACATTGTGTACCGTGATTAGTCACCCCACACAACGTTTTTGCACTATTCAATCGTCAAATGTTGCTTTGTGGTCCCTAGTTCTTTTAGAGTTTGGTCAAATTCTTCTTGCAGAATGTCATCTCTCTTGTTATCTTCGTCTACTTGCTCTTCTTTCCCTATTACTTCCTCCGAAAGAGGTATTCCGGCATACAACTCCTCAATGTATTCTTCCCATCTCTTCACTATGTTTTCACCAAACAGCTATGGTGCCTGAGAGTGTTGTTTTACGTTTGTTAAAAAATTTATTTGCTGTCCTGTAGGCTAAATCAGTTCTTCCGTTTTGCATATATTCTTTCACTTTCCTGCACATTTCCTCAAGAAAATTTTCTTATGCTTTCGTAGCTTCTCTACTGAATGAATTCCTTAGCCTTCTGTATTCAGCTTTTCCTTGTTTATCAGTTGCGTTTTCGTATAATCTTCTGCTTTCTATAAGACCAATAACATCTGCTGTAATCGATTTCCTCTTATTTTTGGGTTTAGATTTTTCAACTATGCTTTCTGTTGCTTTGTACATACCAGATTTAATTTGATGCCAGTCTTCATTTACTCCACCATGTTGAAAATTTTTAGCTAGGTTGTCTATTTCGTGAGCATAGCGCTTTGCCAGTCTCTGGAAACAGTATCTACCGTAAAATATTTAGAAGTATTGATCCAGATCGACCTTAAGTTGAATACATAAAACGAATAATGGGAAAAGCAGATGCCAGACTGAGATTCATTGGAAGAATCTTAAGGAAATGTAGCTCATCCACGAACGTAGTGGCTTATAAGGCGCTTGTTGGATCCATTCTTAAGTATTGTTCATCTAAGTGGGATCCCCCTCATGTAGGACTGATGGAAGAAATAGAGAAGATCCAACGAAGAGCGGGATCGTGTAGCCAGCGCGGAAGCCTTACGAAGATGCTCAACAAACGCCATTGGCAAACGCTAGAGGAGAGTCGTTGTGCATTGTGCATCACGGAAAGATTTAGAATTGTAATTTCGAGAGAGAGCTTTCCGGAAAAAGTCGAACAACATAGCATTTCGCATCAGATACCTCTAGCGTAATGACCACGAGGAGAACATTCGAGAAATTAGACCCAATACAGAGGCTTACCGACAATCATTCTCCCCACGCGCTATTTGTGAGTGGAACAGGGCTCGGTGATACGAAAAGTACCCTCCACCAGAAACCATTAGGTGGTTTGCGGAGTATGACGTAGATGTAGATGGAAACCCCCAGCCCGGAAATTGGCACTGAGAGTAAGTATAACCTCCGGCCACAGGCTCGACTCCAGTCCACCATCAGCAAGGGTGGGTGAACACGGATGCCAACTAGCTTTGCTGGCGAAACGCCGAAAAATTATTGAAAAAATGTCGGTCGAAAATTTGGAGATGAAAGCCAACAGAGAGTACGTCAATATAAACTTTATTGGATATAGGTACAAGTAAGTACATTTCAAATTAACATTAGTACAAGAATTTTCAGAAAAAAATGTTTTACGGTATTTGTATTCTATGTGGTTTTACGGCTAGCTCACTCGTCTACCAGTGATTGTTTAGGTCTTGTTGTCCTCTTCAAAGCAGTTGTTATTGCTAATGATGCAGAGTTCTACACTTCTGACTATGCAAATCCATTACGTTTGCTTGTGGTTTGTCGTTGATGATGATGATGTTTGGTTTGTGGGGCGCTCAACTGCGTGGTTATCAGCGCCCATACAATTACCCAATCTTTTGCTCAGTCCAATTTCGCCACTTTTCCTGGATGATGATGAAATGATGAGGACATCATAAACACCCAGTCATCTCGAGGCAGGTGAAAATCCCTGACCCCGCCGGGAATCGAACCCGGGACCCCGTGCTCGGGAAGCGAGAACGCTACCGCGAGACCACGAGCGGCGGACATGGTTTGTCGTTGTTTGACACATTCTCAGTGTACACTTCCTTGATGTTACCTTTGCAGGCTTATGTGCTCCGTTGATCCACTTAGGTTGTGGAACGTTCGGGTTGCAACAGCCGGTGCATGGTGCTTTATTTGCTTTTGTTGTTGAGGAATAAACAGATACCTTAACACACCGAGCGAGGTGGCGCAGTTGTTACACAATGGACTCGCATTCAGAAGGACGACGGTTCAATCCCGCGTCCGGCCATCCTGATTTAGGTTTTCCGTGATTTCCCTAAATCGCTCCAGGCAAATGCGGGGATGGTTCCTTTGAAAGGGCACGTCCGACTTCCTTCTCCGTCCTTCCCTAATCCGATGAGACCGATGACCTCGCTGTTTGGTCTCCTTCCCCAAAACAACCAACCAACCAGATACCTCAACAAGGTTTGAAATGAGAGCAACTCTAAACTTCAAACTCATTACATCTGTGGTGGAACTGGCTACAGCCACACCCAGACAATTACACATTTTACGGTGCCACTATCGCACTTTCACTGTCACAGTTGGAAATGACTGATTCCTAGACACTTGGTAATTCATCCAGAAGCTGACACAAGTGACTGGTCACATCCGCAGGATGCAGATTCCACAGTTCCATTGCGAGAACCCTCCCTGTACGACTAGTTGTAGTAAACCGACCGTACACGCAAGAGCCGTGTCTGGAGGTGTGCAGATCCATGGCACTTCGCCCAGAACATGTATAGAGCTCTCCTACCTCGTGTCTCCTACTGAAGATGTCCGTTCCGCCGCAGTTGGTAGCACCGGGTCGTGGACTCGTTGAAATGTCGTAGTGATATTAAATGAATATCGTAGGCAAGTGAAGAGGCTGACTTCAGCAATGAAAAATTCAAGCAAATTTTGGGGATGCCAGCTTTAATTACTGTCTGAAGGTCCAGCCACAGCACAGTATCAGAACAGTTTACAATCACTGATGTCACACAGCACATTAATCAAAGAGTGCCTGACCACATTTTGTAATACGCCATGAATCACGATCATCGCAGTCACGTCGGATTTCGTAATTATGATTGTAAACAGCCTTGCGACCGTTCCTGTTACCTGTTGACGATGATATTAACTGATAATAATTAAGATATTACGGAACACTCTGTGCGATCCTCGAGCAGTCGCGTTCTTGGCCTTAAAATCTCTGACCAGTGAGGGTACTGGATTTTTTTTAAAGCTCATACATGTTTCGGCTGCTGTCACCCAATAGTTGGATAGGACGATGTTCCCAGTGGGGTGACGCCGTGCCACGCCAGCCAACTGCAGTGCTACCAACTCTGCGTCATGAAAACGCTATGTTGTTTTCTGTGTAAACTGAAGGTCATGGGCATGCACCACCTTACGAAACCCGTGAAAGGTATTATTTTTTTTCTTTATTGTGATTTCATTCCCATGCCCCATATGGGCAGGGGAGGGCTGTCAGGGCACAATCCGCCGCTCTTCAGCCGAATGACATGACAACTAAAACAAGAATAAAATGTTACACATATAAGGCCATAAAAAAAGGGATCATAAAACAGAGTAAGGGGAGATAATGGAGGTAAAAATACACTGACATGGAGACGTTCATGGGGGGACAATTATAAAACTCACCATAAAGTTAAAAAACACACTTGGCGATTCTTAAAACACAAAGAAGACACTAAATGCACATGCACAGGTTAAAAGTCGGCCACAGTATTAAAAACACTCCGAAACAACACACTTAAAACGCACTAGGAGCACACACGATGAAGAATAAAACTGCCAGGTGGGACCTGCCGAGCGAGAGGTCGGAGAGGATGGAAAGGGAGGGGAGAGCAAGGGGCAGCAGGGGAGGCGGCGGGATGAAGAGAGTAGGGGCGTTAGCGAGTACATTAAGAGACAGGAGACTGGTGGGGCAGGAGATGCGGAGGGAAGACAAGGCAGGAGGAAGTGCAGAGACACTGAAAGGGAGCACAAGAGTAGGAGGGGGAAGCCGCTCAGGAGAAGGGAGGGGGAGGGGAGTGAGTCCTGAGGAGGAGGTAGGAAGATGGGGTTAGAGTTGGTAGGAAGGGTAGATGTCAGGGCGAAGCTCATCATCCGGGAGGGGTAGATGGTGGAAGTTGCGTTGGGAAAGGAGGCGGAGGGTGTGGAGATGGAGAGAGGGTAGGACACAACGGTAAAGACACGGCAACAGGTCGGGGGTGGAGAGGACGAGAGACACCAGGGCGTGAGGGGGATCAATGTGGCGGACAAAATATAGTGTTCGGATGTGTTCAAGGAAAAGGAGAAAGTGAGGGAAGGGGATGAGGTCGTACAGGATGCGCGCGGGGGACGGAAGGCGGATGTGGAAGGCAATGCAGAGCGCATGGCGATCGAGGATCTGGAGGGCTTTATAGAATCGGGGAGGGGCGGGAATCCAAGCTACGCTGGCATAACAGAGGATGGGGCAGATCAAGGATTTGTAGGTTTGAAGGATAGTGGAAGGATGCAGACCCAACATCCGGCTGGACAGGAGTTTCAGGAGGCGGAGTCTGTTGTGAGCTTTGTTTTGGATGGTAAGAAGATGGGTAGTCCAGGTAAGGTGGGGGAGGTTTGGGTGAAACGTATTACATTTACGCCAACTTTTGTAGGCTGAAAGTGCAGATACTTATCTTGTTTAGCACAAAAGCTCAAGCACTGTGTTTACTTGCGGGACGGAAAACGTAACTTAAAAGACGCAAGAACAGATACCATCAACAAAAACAAAAGGTCACTGAATTGTGTGGTTACATACAAGAAACTACGAGAGGCGTTCAATAAGTAATGCAACATTTTGTTTTACCTGGCCAATGTCGGTAGAAGAAATGCAGAATCTGCTGTGGGACATCCGCTCCAGCCCCTGTAGTTCTATGAGGTTTCGACAGATGGCGGCGCTATAAGCTGTCTTCAGAATGGCGCCTGTAATGGAGGTGCGTTTGAAGCGGAGAGCTGTCATTGAGTAGGTTATGGCGGAAAACAGAGCATCGCAGATATTCGTAGGCGCTTTCAAGATGTCTACGGAGACCTGGCAGTGAACCAAAGGACCGTGAGTCGTTGAGTAAGACGTCTGTCATTAACACAAACCTGTTCCACAAAATTTCGGGTGAACTGCCGGATGTTTGCAGCTTCCTGCCACAATATTTCGGCGCAGAGTCTTCTGGCCATCTTCAGGTGACACTGGCGAAAACTCCCTGAGCTCTGCTATTTAAGGCCCCTCCGGCACATGCGCGGTGGATTCACTTGGCGTTGCGCGTGCGCTACTTGGGCGCGTTCGATTCTGCTGCGCCGCGCGCCCTCCGTGGTGAATACTCGCCGCATCGATATCATTTCGATTGTGTTCCCGCGGTTCGATCACAGAACTACGCTGTCTACGGAGGACACGAAGCTTTTCGACGACTGGATTCCACGCCGAATTCAATTTGTAATCGCCATCACGATTAATAACAGACTCATTGTCAGACAGCCGTATTTCCACGGATTCGTTAATAATAGAACTCCCAAAAGTTAGACGTATGGGCCACAATTTTTGTCTCATTGTAATTCATGGAATGACCAGTGGAAATACAGTGTTCGGCGATGGCAGACTTACAAGGCTGAAGAAGGCGAGTATGCCGCTGATGTTCTACAATGCGATCCTGCACAGTACGCGTCGTTTGCCCTATATAAGATTTGCCGCATTCACAGGCAGTCCTGTAAACACCTGCCTTGCGCAGTTCTACGTCGTCTTTGACAGATCCCAACAGCGACGAAATTTTTGCAGGAGGGCGACAGATTGCTTTCACTTTATATTTTCTTAGTATTCTGCCTATTTGCGCTGAAATATTACCAATATATGGTAAATAGGCAGTCGTTTTAAAGGCCTCTTCCTCTTCTTTGCTCGATTACAGGTCTGCAGCATTTCGTGTTTGGAGTTCAGATGTTGTAGGAACTCTCGCAGACGATCCAAACCGTGAGGACAAACTATAAAAGTATCATCAACATATCGCTAAAATACTGTTGGTTTAAAAGTGGCTGAGGCGAGTGCTCGCTCCTCAAAAGCTTCAAATGGTTCTGAGCACTATGGGACTTAACTTCTGAGGTCATCAGTCCCCTAGAACTTAGAACTACTTAAACCTAACTAACCTAAGGACATCGCACACATCCATGCCCGAGGCAGGATTCGAACCTGCGACCGCAGCGGTCGCGCGGTTCAGGACTGTAGCGCCTAGAACCGCTCGGCCACACCGGCCGGCTCCTCAAAATCTTCCATAAAAAGATTGGCCACCAGGGGAGACAAAGGACTCCCCATGGCAACACCGTCCGGTTGCTCATAAAACTCGTTCTTAAATAAAAAATATGTTGAGGAGAGTGTGTGCTCAAACAGCGCTGTAATGTGAGCTCCAAACCTATTGCCAATGAGGTGTAGAGTTCACAAGAGGTACATTTGTAAAAAGTGAAACTACGTCAGAAATGACCAACAAGTCATAACTCTGCTGCTGCAATAACTTAAGCCTGCTGATAAAATCGCTAGAATTCTTTATGTGATGTGGACACTTTACTACCATTGGTTTGAGCAAAGACGCCAAATACTTTGCTAAGTCGTCAGTGGCTGCTCCAATATTACTCACAATTGGACGTAATGGCACGTTATCCTTGTGGATCTTCGGCAGTCCATATAGCCTATTTCAAACTGAACTACACTCCTGGAAATGGAAAAAAGAACACATTGACACCGGTGTGTCAGACCCACCATACTTGCTCCGGACACTGCGAGAGGGCTGTACAAGCAATGATCACACGCACGGCACAGCGGACACACCAGGAACCGCGGTGTTGGCCGTCTAATGGCGCTAGCTGCGCAGAATTTGTGCACCGCCGCCGTCAGTGTCAGCCAGTTTGCCGTGGCATACGGAGCTCCATCGCAGTCTTTAACACTGGTAGCATGCCGCGACAGCGTGGACGTGAACCGTATGTGCAGTTGACGGACTTTGAGCGAGGGCGTATAGTGGGCATGCGGGAGGCCGGGTGGACGTACCGCCGAATTGCTCAACACGTGGGGCGTGAGGTCTCCACAGTACATCGATGTTGTCGCCAGTGGTCGGCGGAAGGTGCACGTGCCCGTCGACCTGGGACCGGACCGCAGCGACGCACGGATGCACGCCAAGACCGTAGGATCCTACGCAGTGCCGTAGGGGACCGCACCGCCACTTCCCAGCAATTAGGGACACTGTTGCTCCTGGGGTATCGGCGAGGACCATTCTCAACCGTCTCCATGAAGCTGGGCTACGGTCCCGCACACCGTTAGGCCGTCTTCCGCTCACGCCCCAACATCGTGCAGCCCGCCTCCAGTGGTGTCGCGACAGGCGTGAATGGAGGGACGAATGGAGACGTGTCGTCTTCAGCGATGAGAGTCGCTTCTGCCTTGGTGCCAATGATGGTCGTATGCGTGTTTGGCGCCATGCAGGTGAGCGCCACAATCAGGACTGCATACGACCGAGGCACACAGGGCCAACACCCGGCATCATGGTGTGGGGAGCGATCTCCTACACTGGCCGTACACCACTGGTGATCGTCGAGGGGACACTGAATAGTGCACGGTACATCCAAACCGTCATCGAACCCATCGTTCTACCATTCCTAGACCGGCAAGGGAACTTGCTGTTCCAACAGGACAATGCACGTCCGCATGTATCCCGTGTCACCCAACGTGCTCTAGAAGGTGTAAGTCAACTACCCTGGCCAGCAAGATCTCCGGATCTGTCCCCCATTGAGCATGTTTGGGACTGGATGAAGCGTCGTCTCACGCGGTCTGCACGTCCAGCACGAACGCTGGTCCAACTGAGGCGCCAGGTGGAAATGGCATGGCAAGCCGTTCCACAGGACTACATCCAGCATCTCTACGATCGTCTCCATCGGAGAATAGCAGCCTGCATTGCTGCGAAAGGTGGATATACACTGTACTAGTGCCGACATTGTGCATGCTCTGTTGCCTGTGTCTATGTGCCTGTGGTTCTGTCAGTGTGATCATGTGATGTATCTGACCCCAGGAATGTGTCAATAAAGTTTCCCCTTCCTGGGACAATGAATTCACGGTGTTCTTATTTCAATTTCCAGGAGTGTATTTGGTTTTAGCTTCTTAATTACCTCCTTTGGTAAGGAACTGTTAGTCAGGAGTTCTGCTGTTTTCCTCATCACTCGGGTAGTAGGATCCTTATCTATTTTGCGATATGTTGAGTCGCTTAATGAAACATGTCTTATTAATATAGTCCCACCGTAGCATTAAAACAGTAGCATTACCTTTGTTCGACTTAAGTACCACTGTATCAGGGTCTGCTCGCAAGTTCCGGAGGGCTGCCCACTCCATAGGCGAGATGTTGCTCTTCGGTGGTCCGGCTCTTGTCAACACACGACAGGACTCCCGATGCACTTCCTCAGCTTCATCTGTAGCCAGAAGACTCTGCGCCGAAATATTGTGGCAGGAAGTTGCAAACATCCGGCAGTTCGCCCAAAATTTTGTGGAACAATATGTACGCCTGTAAAGTTTTAAATCTCACAACACAAACCTGTCCTATCTCCCGCTTGCTGGCCGGCCGCATACAGCTATGACCCTTGCAATGTTCACGCGGACTCTCTCGTTAGAGGTGATCGACGGATTATAATCAAACACCTCGCTGCTCAGCTGGATGTCTCCATTAGTAGTGCGACAGGGCTGACACACTCGCCTAACATCTGGGGTACTGAAAGACACTTGCCTGCTGAATTCCTCGCCGCCTAGCAAAAGGCCACTAAGAGCTACGAAGAACGATCTGTGCGGAATTGTTTGCGCATCGTCACTGCCGATGAAACACGGGTTTACCACTTTAAAATGAACATAAACAGTCTCAGCCGCAACCGCAACCGTTAGCGTTCGTGGAGTCGAAACGCCTGATCCTTTCACCATCATAATATGAGCCCTGAAGATGGTCTGAAACAGACCGAAACCGGTAACATATGAAAGGTTCCTTGACGTTGAGGCTGTTTATGTTAATTTTAAAGTAATAATAAACCTCTGTTCTCCAAGAGAAATGTTCTCAAAAGTTATGGGTTTATCACTTCGAGCCAGAAACAAAATGACTGTCCATGGAGTGGCGCCACATCACCTCTCCTCCGAATAAAAAGTTCAAAGCCACATTCTCCCCCAGAAAAGACATGGCGATGGTCTTCTGGGACTCTGAAGGGGCCAGTCTGTTAGATGTCTTACCACATGGCGCATTTTGTACCCCCCCTGGAAGGCGGCCAGTGGGTCTGCTCCTGAAAACTGAAAGATTGGCCGAATGCAGGAAGTGAGTAGGAGCAGGAAAAGGTGAAAGTCTCTTGGTACTGCAGTGAGAATTAAAGTCACCTTTACTTTAGCAAGAAGATGAATACATAACTTTGCACTGAGGTGCGAAGCCTTAGACCCGTCGTAAGTAGTACAAAAACTGAATAGTAAGCCAACACCCTCTGAGGTTGAAGCGATGTTTCCAGGCCATCTGCTCTTGATGAAATGGGCTGAATCTGGAGCGACGCTCGTAGAGCTCCACAGCGCCGGCTAGAAGGTGCTGTCGTCGGTGTCTCGTAGTGCCAACTTATGAACTTGCGCCTACGCCGTGGCGTCGTTGCTATCGATACCACAGTGCAAGTATAAACTAGGAAGTGTATTGTGCTACCCTCAGAGAATTGAAGAAACGACTTCAGCGTGTTCGTCGCTATAAATATGCAAACGGACTTTTTCTTGTCCATGATAATACCAGGCCTCACACAAGTCTGCTGAGAGGAGGTCACAAAACTTCATTGGACTGTTTTCCTCATCCATCCTCCAGCCCGGATCTCACACCTTCCGACTTCTGTCTGTTTGGCCCAGTGAAGGATTCCCTCAATGGGATGCAGTACGTGGATGATGCGGAGGTTATTGATGCAGCAAGGCGTTGACTCCGACGTCGACCAGTAGACTGGTACCATGCGGGTATCAGGCTTTCCCAGTAAGGTGGCGTAAGGCCGTTGTGTTGGATGTAGATTATGTTGAAAAATACTGTTTTATAGCCAAAAGACTGGGGAATAATATGATGTATAAGATGAGCCCTCTGTCACACTTTATTTAGTCTTATTGGCCAGGTTTCAACACTTCTAAGAGTGCCTTCATCAGAATTTAGACATATAGAATGATTTATAACATAATTACAAATTTATCGAAGAATTTTTTTTGGTTCAAATGGTTCTGAGCACTATGGGACTTAACTTCGGAGGTCATCAGTCGCCTAGAACTTAGAACTACTTAAACCTAACTAACCTAAGGACATCACACACATCCATGCGCGAGGGAGGATTGGAACCTGCGACCGTAGCGGTCGCGCGGCTCCAGACTGTAGCGCCTAGAACCGCTCGGCCACCCCGGCCGGCGAAATTATTTTAATACATAAAAAAGAGTGTAAGTACTGACTAACAATACTAGACAGAGAAACTTCTAACATGTCAAGTATAACATAAATAACAAACCAGAAGGGCTTTAGTCACAAAAATTCAAAAAGAATGTGTGAAGGCAAGCCTCTAATGGCTGCTCATACCTGTACAGCCACAGGTTGCAACGGACTGAGGCGCCCGCGTTAACATGTGCGGAAAGTGAACATGACATCGCAGCGAGAGAGCCATCTAGTAGCCGCAGGTACAACTTGGTTGCTTAATATTCAAATGGAGACAGGGAAAATTATAACGAATACCGTTCAGTACATAATATAAAGCCCAATATTTGTTTAACAGCGAACGATACAGTAATGTTTTGTCTACAACAGATCTTAGAGGTACAATTTAAAGCATAAAAACGTCAGTATGGAACATACAGAAAGGGCTGAATAACACAGGGATGGAAAAGAACATTTCGGTGAACTGCATGAGGAGACCCGAAATTAAATGTCAAGTAACGGCTTTACACCGTTAAAGAAATTTATGTTACGCAACTGCAGCTGCTCATTGAGAACGAGACCATGATTTAGAGAATTATGTTTAAAAATCTCTAATTCTTCAAGAATATCTAATTTACGTCCCTTCTTTCCGGTGTGCAAGATCTTGCTATCGGAAATAGCTTTAGGCGCGTGACATGTAATCAGAAGATGGTCGGAAAAAGGTGAATTTTGAGCGCTAGTGCCATTTTTTCTTAGAAGGTGTTCTGTATATCTGGTTGTTAAGGCGCGTCCTGTTTGTCCTAAGTAGTAGGGAGAGCAAGTATCACAGAAAATTCTATAGACGCCAGAACTTTCTAAAGGGGAAGGAGTCGATTTTAAATTATGATGTATAAGAATCCTGGACAAAACCAATCTCCATTCAGAAAAAAAATGTATTGCATCACTTTTTTAACGTACCTCGTACTTACAGACAGTCGAGTACACAAGAGCTTGTATTTCAGTCGTAATCTCAATTCCAACGCACGCGGCGAGAAAATGGAGAAATTAGAGCTCATGCGGAATCTTACCGCCAGTCGTTCTCCCCACCTACCAGTTACGAATAGAACAGGGAAAGGAGACGAGAATACGGTAGTGGTGCCAGAAGTACCCTCCGCCATCAGCTGACAATGGCTTACGGAGTATAGATGTACACACAGACGTGCATGTGGTGCTGAGCAAATGTGGTGCAATTACAAGCTGAGGTCTCTAAACACGCCACGCGACGGGTGCTCATTCTGCACTAACAAACCAGTCAGTTTCTTATTCTTAAACCATTTCCCGTATAAAAGTACCGACAGTAAAAGAATATTTCCAACAACTAATGAAGCGCCAATTTGTACTTGCTAATTACTTATGTATCCCAGTAGGATTATGTATCGTATCGTAGTCGGAAATATTCGAATAACACGTGTCTGCATTTCTGCAATATTGCTGTTTGGGATAAAACTCACACGTGTGGAGCGAATTAATGTAACAGTCGGGTGTCTGCTCTCACCAACGCCCTGACGTTTCTCACTGTTAAATTTGTGGGTGTTTTATTAGCGTTGCTCGAGCGTAAACTGTAGCTAAAAGAGGTTAAATTTAATTACTGCCACCGAGCGTGAAGCAGAATAATTAGGATTTACAGCAATAAATTTCGCTTGCACTTTTTCATGTACGCAACTTATATCACTTCGAGGCGAATTAGAAACAATCTGCTGCATACATGCGATGTCATGTGACCAAACAATATGCTTCCTCCACAAATTATCTGGTTTAAACTAAGCTTATGTTCACGATTACAGAAATATGAAACAGAAAGCTTTGATACTATCATAATAAGGCATCTGACATCCGTTGATGGATGAATGAACGCGTTGTCCAGACTTTTCCCTGCGTTACGGTATTGCAGCTGTACAATGCCATGTTGCTCTTCAGTTTTGTCTTTTCTCTGCCCACCTATCATTTTGTCCTCGTCTCTCTCTTTTCTTCTCCCTTGAAAGCCAGTAAAATACTTCCTTGACCCATCTACATTACATGTACCTGACTGCATGTCCCTTCGACGTCTACTTAATTTTTCAGCAGTCCAGTCTATTCCCTGATCCAATTAATTATTATCTTTCCTTGTTCTTTGGAACATGCAAGCTTCATCGTTCCCTGAACTTCCTTCACTTTTTGAATGGTTTTAGAATTGAAAATCAACGCTTCATTATCGAAATACAAACCGTTTATAAACTTCCCTCTTCAGAACCATTAATAGCTTTCTTTTCATAATAGTACATACACTTCCGAACAAAAACGTTATGACTATTCACCTAATAGGGCTACCATTGAACCGCAGTACCGCGGCGATTGAACGTGGCAATGATTCGACAAGTCCTCTGTAGTTTGCGAAGTTGTGTGGCGCTAGATGTACAGGTAAAGCAATTCTCCTAAATTGCTACAGGGGTGATTTCTAGGGCTGTCATACGTGACTCCATCGGGTTGAGATCAGGAGAATTTTATGGCTACGATTCAACGTGACTTTTCTGTCACGCTGCTAAAATCACATTGCACGATTCTGGGCAGTTATCCTGCTTGGAGGATACCATCGCCGTCGGTAAATATCAAGATTGAAGGCATGCAGGTAGTCTGCAATATTGTTCACTCAGTACACAGCTGTAACAACGTCTTCCCTTACTACCACAAGTTCCATGGATGTCCAGGCGAATGTCTCCCATTGCGTAATACTGTCACTAACGACCTGATTCTGTGGTGCGATGTACATTTCGAGCATCCGTTCACCTCGATGGCGGCGTATCCAGGTGTGACAACCGACCCGGTGTACGAGTGACAAGAAAAGTGATTTATTTGGCAAGGCGATATATTTCCATTGATCCATCATCAAATCTCAGTGATCTGGTGCCCACTGCAATTGTAATTAATTATGCTGTTCGGACAACGTGGGAACGTATAGGTGCCGTCTGCTGCAGATTCCCATCTTCAACAGTGTGCGCTAAAGGGCTTGTTTCAAAACACTTGCGCCTGTATAACCGTTTTACTGTTTCATCGTATCTGCCACAGATCGAAGTCTATCCTGTTTTACCCAGTGGTCATGCCTCCTATTTCTATGATCTCTGATGAGGTGTGGACATCCAACAACTGTCCTTCAACCACTTCCCATAGACGCTCTTGGTAGTAGCATGAACAGCTACTTTATCCGAAATGCTTGTTCCCAGGCGCTGGGTTCTAACAATCTGCTTTTTGTGGCCGTTACCATCACTAGAATGATTTCCCATTCGTCTCTGCTTCGCTTCGGTTCTATACTTTCCCTACTGCGCCAGTTGCGCACAACGTCAACAGGCATCGCCATCTTCTTCTTCTTCTTCTTCTTCTTCTTCTGCTTTAAAGTACCTGTCTTATGACAGGCTTTAACTTCGGGCTCTCCACCGTGTTCTGTTTTGAGCATCTTCCTTCATATGTATGTGTGTTCATCCTCTTCTAATTTCATTTGTCATTCTAGATCTCTTCCAAACTCATCCTCTTATTCCTTCGACTTTTCCTTCTATAACTTTCTGTTGCATCCCAACGTACTCTCCAAACCCACCTTGACCAGTTCACTGCTTCGTGCAACCAGTGGTTCCTCTGTATCAACCCCTCCAAGACCCAGGCTATCATCATAGGCTGCACCACACGCTCCTTCCATCTTTGCGATTTCTACCTCACAATTTATGGCCTTCCTATCCTCCTACCCTCAAATACGTCACAATTTATGGCCGTCCTATCCTCCTCACTCCTACCCTCAAATACCTTGGCCTCACCCTCGACCGCCACCTCACCTGGACTCCCCATCTCCTTACCATCCAACAGACACCACCTCCCGAAACTCCTGTCTGGCCAGACATGGGGACTGCATCCTTCCACCTTCACACCTACAAGTCACTGATCTGACCCATCCGTTGTTATGCCAGCATTGCTTGGATTTCCACCCCTCCCAGGTTCTATAAAGCCCTCCAAATCCTCGAACACCATGCACTCCGTCTCGCCTTCCACATCTGCCTCCCCCATGTGCATCATCTATGACCTCATCCCTTTTCCCCACCTTCTCCTTTTCCTTGAACACATCCGCACCCTGTATATTGTCCGCAAACTCGATCCCCCTTAACCCCCTGGTGTCTCCATTCCTCTCCACCCCCAGCCCATTGCCATGCCTTTACTATTGTGTCCCACCCTCCCTCCATCTTTCCCACTGCAACTTCCAGCATCTACCCCTCCTGGATGATGGGCCTCGCCCTGATGCCTACCGTTCCTACCAACTCTGACCCCACCTTCCTCCTGCCTCATCCTCAGGGCTCCCTCTCCTCCCTCCCTTCTCCTGAGTGGCTTTCCCCCTCCTCCACCCCATCCTGTGCTCCCCTTCACTGTCTCTGCACTCCCTCCTGCCTTGGCTTCTCTCTTCATCTCCTGCCCTGTCCGTCTCCTGCCTCTTGGTGCACCCCCTGTCCCCTCTTTTCCTCCCGCCCCCCTCCTCCCTCCACTCTTTTTTCCTCCTCTCCAACCTCCAGTCCTTCGGCAGGTCCCTACCAGCGGTTTTTATTGTTTGTGAGTGTGCCATCGTTTCCAGTGGTTTTGTTTTTTCAAAGTGCCTCGCTCTGTGTGATTTTTATACAGTGGCCAGCTTTTGACTTGTGTTTGACTTCACTGATTTTAAATGCTCAGCGAATTGCCGGCTGTGTTCTTTTATGTCGACTTTTTAATTGTCCCTCAATGACCCCCATATTAGTGTATAATTTAACTCCCATCATCTCCATTTACTGTATTTTAATGTTCCCCCTTTTCCCCCGTTTTTTATGTGAGAGTTCCCCATGTACTTCTGTTAAAGCCATTTGGTTGAAGAGCAGTGAACTGTGCTGCTGCCAGCCCTCCCCTGCCCATATGGGGCAGGGAATGAAGTTACAATAAAGGAAAAGAAAACTCTTTGTTGGAGACAATTCCTACGCAGTATACGCCACAACCAAGATTTTTTTCCTTGTTATGATCACTTACAATAACTTTATTTCTTCCCCTATTTCCATCATTACTTTTTCGTTATTGAGCCTATCCATTAATTTCACCTGGAACATTCTCGTCCATAGCCACATTCAAAAACTTGTAAATATCTTTCTTCTTTGTTTTTGACTATCCATTGTTCACTGCCTTATAACACGACACTCCAGACGTAACATTTAGCAAACGTAGCTCATGGCTCCTATTGAAATCATTCGTTTGTCTGCTTCTGGTCACTGTCGAGTTACACGCGTTATTATTATCCCCCAGGCTGGGAGGTCCTATTTTGATAATCCCCACACGATGCATGCTCCTCTCTCCTTCATTACTTTACTGCCTAAGTTGTTGCCCATCGCCATTCTGGTAACGGTTTCATCTTCCTCTGTGTGGTGGATATGAGCGAAATTGTATTCTTCCTTGTGCTTTAAATCTATTATCCTAAATTCATTGTAAAGGCTTTGCAGTCCGACGACAGAACTGTTTTCCGGGTCCCTTTGACTTTCTCGTACGTTATTGTCACCAAGCACAAATTTCAGTTCCTGTAGTAAACTTCTGAATGCTTCTACGACCTCTCCACAATGTCCTGCGAGGATTTGCTGATAGTTTGCTGCTAATTTAATGCAGCAGAATGACGGACTACGTGGTAGATAAAAAAGTGGTTTTTCTTGAGTATTGCCATTGAAACCAGACCCTTCTAAACTCCTGCTCATTATAATCTGTTGTTTAATTCTCTCCTGTGTTGCCTTTGACCATTAACTTGTCAATAATACTTACATGTCTTACAATGTAGTCACGAAACTTTCGACTGGAAGACACACAAAATTACGTACATGCTGAACACACAGCAGCAGTCATCAGCAGAAGGAATAAAAATGACACGAGCTTCTAGTGCTCCTGTTAGCTTTACTGACATACACCATCTAAATAAAGTACAAAATGCATCAATATGTTACGAGAATGCATCGAAAACACAAATATAAATGAAACACTCACTAAATTACCGTTATGTGACAGACAGGATAAGAACACTTGGAATTAAACTTGTGCTTACTGTACATGTCAGTAGCAAACAGCATACTGGTTAAAAGCAGGTAAGAAAGAGCTCCAGCCAATTTACGCCATCTTTCGAGACTATGCTGAAGACGCACGCTATCTCCAAAGACTGCACTCAAGATGCACGATGGCATGCATCTTACACATGTGTGTAGTGTATAAGTATGGCGTAAATTCGCTGGAGCTCTTTCCCTTTTGTTTTTGACCAATATGCTGTTCCTTACTGCACATAAGCATAAGTTTTATTTCCAGTGTTCTTAGCCTGTCTGTCACATAGCGGTACCTTTTGTTTGTGTGTCTTACGATGCGTTCTCATAACATATTGATGCATTTTATACTTTATTTCGATGGTGTCTGTGCCTAAGGCATCAGAGGGTTGGATCCCCTCAGTCGACGACGCCAGGGTGCAACGCCTGGGCTACTCTCAGGTTGTAATCTCCGTCTTCAGCGGTTGTGTCTGTCTGTCTGTCTGCCTGCCTGCCCGTCGCTTCCTGCCGTCGCTGTTCGTCCGTCTGTCCGCCCGCCTGCTCGCTGTCCACCGCCGCCGCCGCTGCTGCCTGCTGTCCGTCCGTCCGTCCGTCCGTCTGCCTGTTCGCCGCCATCTGCTGTTCGTCCGTCCGTCTGTTCGTCGCCATCGCCGCCGCCGCCGCCGCCGCTGGTGCCCGCCGCCGCCGCCAGCCGGTGCCCGCCGCCGCCGCCAGCCGGTGCCCGCCGCCGCCGCCGCCGCCGCCGCCGCCATCCGGTGCCGCCTGGTCGCCACCGTCGCCGCCGTCCTGACCTTGGTCTACGGCCGTCTTCGTCTTCCTCCGTCTTCGTCTTCCTCCGTCTTCGTCTTCATCCGTCTTCGTCTTTGTCTGTCCCCAGTTTCTGTCCTTTCCTCTTCGTTCTGCTCGTTATTGTTTCTGTCTACCGTCATGTCCGCCCCCACCACCACTGCCACCGCTACCACCAACGCCATAGTTTATACTTCCCCTTCCGCCGCCTCCACCACTATAACTTGGTGTGCCCAGTCCCACCCCCCTCCTTCCATCCCACCTCTCCTCACTCTCCCTTCACCCTCTATCTTTGTCGCCCCCTCTCCCGCTTCTTCCTCTCGCCCCTCTTGTTCTGATCCTTTCCCCCCACTCCCCCAGCCTGTTACTGCAGCTCCGGCTCGGGTGGTGGCCCGTCGGGCCACTGTCCACGGCCAGCTCTCCCCGTCACCTTCGCCATCACCGCCGCCACTGCCACCGTCGTCGTCATCGTCGCCGTCGCCTTCACCTTCACCTTCACCGTCACCATCTCTGGCGCCGACTCCGGCCCCGGGACCTGCCCCTCCCCGCCACATTCCCGTTGTTCCCGTCCCCCACACCTCCTCCACCGCCGTCAAGCGCCCCAGTGGCACCCCTGCTTCCTCTGCTTCCAAAAAGGCTCCGCCTCGTCCTCCTTCCCCCACCCATGATGCCATGGATGTCTCCCCGCCTGTCCCTGCCCCCTCCTCCTCCTCCTCTACCCCCTCCTCCTACCGCTACCTCCTCTCCCGTCCTGATCCCTCTCTCCTTGAAGCCCGGAACCTCACCCTCTTCCTTCGCCAGCATTGTCCTGGTGCCCCCATCTCCCTCCTCACTCCTCGCCGTGATTCGGTCCTCATCTCCTCCCCCAGCCCAACCCTCCACACATACCTCCTTTCCCGCAGCCCTGTCACCTGCTTTGGCCCTCATGCCTCTCTCACCCCTGCTCCTTCACCACCTCCCTCCCGCCAACCCCAACCTCCGCGTCGCCCGCCAACTCTCACCGCCGTGATCACTCGGCTTAGTCCAGTGATCACGAAGGAGGAGGTGTTGGCGGAGCTCCAGGTGCATCCCCATTTGGAGGTGCGTGCGGTTCGCTGCATACATAACGCTGCCGGCCCCACCCGCCTTATGCGCGTTTTTTCTGTGCACGCCCCCTCCATTGACCGTCTCCTGAAGGAGGGTGCCCTCCTTTTTAACCAGCGGTACAAGGTCGACCCCTCCCGTTACCCTCCTCAATCCCTGCGCTGCCAGAGGTGTCTGCGCTATAACGCGCACCCCACAGCTGAGTGCCGCGAGGCCCCCACCTGCCCGCATTGTCGGCAAGCGCACTTCCTCAGGCAGTGCCCTAACCTCCAATCCCCTCCTTCCTGCAATACCTGCAATCTCCCCCATCCCACCTACTCCCAAAAGTGTAAAGCCCGACCCCCTCCAACCACTCCTGAACTCACCGTCCCTGTCCATCCCCTGGACGTCCCCACCCCTCCTGGCAATTCCCTTCGTCCCCCCCCCCCACCGCTGAGGACATCATCAGGTTCCTTACCATCGTCCTCCAGAATGTTCATCCCTTTCAGCGCCCCCACACCCTCCAGCAGATCTCCCTTGCCGCCCGTTCCATATTCCAACTCAAGATGTACGCCACCTACTCCCACAACCAGGCCCATTTCACCTTCTCCCGTCTTGACACCCTCGTTTAAATCCCTGTCATGGCGCGACAGCAACGTATCCTTTTCAACAACATACGCTCCCTTCCCGCCAACAAAAACCTCTTCCTGCACACCCTTGCCACCCACCGCGTGGATGCCTTCCTCCTCAATGAAACCTTCCTGCATCCCCACCACACAGTCCACACTTCGCCCTACCTCCTCCACCGCTCTGATAATCCCCTCCCGATTGCGCGTGGCGGAGTTGCCATTGGGCACCACTGCCAGATCCCCGTTCGGCTCCAACCTCTCCTTCCTGACCCCACCGAACACCTGATCCTTAGTCTCTTCTTCCCTGGCCTTACCGTTACCTGCGCCACCATCTATGTCCGCCCTAACGCCCCTCTTCCCTTCGACTTCCTCTCCCACATTGACCGTACCTTCTCCTCCTACGTGATCGCCGCCGACCTCAACATCCATAGTCGTTCCGCCGCCCAGTTACGGCGGTGGCATCGGTTCCTCTCCTCCCTTCAAGGCGACCTCATTCCCATCCCCCAGCACACCCGTCCCGAATCCAACTCCACTCCTGATGTTATCCTCTCCTCCCCCAACCTCCTTGGCCGCATAACGGTGGATGTCCTGGAACCTATTGGTAGCGACCATCTCCCTGTCCTCCTCACCGTTTCAGACGGTCGTCGCCCTCGCCCCGACCCTCGTACTGATCCTCCCCCTAAGTATGTCCACGACTATTCCCGAGCCGACTGGAATGCCTACCGGGATACCCTTTCCACCCAGGTCGACAGCCACCCTCTCACCTACCACCACCCTGACGATGTCACCCATGCCGCCTCCTTTCTCCAGCAGATCTTGTCTGAGGCCGTGGAGGCCCACGTTCCTACTGTCGCCATCCACCCCCACCGTCCTACCTTACCCCCACAGGCCATTCTCCTCCTCCGTGAATCCCGTCGTCTCTACCGTGCCTTCCTCCGCACGCGTGACCCGGACACACTACGACGCCACCGGCAACTCCAGCGACACGTTCGTAATTTGCTCGCGGCTAAGAAACGCCGGGACTGGCGACAGACATGCACCCGTTTAACTGCAACCCTACCAATCAACTCGTCCAAGTTCTGGTCGGCCTTCCGTCGCCTTACCGGAACTAAACCCTCCCCCTACTATCCTCTTCTCCACGATGATCACCCCTTCCCTGACGCCCTTAGTAAGGCCAATCACTTTGCCTCCTACCTCTCCGATGTTTTCTCCATCCCCGATGATCCCCAGTTCGATTACTCCCTCTTTCCGGATATCCGCGATCGAACTGACACCTCTGTCCCTCCCCTTGCTCCTGGTTTCCAGTACTTGGACAACATTACACACACGGAACTCAATGCCCCTATCACTACACAGGATCTCATTGATACACTCCGCACAAAGCGCAACACCGCTCCTGGTCACGATCGTGCCACCTACCGTCACCTTCGTGAAGCTCCTGTCTCTTTCCTCTCCACCCTGGCCAGGCTCTACAATGTAGTCCTGTCCACCGGTTACTACCCCAACCTGTGGAAAACCTCCCGTATCCTCATGTTCCTTAAACCTGGCAAACCGCCGTCCGCCGTCTCCTCTTACCGTCCTATCAGCCTTACCTCGGTCTTCAGCAAGGTCCTGGAATCTATCCTCACCCGCCGCATCCACCAGCATCTCCGCCAGCACCGCCTCCTTCCCGTCACCCAGTGTGGCTTTCGGCCGTCCTTCTCTTCTGACGATCTTCTCCTTCACCTCACTCATCTCCTTTCCGAACAGCTTAATTCCCGTCGCTCCGCAATCTTCCTCTCCCTTGACCTCGAACGCGCTTATGACCGCGTCTGGCATTCCGGTCTCCTCTTCAAGCTCCAAACCTTTGCCCTTCCCATTAACTACGTCCGTCTGATCGGCTCCTTTCTCTCCCGCCGTCCTTCCTATGTCACCATCCATAACACAGATTCCTACACCTTTTTCCCCTCCGCCGGTGTGCCCCAAGGCTCCGTCCTCTCCCCCCTTCTGTACCTTTTGTACACGGCGGACATGCCGCCGCCGTCACCCCCCGTCCACCTTCTCCAGTTTGCCGATGACACTGCCTTCCTTGCCCTTGCCCCCACCCTGCAACGCTCCCAACGCCTTCTCCAATCCCATCTTGACCGCTTCACTGCTTGGTGCAACCAGTGGTTGCTTAAGGTCAATCCCTCCAAAACCCAGGCGATCATTGTAGGCAAAACCACCCCTTCCTTCCGCCTCCTTGATTTCTATCTCACCGTCTATGGCCGTCCTATCGCCCTCACTCCCACCCTTCAGTACCTTGGCGTCACCCTCGACCGTCGCCTCTCCTGGACTCCCCATCTCCGGACAATCCAAGCCAAGGCACGTTCCCGCCTCCGTCTCCTCAAGCTCCTTTCTGGCCGTACGTGGGGTTTGGACGCCTCCACAATCCTCCACACCTATAAATCCCTCATCCGCCCTATACTTTGTTACGCCCATCCCGCCTGGATCTCCGCGCCCCCTACCTTTTATAAATCCCTCCAAATCCTTGAACGCCATGCTCTCCGCCTTGCCTATCGCATCCGTCTCCCCTCCCCCATGCGGATCCTGTATGATCTCATCCCCTTCCCCCACCTCCTCCTTTTCCTTGAAAGGATACGGATCCTGTACACCTCCCGTAAACTTGATCCTCCTCACCCGCTCGTGTCCCCGATCCTCTCCCACCCCCGCCCGCTGCCGCGCCTGTATTCCCACATCCCACCTGGTCTCCATCTCTCCACCCTCCTTACCCTCTCCCAAGGTGGCTTCCGCCAGCTCCCCCTCCCTGATGATGTCCTCCTCCCCTGCATATACCCCTCCTATAAACTTTGATCCTCCCCCCCACCTCCTGTGTCCTTTCCTTTAGGCACCCTCCCTCCCCCCCCTTTCCCTTCCCTTCTCTTTCCTTTCCCCCCTCCCTCCTACCCTCTCCTCCGGGCTTCCCCTCCCCCTTCCTCCCTCCCCCTCTCTCCTTTGCCCATGGCATCTCTGCTCTCCCCTCCCCCATCTCCCCTTCCTCCTCCTTCACCTCCACTCTTGGCAGGTCCCCGGACTCGTACACGCTGAGTGAACATTCGCGCGCTGGAGGTCATCGCCATCAGTGTATCGTGTGTGCCGTCGTGTTTAGTGTTCAGTTTCGTCGTCACACTCCATTGTTCACCAGTGCCATTGTCTTCTTCAGTGTTCGTGCGTCGTGACAACAGTTTGTTGTGAATTATCGTCGAGTGTGAACGGCTCCGTGTTTGTCTTTATGTGTCTCCTTTTTATTAAACACCGTTATGTCACATTTGTGTATTCTTTCTGTTCTTTCTTATCTCCTCTACGGCTGAAGAGCGGCGTACCATGCTGCTGACAGCCTGCCTGTTTTGTACGGGTTTTAAAATAACAATAAAGGAAAAAAAAAAACAGCCTAAGGCCATCCCCTCCCCCACGCGGATCCTGTATGATCTCATCACCTTCCCCCACCTCTTCCTTTTCCTTGAAATGATACGGATCCTGTACACCTCCCGTAAACTTCATCCTCCTCACCCGCTCGTCTCCCCGATCCTCTCCCACCCCTGCCCGCTGCCGCGCCAGTATTCGCATGTCCCACCCGGTCTCCATCCCTCCACCCTACTTACCCTCTCCCAAGGTGGCTTCCGCCAGCTCCCCCTCCCTGATGATGCCCTCCTCCCCTCCATCTACCACTCCTACCAACTTTGATCCTCCCGCCCTCCTCCTGTGGTTGCTCCTCTGGGCACCCTCCCTCCCTTCTCTCCCTTTTACCTCCCTCCTCCGTTTCTCCCCCCTCCTCCCCCGGGCTTCCCCTCCCTCTCCTCCTGCCCCGTCTCCTCGGACATTGGCATCCTTTTTCTCCCCTCTCCCCCACCTCACCCCTGTTCCCCTCTTGGCAGGTCCCCGGACTCGCACACGCTAAGTGGACATTCGCGCGCCGGAGATCACCGCCATCAGTGTTTCGTGTGTGCCGTTGTGTTTAGTGCTCAGTGTTCACCGTCACACTCCATCGTTCACCAGTGCCATCGTCATCTTCAGTGTTTGTGTGTCGTCTCATCAGTTAGCAGTGTGGTTTATCGACGAGTGTGAACGGCTCCGTGTTTGTCTCTATGTGTCTCCTGTTTTATTGCCCACCGTTCTGTCACTTATGTGTCTTCTCACTGTTTTTGCTCCTTGTATATTATATGTCTGAAGAGCAGCTAGTGTGCTGCTGACAGCCTGCCTGTTGTACAGGTTTAAAATAACAATAAAGTAAAAAAAAAATAGCCTAAGGCCATACACTCCACCTTGTATTCCGGATTTGTTCGCCTACACCCCCAAGGATCCTTTGCCAACGCAACGAATTCTCGCCTCTCCCTACTCACATTGAACACCTCCGAACAACCTATACTATGCGCAAGTTTCACTTCAATAATATCATAATTTTCTCTCTCCTTTACAACTCTCTTATGCTTCAATGCCTCTACCACAAGGTCCCACCCTCCCTACGCCTACAATTTTCGACATGCAAAGAAATTTTGATCCTCTCCTTCTTCCAGATCACGAACTCCGTCTTAAAATTTACTTGTCATACTAACTTTAAATCCACTCCATCCATTTCCACCTCATCAGAGCTCCCTCTCCTTCCCCTCTCCATATTTCATTACTCCGTTTCCCCCCTTCAAATTTTAGCCTCGCCAATAACGTCATCTACTACCCCTGTTTCTCGTTTCCCAAGAGTCATTCTTACCCCATCAGTACCAGACATTAGTTCTCCATCCTTACACAATCACCCTCCTAATCTTCTCCATGACCAATCTTCCCCCTTCAACATAAGCTACCCACCCCAGGGCAGGTCCTTCTAGTTTTAGTGACGGCGAAGCGCTTCTTTTTAAAACGCTCTTTTGTGTAATCGTATTTAAACTTTGTTAATGTACCATTGCTATATATATATATATATATATATATATATATATGTTCTGCTGAAATTCTGTCAAGCCTCTATGGGGCGAAGGGAGAGGAAATGACAACAGAGAGAAAAGGAAGACTAAGGTTGCCACGAGCATTAGAGGCTCAAGCCATTTTTATTCTTTCTGCTGATAACTGCTGCTCTTCCTAAAGTATGTAGGTAATTTTTTGTCTCCTCGAATCAAGATTTTCGTGACTCCACTGTAAGACACGTATGTCTTACGTTAGTGGTAAATTTAGCCCTATGTTGTGTGCAGCTGTTACACACTTGAAAAATTGAGCAAAATTTTGAAATTTCAGTAGTGGATTTTTACTAAATATACATCAATAGTGAAATCTTTCAAAGGATTTTACGAGACTATGAACCCACACAAAATACAGTAATTATTATTTCTTGCTAGTTTTCTCTCTAACCTGGTTTGACTCCTAGTTCCCATTCGAGTATTTAACCTGGACAAAAGATATTTTGGTCGAACCTATTACAGTTAGCACACTCTCTACACAGTATCCACGCTTTTCATATATACAAGCCTCCAAAATTTGCAGTACGTTGCTGGTAGTCAACAATAAGGGAACAGAAGAAACAAAAGATATATCTAAGATAAAAGAAAAAAGGAATGATAGTTATTTGCGCCAGCTACCTAAATTAGATTTTGCAATACGTAACCTGAAATTAACACGAAAAGCAAAAATTTTCTGTTTAACATAATACCCAGTCCATTAAGTCGCATCCTGTCTTGGTAATAGCCAATTTATGCAAAGCACCAATAAAGCTGAATTTTCCTCCTGTAATTGTATCATTATCTGCATTAGTTGGGTTGCTGAATGGTCGATCGCTCCCCAAGGAACTCAGATAGTCTGTAAACTGTCACAGATCAACTTTTAATTAACAGTATCAGAAACAGAGAGGTGCCCTTGCTGAGTCTTGGGAACAGACACTCCCACAATATTAATACACTGCATGAGAGAGAGGATTCACTAACTATGAGATCAAAAACTTGGCTGAAGTCATCCCAATTTTATTACAAAACATTCAGTGTGCACAAAAAAAAATGGAAATGAGCGTATGGTATTGTGGGCCGGGAGTCCCCCATTCTGGAAAGTTCGGCCGCCGAAGGCAAGTACTTTTTGCATTCAACACCACATTGGGCGACTTGCGCGTCGAAGATGGGGATGAAATGATGATGAGGACAACACAACACCCAGTCCTTGAGCGGAGAAAATCTCCTGCCCAAGCCGGGAATCGAACCCAGTCCCCTTGGCGTGGCATTGCCCGCGCTGACCACTCAGCTTACGGGGGCGGACTCATTGTGCACAATTAATGTGGAAACTACATAGCATTTAGTTGAACACACGACAAAGGACATGTAATTGAAACGCGAGTAAAAATTATAATAAATAACGATAAGTATGGCAAAATTATCTCCCATAAAAGGAGTTGGGGTGGGTAATAACTTCGTAACGTTATTAATTCAGCACAATGTAGCAGTACGTGGGTAACAGTGACTGCGCGAAAGAGTTGGAATTAACCATGCAACTATACCTGCCTGTCTGGGCATGTGTGAGTTACAGGAGTTTAATAAAATATTGAACTCCAAACTTCTTTCCGTCCTAGCCAGTTGTGCCGCGAGATATTCTTACAACAAGTGTGGAGCATTGCCGAGTAGGCTGCAGGTGGTGCTGGTCAATGACACCAGGACTCATCTGCGAATACAGTCTGCCTCTCAAGCGGCGAGAAGTCTGAGTGGAAGTATCATCCTTGAATCTCTGTCCAGAAGTGCATACTTATCACTTCTCTGCTGCAAAGTGAAGTCATCGGTGTCTACCGCCAAGAGAAAAGTGTCCGTTGTGAATTTTAAAATTTTCCCGGCAAATTTTATGTTCAAAAAAATTTCGGTCATCCAGCCAATCGTCGTTTAATACAGCCCACGATATTTCAACACGCAACGGACCAGTCGTCCTCAAGTGAGCCATCGAAGGTTCACGAAGACTTTTTGTTTTTTTATCTTTATTGCTTTCTTTTTCTCATCCCCCATGTTCCCTACGGGCAGGTGTGGGCTGTCAGAGCTACAATGCTCCGCTCTTCAGCCAAGAATATTCATTTCAGTTTTAAATTAAAAATATTAATGACGGACAGCTGAAAGGACGAAAAATATATACAATTTAGAAAACACAATAGTGATGAGGTGATATTCTTCTATGAAAAAAGCACTGGAGCACTATACTTCCACTTAAAATTTGAAGGACCTGCACTATTTCGAAGTATTGTGGGAGGAGAGAATATGTTCCATAGGGCTTGTGGGGTGTGGGTAAAGAGACACGAATCTGTTAGGTGGGGAAACTACGGAGATGATAGGTAGAAGGTCAAGGGAATAGTTTGAATAAAGATGGTAGGAAATACGGAGAGTAAGGAGGAATAATGGCGTGTGCGGCGGGGGCTAGTGGTACAAGGAGAAGGGCATAGGGCTGGGTAGAGAGGAAAAAGGAGAGGGGGGCCCTGATGTGGGGTAGGCTAGGTGGGGAAGGACTAAATCTGGTAGGAGGGATAAATATCGGATCTCATTGTCTGGGAGAGGGAGTTGACGGATTTGTTCCGTTCGACAATATCTAGTGGGCTGCGAGTATTCCACGCACGCGTTGAAATCGAGTTGACAGACGGACCGCACTTTGGAACCGAGGAACTCATCTCTCCTCTGCATTACGGCCTGCCACGGTCGTTTAGGCACTCTGTCATTTTCGATTGGAACAATCCGAGGAGGTAATGGCGTTCATGGATTGTCCGACATACAGACGCTATCACGGTTCATCAGGTTTCCCGCCTGGCGAATTTCCTCGGATTCTTTAATAATGGAGTCCCAAAAAGGTATCGATGCGTCCCTCAGGGTCGCCCGGAAACCGTCTTACTGTACAGATCAATGCAGATCAGCACCACAAATTATTTTGTTAAAATGAAGAAAATTGTGCATTCTGTCGGTTCTTTTACCGTAACTGTAAAGCGACTGCAGTTTGATACATTTTAGTGAAAGTTTGAGATCTTTGAGACACTTAGTTTGCAACTTATTTGCGCGTGAAATTTCTTGTCTTACTTCAACGCCACATGACGTGTTTCATGAATATCTCGGAACATTGTATACATCTACATCTACATCCATACTCCGCAAGCCACCTGACGGCGTGTGGCGGAAGGTACCGTGAGTACCTCTATCGGTTCTCCCTTCTATTCCAGTCTTGTAGGGTTCGTGGAAAGAAGGATTGTCGGTATGCCTCTGTGTAGGCTCTAATCTCTCTGATTTTATCCTCATGGTCTCTTCGCGAGATATACGTAGGATGGAGCAATATACTGCTTGACTCCTCGGTGAAGGTATGTTCTCGAAACTTCAACAAAAGCCCGTACCGAGCTACTGAGCGTCTCTCCTGCAGAGTCTTCCACTGGAGTTTATCTATCATCTCTGTAACGCTTTCGCGATTACTATATGATCCTGTAACGAAGCGCGCTGCTCTCCGTTGGATTTCTCTATCTCTTCTCTCAACCCTATCTGGTACGGATCCCACACTGCTGAGCAGTATTCAAGCAGTGGGCAAACAAGCGTACTGTATCCTACGTCCTTTGTTTTCGGATTGCATTTCCTTAGGATTCTTCCAATGAATCTCAGTCTGGCATCCGCTTTACCGACGATCAACTTTATATGATCATTCCATTTTAAATCACTCCTAATGCCTACTCCCAGATAATTTATGGAATTAACTGCTTGCAGTTGCTGACCTGCTGTATTGTAGCTAAATGATAAGGGATCTTTCTTTCTATGTATTCGCAGCACATTACACTTATCTACATTGAGATTCCATTTCCATTGCCGGCACCACGCATCAATTCGCTGCATTTCAGTACAATGTGCCATTGTTACAACCTCTCGATATACCACAGGATCATCCGCAAAAAGCCTCAGTGAACTTCCGGTGTCATCCACAAGATCATTTATGTATATTGTGAATAGCAACGGTCCTACGACACTCCCCTGCGGCACACCTGAAATCACTCTTACATCGGAAGATTTCTCTCCATTGAGAATGACATGCTGTGTTCTGTTATCTAGGAACTCTTCAATCCAATCACACAATTGGTCTGATAGTCCATATGCTCTTACCTTGTTCATTAAACAACAGTGGGGAACTGTATCGAACGCCTTGCGGAAGTCAAGAAACACGGCATCTACCTGGGAACCCGTGTCTATGGCCCTCTGAGTCTCGTGGACGAATAGCGCGAGCTGGGTTTCACACGACCGTCTTTTTCGAAACCCATGCTGATTCCTTCAGAGTAGATTTCTAGTCTCCAGAAAAGTCATTATACTCGAACATAATACGTGTTCCAAAATTCTACAACTGATCGACGTTAGTGATATAGGCCTATAGTTCTACACATCTGTTCGACGTCCCTTCTTGAAAACGGGGATGACCTGTGCCCTTTTCCAGTCCTTTGGAACGCTACGCTCTTCTGGAGACCTACGGTACACCGCTGCAAGAAGGGGGGCAAGTTCCTTCGCGTACTCTGTGTAAAATCGAACTGGTATTCCATCAGGCCCAGCGGCCTTTCCTCTTTTGAGCGATTTTAATTGTTTCTCTATCCCTCTGTCATCTATTTCGATATCTACCATTTTGTCGTCTGTGCGACAATCTAGAGAAGGAACTACAGTGCAGTCTTCCTCTGTGAAACAGCTTTGGAAAAAGACATTTAGTATTTCGGCCTTTAGTCTGTCATCCTCTGTTTCAGTACCATTTTGGTCACAGAGTGTCTGGACATTTTGTTTTTAGCCACCTACCGCTTTGACATAAGCCAAAATTTCTTCGGATTTTCTGCTAAGTCAGTGCATAGAACTTTACTTTCGAATTCATTGAACGCCTCTCGCATAGCCCTCCTCACACTACTCGTATTTTTCGCTTCGCGTAATTTTTGTTTGTCTTCACGGCTTTGGCTACGTTTATGTTTGCTGTGAAGTTCCCTTTGCTTCCGCAGCAGTTTTCTAACTCGGTTGTTGTACCACGGTGACTCTCTTCCATCTCTTACGATCTTGCTTGGCACATACTCATCTAACGCATATTGTACGATGGTTTTGAACTCTGTCCACTGATCCTCAACAGTGCGCCGTCAGGTACTCTGAAATCTGCTTTTTTTCACTTTTGCTAAACAGAAAAATCTTCCTACCTTTTTTTAATATTTCTATTTACGGCTGAAATCATCGACGCAGTATCCGCTTTATGATCGCTGATTCCCTGTTCTGCGTTAACTGTTTCAAATAGTTCGGGACTGTTTGTCACCAGAAGGTCTAACATATTATCGCCACGAGTCGGTTCTCTGTTTAACTGCTCAATGTAGTTTTCAGATAAAGCACTTAAAAAAATTTCACTGGATTCTTTGTCCCTGCCACCCATTATGAACGTTTGAGTCTCCCAGTCTATATCCGGCAAATTAAAATCTCCACCCAGAACTATAACATGATGGGGAAATCTACTCGAAATATTTTCCAAATTATCCTTCAGGTGCTCAGCCACAGCAGCTGCAGAGCCAGGGGGCCTATAGAGACATCCAATTACCATGTCTGAGCCTGCTTTAACCGCGACCTTCATCCAAATTCACATTTCGGATCTCCGTCAATTTCCTTCGGTACTATTGCACTTCTTATCGCTATAAACACGCCTCCCGCTTCACTGTCCAGCCTGTCTCTGCGGTATACATTCCAATCTGTGTTTAGGATTTCATTACTGTTTATGTCTGGTTTCAGCCAACTTTCTGTCCCTAGTACTATGTGGGCATTGTGACCGTTTATTAATTAGAGCAGTTCTGGGAACTTTCTATAGACGCTCCTGCAGTTTACTATTAGCACATTGATATTGCTGTTCCCTGTTGCATTTTGCCTACTCCTACCTTGCCGCGTCTCAGGAGGCGTCTTGTCGGGTCTAGGGAGGGAATTCTCTAACCTAAAAAACCCCCATGTGCACTCCACACGTACTCCGCTACCCTTGTAGCCGCTTCCGGCGTGTAATGCACACCTGATCTATTCAGGGGGACCCTACATTTCTCCACCCGATAGCGGAGGTCGAGAAATTTGCACCCCAGATCTCCGCAGAATCGTCTGAGTCTCTGGTTTAAGTCTTCCACTCGGCTCCAAACCAGAGGACCGCGATCGGTTCTGGGAACGATACTACAAATAGTTAGCTCAGATTCCACCCCACGAGCGAGACTTTCCGCCTTCACCAACTCCGCCAACCGCCTGTATGAACTGAGGATGACGTCTGAACCCAGACGGCAGGAGTCATTGGTGCCGACATGAGCAACAATTTCCAGTCGCGTGCACCCAGTGCTCTCTATCGCCGCCGGCAGGGCCTCCTCCACATTTCGGATGAGACCCCCCGGCAAGCAGACAGAGTGAACACTGGCCTTCTTCCCCGACCTTTCCGCTATTTCCGTAAGGGGCTCCATCACCCGCCTAACGTTGGAGCTCCCAATCGCTAATAAACCCCTCCCCCCGTGTGCTCGGACCTTGCTGAAGGAGCGGCCGTATGTCCACTCACAGGCAGAGCGGGCGACGTCACACGGCCAGCCTCCACATTGACCCTCCGCCTCGTGCGCCGCCAACGCCACTGAACACGCCACTCCCCTTGGGGAGAGGGTGGCCCAACCGCGCCCGGTACCCGCGAAGATGTCTCGACAGCAGTGACAGTGGGTGAAGCTTGTAACACCTGGGGTGTACCATGCGACGCACCAGACTCCCCACTGCCACTACACTCCTAGGCAGCAGCCTGAAGACGGCTGACCGCAGCCATCAACACGTTCAATTGTTCGCGAACAGTGGCCAGCTCCTCCTGCGTCCGTACACAGCAGTCACACATCCTATCCATCCTAAGAAATCAATTTACTGTAGAGAGTTAATCAACTTTTAACTAGACTGCTAATTCACTAAAGGCGGCTGATAGTTGACTACACTGTGGTTACAAGACACTTCTTGTAGGAAACAATGAAAATAGCACTACCTGTCTATGGACTGTATTCAAAACAAACACTAGCACTAGTGGCACTATGACTGACTAAAGGGACTCTGTCTGACTGTATTCAAAACAAACACGAAATCTATGGAACACTATTACTAGCACTCGACAATTAAAGCTTCCTAAAAGCAAAAACATACCGAAGAAGAAGTGACAAGTAAGAAAAATACAGTTAATACTTAAATTAACGTAGCTCGCTGCACAGCGGACGTGACGCAGACGGCAGTTACGACGACACTGACACTTCTTTCTAAGAAGAATGCAGATGGGATTCATGTAGCAACTCGCGTGTAGGTGTGGGTTAATAACTGTGTAGAACGTGAAAATCATTCTGGTCGGTAAGCTTCTGGCTGCTTATGTGTGAAAAGTTTTAGCAAAATCAGTATCCAGCTCACAACAGTAAAAGTTTTGGCAGTAAGACGGACTTAATAGGCATTTACCGCCTGATTTGGAGGCAGTGAACTCTAATTAATAGAACTTTAAACCCTGTTAAGCAAATTACTTACATTCTCGAACGCCCGATAATTTTACGAACTTACGACTGCTGCCTCCCAGCTTGATTTATGCGGCTTTTATTCGACAGGTATTTAGTCGATGTTTTTTCAACGCTGCTTCCGTCGACTGAACCGGGATGTCGTCCGCCTCGGTAGTTGCTGGATCAGTGCGGCAGACAGCTAACCGAAGGCGCCGGCGTTCGATTCCCGGCTGGATCGGAGATTTTCTCCCCTCGAAGGCTGTGTATTGTGTTGTCCTTATGTTCGTTCAGTCGTAACTGACACGAAAATCACTTGCATAACCTCACGTGACAAGTATCAGCCTATGTAGCTTCGTATCAGGGTACGGCGTGACCCTCGTGACTATTCTGAATGCCAACCGGGGTGGCCGAGCGGTTCTAGGCGCTACAGTCTGGAACCGCGCGACCGCTACGGTCGCAGGTTCGAATCCTGCCTCGGGTATGGATGTGTGTGATGTCCTTAGGTTAGTTAGGTTTAAGTAGTTGTAAGTTCTAGGGGACTGATGACCACAGAAGTTAAGTCCCATAGTGCTCAGAGCCATTTGAACCACTTTTGAACTATACTGAATTGGCGAAGCATCCTGTCGTATCATCCGTCCACTGTGGAGAGGCCTATATGTGCACATAACGAAAATCAATAAATAAAAAGAATCAATAAACCCTATCAACAGAGGTGGAGGGGAAGGGCATCGAGAAGCCTGTTGAGGCAGGCGGACGCTACTGTCACATGAACGAAAAACGAACGCGCTCCGCGATGTTTGCAACCTTATCACTGCCACTTTCCAACAGTAGTCAAGATTCGGGACTAAAAGTTTCATCGTATCCAGTATGCTCGATATGCACCGAAAATTAAAATCAAACGCAAGAAACAAAATTACAGCAAATAACATATCTATTCGTTACCATATAGCCATAGCCATGTGGCAGGCCTTTTCGCAACGTTTCTACGTTTCATTTCTCCAGCAGCTAATACGAGGTGTATTCAAGTTCTAAGGCCTCTGATTTTTTTTCTCCGGACTGGAAAGAGATAGAAACATGCGCATTGTTTTAAAATGAGGCCGCGTTCATTATCAATACGTCCCAGAGATGGCAGCACCATATGGCAGATGGAATTTTACCGCCAGCGGCGAGAATGAGAACTGTTTTAAATACTTAAAATGGCGACGTTTTCCTTACTTGAACAGCGTGCAATCATTCGTTTTCTGAATTTGCGTGGTGTGAAACTAATTGAAATTCATCGACAGTTGAAGGAGACACGTGGTGATGGAGTTATGGATGTGTCGAAAATGCATTCGTGGGTGTGACAGTTTAATGAATGCAGAACATCGTGTGACAACAAACCAAAACAACCTCGGGCTCACACAAGCCGGTCTGACGACATGATCGAGAAAGTGGAGAGAATTGTTTTGGGGAATCGCCGAATGACTGCTGAACAGATCGCCTCCAGAGTTGGCATTTCTGTGGGTTCTGTGCACACAATCCTGCATGACGAACTGAAAATGCAAAAAGTGTCATCCAGGTGGGTGCCACGAATGCTGACGGACGACCACATGGCTGCCCGTGTGGCATGTTGCCAAGCAAAGTTGACGCGCAATGACAGCATGAATGGGACTTTCTTTTCGTCGGTTGTGACAATGGATGAGACGTGGATGCCATTTTTCAATCCAGAAACAAAGCGCCAGTCAGGTCAATGAAAGCACACAGATTCACCGCTACCAAAAATATTTCGGGTAACCGCCAGTGCTGAAAAAATGATGGTGTCCATGTTCTGGGACAACGAGGGCGTAATCCTTACCCATTGCGTTCCAAAGGACACTACGGTAACAGGTGCATCCTACGAAAATGTTTTGAAGAACAAATTCCTTCCTGCACTGCAACAAAAATGTCCGGGAAGGGCTGCGCGTGTGCTGTTTCACCACCCGCACCCGCTCATCGAGCTAACATTACGCTACAGTTTCTTCGTGATAACAACTTTGAAGTGATTCCTCATGCTCCCTACTCACCTGACCTGGCTCCTAGTGACTTTTGGCTTTTTCCAACAATGAAAGACACTCTCCGTCGCAACACATTCGCCAGCCGTGCTGTTATTGCCTCAGCGATTTTCCAGTGGTCAAAACAGGCTCCTAAAGAAGCCTTCGCCGCTGCCATGGAATCATGGCGTCAGAGTTGTGAAAAATGTGTACGTCTGCAGGGCGATTACGTCGAGAAGTAACGCCAGTTTCATCGATTTCGGGTGAGTAGTTAATTAGAAAAAAATCGGAGGCCTTGGAACTTGAATGCACCTCGTATAGTCGGTCGTGATTCAGTGGTCAAGTAAATATACGGCTTCTAATTAAACTGTCACAACGTGAGCCAGTGTAGACGGAAAAATATTTACCGTACGGGTACCCAACTTTATAGGAATAATGACGAAACTATGCGCTACAGGATTTGCGTTGTTCGTATGTTAGTGTCATGACTTACCGTTAGGCGCCGGTACTGGTACGGCGACGTAGAGCTGAAATACTAGCATCCGTATGCATTACAATTGTAGACAATTAACATGGGTCTGGGTAAGGTGAGCAGGGTACACTCGTGAAAATGTTTCAGCACATCAACAGCAGTACTGCTGCTGCTCTTCGCGAATATCGACGCATTAAAGGAATACGGAACGGTCATCTATCCGCACAGGGCTTGAGGAACATGATTTGTAGGTTCGAATTAACTGACGATTTGGGAGAGGTCGATGGACAGCTGGGTCACAAATTGATGAATAAGTTACCATTGCCATGGCTGGGAACGCTAGACGCAAAGTATGACCGTAAAGCACTGTACAAAATGTGTCACGACAGCTGAACATTCCATGATCTACCATCCGAAACGTGCTGCAAACAATTGTCTAGTCCGGTTCCAGGCTATCGCAGAAGCAGATGGTCGTTACACTGAGCACCGTTTGTAACCTGGAACGTAAACAAGGTACGCAATTAGCAAATGTTACCCTCTCATGTGGAAATTGAAATGTGTTTCTTTCAATGACTTATTAGTTATTTCAAATGGCCCTGAGCACTATGGGACTTAACATCTGCGGTCATCAGTCCCCTAGAACTTAGAACTACTTAAACCTGACTAACATAAGGACATCACACACATCCATGTCCGAGGCAGGATTCGAACCTGCGACCGTACCAGTCGCGCGGTTCCGGACTGAGCGCCTAGAACCGCTCGGTCACCACGGCCGGCATTAGTTATTTCGCCTCTGCATGTCCATACAAACGTTTCTACAAAATTTCACTGTCCCTTTCACTCGTTTTTCGTGGGGAGCCCTCTCAGATGGCGGAAGTTTAATTATAACCACCCTGTACTGGTGCGCTAATACCTCCGGAGAGAGACGATCATAATAGCGGCAGTGTATTTGCCATTAGCAAGCTTTGTAGTCTTAGTGAGTACCTCTACCTTCGCGAGCGACTAACTGGCACCTGAAGCGCTACGACTGCGTGCTTACAATTAATGCGTGCGGTTTTTTTTTCTGCTCTCAATATCGATGCCATACATATCACTCGGTCGACTTTCCCGCTTCGCAGACGCAAGTTGCAACCCTCTGCCGGTAGATGGCTCGGAAACGAAGCATGTAACGTTGCGGTGCGTAACGCAACTATGACGGAGTGTGAGAGACCCTCAGAAAACTAAAAGCACGAATTCGAAGAGTTTCAAAACTAGAGCCTGTCTTGAAACTTCCTGGCAGATTAAAACTGTGTGCCCGACCGAGACTCGAACTCGGGACCTTTGCCTTTCGCGGGCAAGTGCTCTACCATCTGAGCTACCGAAGCACGACTCACGTCCGGTACTCACAGCTTTACTTCTGCCAGTACCCCGTCTCCTACCGTCCAAAGTTTATAGAACCTTGCAGAACTGTGAGTACCGGACGTGAGTCGTGCTTCGGTAGCTCAGATGGTAGAGCACTTGCCCGCGAAAGGCAAAGGTCCCGAGTTCGAGTCTCGGTCGGGCACACAGTTTTAATCTGCCAGGAAGTTTCATATCAGCGCACACTCCGCTGCAGAGTGAAAATATCATTCTAGAGCCTCTCTTCTTCAGCACGACGACACCAGCCCACACACGAGCGCTGTGACATTTGCAACAATCCGGCGCTTTCTGTCCACTGTCATTTATCATCCTTCATTACAGTCCCCACTTGTTTCTAAAACTTAATGAACACTTTCGAGAATTTGACTTTGGTAGAGATGAAGCGGTGCAAGCATTCTGCAATAACGGTGTCAACAAACTGGTCTCTTCCTGTAAGAAATGTGTTCGTCGCCAGGTTGCCTACATTGAGAAATAAGTATGTAGTCATGAAAAATAAAGATGTAAAATGTTAAAAAAAATTGTTCTATTTAAATAAAGTGTAAGCGGAAGCATTACTATTCAGCATTTTTAACTAACAGTGGACTCCACTAGGTTTTGGGCAAATGACGGCTGTTAACACCAGTTATAATGTTTTACAATTTTACAGAGGGTGGGGAGCAAATGTTCGACGGGGATGTAACTCGCCTGCGAGCGCTGGATCTTGACTACAGTATACATTTTCCCGGTATTTGCTACACAAACACCTCTGTTGCCAAAGATGATAAATTTAGGTTCCACGGTGGTAATCCGAATATGATGGAACGCATTTTTCATCTCAAGAGTTTGGTGCGTAAGTGGTAAAGACCCGATGCTGCATAATTCATCAGCTGAGGTTTATGTGGCAACGACCGATGTACATATTTCATAACTTTAAACCAGGTCTTGTGTACTGAGCTCATGAGATACTATTGCTAGTAACAGTTCGTCTGCTGCGTGGCTACCGTGTGTCAGTATCTACATACATATTCCGCAAGCCACCTACGGTGCATGGCTGATGGTACCTTGTTCAACATTTAGTCATTCCCTTCGCTGTTCTACTCGCAAAGACAGACTATATGGCTCCATACGTGCCCTGATTTCCCTCCTCAATAGTGTTTCATGAAAAGAACGTCATCTTTCCTCCAGGATTTCTCATCTGGAGTCACGGTACATTTCCGTAATACTCGCGTGTTTTTCGAATCTACCGGTAACAATTCTAGCAGCACGCCGCTCAATTGTTTCGATGCATTCGTTTAATCCGACTTAGTGGGGATACCAAATACTGGAGTAGTACTCAAGGGTGAATCACGCAAGCGTTCTGTGCGCTGTCTCCTTAGTACAATAGCTGTATTTTCCTAGAATTCTTCCAGTAAACCGAAGTCGACCATTTTACAAATGACCTTGTGTGTTCGTTCCATTTCCTATGGCTCTGCAACGTTGCACCTAGGTATTTAATCAATGTAATACTGTGACAGGTATTCTAACACTGCGGGGCTGTTTTTCTAACTCGTCTGCATTAGGTTACATTTTTCTGCGTTTAGAGCAAGCGGTCATTCGTCACACCAAATATAAATGTGTGTAAGTGAGCCTATATCCTCCTACAGGCATTCAACGACAATACTTCCCCCTAGACTACATGAACATAAGCAGACTGTCGTAGACTGCTGCTATCAGATCGTTTGCGCTCCTACACTCCTGGAAATGGAAAAAAGAACACATTGACACCGGTGTGTCAGACCCACCATACTTGCTCCGGACACTGCGAGAGGGCTGTACAAGCAATGATCACACGCACGGCACAGCGGACACACCAGGAACCGCGGTGTTGGCCGTCGAATGGCGCTAGCTGCGCAGCATTTGTGCACCGCCGCCGTCAGTGTCAGCCAGTTTGCCGTGGCATACGGAGCTCCATCGCAGTCTTTAACACTGGTAGCATGCCGCGACAGCGTGGACGTGAACCGTATGTGCAGTTGACGGACTTTGAGCGAGGGCGTATAGTGGGCATGCGGGAGGCCGGGTGGACGTACCGCCGAATTGCTCAACACGTGGGGCGTGAGGTCTCCACAGTACATCGATGTTGTCGCCAGTGGTCGGCGGAAGGTGCACGTGCCCGTCGACCTGGGACCGGACCGCAGCGACGCACGGATGCACGCCAAGACCGTAGGATCCTACGCAGTGCCGTAGGGGACCGCCCCGCCACTTCCCAGCAAATTAGGGACACTGTTGCTCCTGGGGTATCGGCGAGGACCATTCGCAACCGTCTCCATGAAGCTGGGCTACGGTCCCGCACACCGTTAGGCCGTCTTCCGCTCACGCCCCAACATCGTGCAGCCCGCCTCCAGTGGTGTCGCGACAGGCGTGAATGGAGGGACGAATGGAGACGTGTCGTCTTCAGCGATGAGAGTCGCTTCTGCCTTGGTGCCAATGATGGTCGTATGCGTGTTTGGCGCCGTGCAGGTGAGCGCCACAATCAGGACTGCATACGACCGAGGCACACAGGGCCAACACCCGGCATCATGGTGTGGGGAGCGATCTCCTACACTGGCCGTACACCACTGGTGATCGTTGAGGGGACACTGAATAGTGCACGGTACATCCAAACCGTCATCGAACCCATCGTTCTACCATTCCTAGACCGGCAAGGGAACTTGCTGTTCCAACAGGACAATGCACGTCCGCATGTATCCCGTGTCACCCAACGTGCTCTAGAAGGTGTAAGTCAACTACGCTGGCCAGCAAGATCTCCGGATCTGTCCCCCATTGAGCATGTTTGGGACTGGATGAAGCGTCGTCTCACGCGGTCTGCACGTCCAGCACGAACGCTGGTCCAACTGAGGCGCCAGGTGGAAATGGCATGGCAAGCCGTTCCACAGGACTACATCCAGCATCTCTACGATCGTCTCCATGGGAGAATAGCAGCCTGCATTGCTGCGAAAGGTGGATATACACTGTACTAGTGCCGACATTGTGCATGCTCTGTTGCCTGTGTCTATGTGCCTGTGGTTCTGTCAGTGTGATCATGTGATGTATCTGACCCCAGGAATGTGTCAATAAAGTTTCCCCTTCCTGGGACAATGAATTCACGGTGTTCTTATTTCAATTTCCAGGAGTGTATTTGACCAATGAATACCCGTTTATGATCTGCATTTCTTCTTGGTGTAGCAATTTTAATGGCCAGTAGTGTACTTTATGCTAGGTCATTCTCCAGTGCTGGTCTGCAGAACACACTGGCTGTTTGAATGTTCGTAGATATGAATTACGAAATTTGATTTGGGGGAGTTGATCACTATTAAATAATTTGTGTAACAATTAACCCCCTTATACTTCTGATAGTTGTAAGTCTGCAATAATCTACCAGCCTAACCCACACTCCATGAGCATTTGAGAACAGTACCGGAATTTCAGTTGCTGCCCTATACGAAGCTTAAGAGAGTGTGTTTTGTAAATGAATATGATCCTTCGAATGTGCAGCACATCTGTATGACTCATATTTCCTGGGTTTTGAAATTTTATGACTATGTTGTTGTATGTGAGAAGTTAATTGCCATGCCATTTCCACCTGGCGCCTCAGTTGGACCAGCGTTCGTGCTGGACGTGCAGACCGCGTGAGACGACGCTTCATCCAGTCCCAAACATGCTCAATGGGGGACAGATCCGGAGATCTTGCTGGCCAGCGTAGTTGACTTACACCTTCTAGAGCACGTTGGGTGACACGGGATACATGCGGACGTGCATTGTCCTGTTGGAACAGCAAGTTCCCTTGCCGGTCTAGGAATGGTAGAACGATGGGTTCGATGACGGTTTGGGTGTACCGTGCACTATTCAGTGTCCCCTCGACGATCACCAGTGGTGTACGGCCAGTGTAGGAGATCGCTCCCCACACCATGATGCCGGGTGTTGGCCCTGTGTGCCTCGGTCGTATGCAGTCCTGATTGTGGCGCTCACCTGCACGGCGCCAAACACGCATACGACCATCATTGGCACCAAGGCAGAAGCGACTCTCATCGCTGAAGACGACACGTCTCCATTCGTCCCTCCATTCACGCCTGTCGCGACACCACTGGAGGCGGGCTGCACGATGTTGGGGCGTGAGCGGAAGACGGCCTAACGGTGTGCGGGACCGTAGCCCAGCTTCATGGAGACGGTTGCGAATGGTCCTCGCCGATACCCCAGGAGCAACAGTGTCCCTAATTTGCTGGGAAGTGGCGGGGCGGTCCCCTACGGCACTGCGTAGGATCCTACGGTCTTGGCGTGCATCCGTGCGTCGCTGCGGTCCGGTCCCAGGTCGACGGGCACGTGCACCTTCCGCCGACCACTGGCGACAACATCGATGTACTGTGGAGACCTCACGCCCCACGTGTTGAGCAATTCGGCGGTACGTCCACCCGGCCTCCCGCATGCCCACTATACGCCCTCGCTCAAAGTCCGTCAACTGCACATACGGTTCACGTCCACGCTGTCGCGGCATGCTACCAGTGTTAAAGACTGCGATGGAGCTCCGTATGCCACGGCAAACTGGCTGACACTGACGGCGGCGGTGCACAAATGCTGCGCAGCTAGCGCCATTCGACGGCCAACACCGCGGTTCCTGGTGTGTCCGCTGTGCCGTGCGTGTGATCATTGCTTGTACAGCCCTCTCGCAGTGTCCGGAGCAAATATGGTGGGTCTGACACACCGGTGTCAATGTGTTCTTTTTTCCATTTCCAGGAGTGTATATTATACTAGAACTGACATGTGATTATATTTTCACGCAATTTGGGAGCATAGATCCTGAGAAATTAGTACCCAGAACGACCAACGCCTAGGCATTGAGTCAAACAGAGCTTGGATGGCGTGTACAGGTACAGCTGCCCATGCAGCTTCAACACGATACCACAGTACATCAAGAGTAGTGATTGGCGTATTGTGACGATCCACTTGCTCGGGCACCGTTGACCAGACGTTTTCAATTGGTGAGAGATCTGGAGAATGTGCTGGCCAGGGCAGCAGTCTAACATTTTCTGTATCCAGAAAGGACCGTACAGGACCTGCAACATGCGGTCGTGCATTATCCTGCTGAAATGTAGGGTTTCGCGGGGATCGAATGAAGGGCAGAGCCACGGGTCGTAACACATCTGAAATGTAACGTTCACTTTTGAAAGTGGCGTCAGTGCGAACAAGAGATGTAGCTAATGGCACCCCATACCATCACGTCGGGTGATACGCTAGTATGGCCATGACGAATACACGCTTCCAATGTGCTTTCACCGTGATGTCGCCAAACACGGATGCTGCCATCATGATGCTGTAAACAGTACCTGGATTCGCTCGAAAAAATGACGTTTTGCCATTCGTGCACCCAGGTTCGTCGTTGAGTACACCATCGCAGGCGCTGCTGTCTGTGATGCAGCGTCAAGGGTAACCGCAGCCATGGTCTCCGAGCTGATAGTCCATGCTGCTGCAAACGTCGCCGAACTGTTCGTGCAGATGGTTGGTGTCTTTCAAACGTCCCCATCTGTTGACTCAGGGATCGAGACGTGGTTGCACGATCCGTTACAGCTATGCGCATAAGATGCCTGTCATCTCGAATGTTAGTGATAGGAGGCCGTTGGAATCCAGCACGGCGTTCCGTATTACCCTCCTGAACCCACCGATTCCATATTTTGCTAACAGTCATCGGATCTCAACCAGCGCGAGCAGCAATGTCGCGATACGATAAACCGCAATCGCGATAGGCTGCAATCGGACCTTTATCAAAGTCAGAAACGTGATGGTACGCATTTCTCCTCCTTACACGAGGCATCACAACAACGTTTCACCAGGCAACGCCGGTCAACCGCTGTTTGTGTATGAGAAATTCGTTGGAAACTTTCCTCATGTCAGCACATTGTAGGTGTCGCCACCGGCGCCAACCTTGTATGAATGCTCTGACAAGCTAATGATTTGCATATCACAGCATCTTCTTCCTGTCGGTTAAATTTCGCGTCTGTAACACGTCATTTTCGTAGTGTAGCAATTTTAATGACCAGCAGTGTTTTATGAGATTGTACTTTTTATACTGGTACTATTCTACTTTCTATCGCTTGAGCCTTGTCCCGCAATTACGCAGGGTCAGCCATAGTTAATCGGATTTGGCATGTTAATGGTTAAGGGGTGGCCGGATGCCCTTCCTGCCACCACCCCGTACCCCCTGGGACGGAATTAGTGTGCCCCAACTGTCTGTGTCGAGTGTAATCCATGGAATAGCGCGAAAGTGTTCAGATGTGTAACTGAGACAGAAGATGGGGACCAACCCGGTATTCACCTAGCGGGATGTGGAAAACTTCCTAAAAACCACATCCACACTGGGCGGCACATCGGCCCTCGTCGTTAATCCGCCGAGCGGATTCGACCCGGGGCCGGCGCGCCTACATGAGTCCAGGAAGCAGCGCGTTAGCCCTCTCGGCTACGCTGGCGGTTGCTTTTTATACTGGTACTATTGTCTATAATTTATGCTGACGGTCGTTACGTCTCTGAAAACATATTTCTTAGACATTATAACTACATTCCAATTTGATATCAAGTAAAAACTAAAAATACCTACAAGACCTGTGGTCAGTTTCATCAGTGCATCAACTTACCATTTAGCCAAACATCACACATATTGCTGGCGAAGAGTTCTCAGGCGCCCAGCCGGGTGGCGGTGTCTTCAAAATGTGACGTTTCGACGAGTGACATACTCGTCATCTTCTGGTGAAGTGCCGAGACTTTACGGATGCCGGTCCCTTTATACCTGCGGCGTGCCCCCCACCACCTGGCCGCGGGAGACTGGGTCCAGTGGAGCCGGCGGGCGGGGTGGAGGGGGAAGCGGGTGCGCCGTTCGTGTTCCCGTCAGAGCATTCCGGTCGCGTCTCGTGAGCTGGACGGTTATTGGTGCGTTCCTGGCGTATTGCGGCTAATGCTGGATTCCAGGCCGCGCTCAGTTGATAACCTTCGTCCCTGTTCACAAGATTCTCGTGGACCCGTATTTCTATTGATTCTTTAATGACGCTGTCCCAATAGCTCCCGGCACGGCACAGCACCCTGGTGTCCTCGAAATCAAAGATGTGGTTTTCTTTGATGCTATGTTCAGCTATAGCAGATTTCTCTATCTGTCCAAGTCGGACATGCCTGGTGTGTTCCTCGCATCTTTTCGATATGCAGCGCTGCGTTTGTCCAATGTGCTGTACACCACATTCGCAGGCAATGCTATATATACCAGGTGTGTTGAGTTTGAATGGGTCTTTAGCTGAGCCCAGCAGCTCTTTCGTCTTCGGCGGTGGTCGGAAGACGGTATTTATGTTTGATTTTCTCAGTAGCCTCCCCAAATACGAGGGCTGTTCAGAAAGTAAGCTCCGATTGATCGCGAAATGGGAACCACAGTGAAAATTAGAAATGTTTTATTTTTAACAGTTAGCTACACCATCCAGCTACTTCTCTACGTAGTTGCCGTTCTGACTAAGACATTTGTCGTAGCGTTGTACCAACTTTCCAATACCTTCATCATAAAAGACAGCCGCCAGTGCTTTCCGCCAATTCTCTACGCTGGCCTACAGCTCGTTTTCTGTGCCAAAATGTTGTCTTCATAGCCAGCGGTTCATGTGAGCAGAAATGAAACGCAGGGGGAGTCAATTACGGGCTGTATTGTGGGTAGTCAAACATTTCCAATTGAAAACGATGCAGGAGCATCTTCATTGCCCCTTCAGAATGCGGCTGAGAATATTGCCTTGTAGAAGAAACTGCACGACAGTTATGTAATGTTGGCTGTATAGCTTCAGGCGAAATTTCTCCCCAGGTCCTCGTACTTGGCGGGAGACACTATTCTCTAGACAACTTTACGCGATCACTGTGAGCTCAGAAGTGAGAGGAGTGACGTGATGCTATCTAGGGTCATACTAGAGACACTGCCCAACACATCTGTGCAAAGCTTTATCGGATTATCATAGTCGTTTCCATTTCGCGATCAATCGGAGCTTACTTTCTGAACAGCCCTCGTATATACGCCGGAAAGCATACATTCACAATCACACATATTGCTACAGAAAAAACATTAATATACGGAAAACAGAAGCTTAAGGGACGCAAGAGATGAAATAAAAAAACAAAGACTCAACACAGACTAAAAACAGCAATACAGCTACTTGACATAATTTCCATGCACACGCACATTATAGGAGAAGAAACTATAAGCATCATAGAAAGACATCTGCAGCTACAAGGAACCAGATCTGTGACTCAGGTACAAGAAATGTCAGCCATTCTGAAGATCATCAAAAAAATACGAAATTTTACTGTCAACAACAAGCATTCCCCATGGGACCACCCACCAGTGGACTCCTGGCTGATGTATTCGTCAATCACAGAGAAAATCAAATCTATGCCATAAGTGTAACACCAAAGTAGAACAAAATAAAAAAATTGGTACCGTACCGAAATGCAAGTGGTGTAATTCCCAAGTAGATGAGCCACACACTTGTGGAAAGGAACTACGTGATATCACAAACACTATCTATCCACAAATACAAGTCGCCATTGAGACACAATGGGATGAAAGACTTTATTTCTGGGACCTCACCGCACACAAGAAAAATGAGATACACGGATTCAAAGTATACAGGAAACCCACCACCACAAGCGCAATCATCCACAACGAATCCAGCCACCCAGTAACATGTAAACAAGACGGATTATGGTAGTTATTAGAAAGACTGAACAAATTACCTATAATCAAACATTACTGCATAGAAAAAAAACAAAATACATTGAATGGCACAGTAGATGGTTATCATACAAAGATAGTAGTGAAAATAAATAACAAAATGCAGAAACAAACGATACGTAATCTGAAAGCATAATAACAGAGAGAGTCACAACACATGACACAACAAATCAGCAGACATTAAGGAACAAATAACTCATAATGGCACACGACAGTAAAGTCACACGCAGTATGGGTAGCATAGTGAAGATACAGAGAGTTTAACATAGGATGCTGAATTAACAACACAATAAAGAACAAATATGGAAGACAAACCACCCGTACTAATAAATAGCACCAGTCTGTTTTCTATCAGTTGATCTGCAATTGCTGTCAATATGTACGTGTGGACTAAACATGTAAGAATTCAGAACTGGATGTGCAGAATATCTCAGAGCATTAAAAAGTAATAGCTCCCATTCAACATTTGCTGATAACCTACTGGCACAGAACCACTGCCCAAAACACATAGAAATATTTTTGAAAATTATTGAAACTAGTGTGCCGTGTTCAGTTATGTTGGCAATACAATCTATCAGTGCTGAGTGGACCTCTCTGACTCAAGTGAGGCTTTATCTGTGCCAGCGTAACACTTTAAATTCGGTCAAATTCTTTGCTGTTGGATCAATAATTGTTTTAAGAGCAGTTGAATAATATTGAACTCCCACTTATTTGAATGCATAGTAATTTGTTCTTACGAGATGTTCGATGATGAAAAGCCATTATTCAATGGAGCAAACAACCGTAATTTTCTGAGCTGTGAAATTTTTTGTGAAAATAAAACTGTTTTATATAATGTATCTGTCACTTAAGCAATCGTTTCCACCCTTTCCTAATTTATGGATCTCAAGGCTTTTGCACATTTGATAGCACAGCGAGCTCGATTGATTAGCAGTATCTGTTGATATGTTCGGTATTTACGCTAACTTGTTGCTTTTACTTTGATACTATCTTAAATTTTTTCAGAATGGCCACCGATGTACAGGATCCAGCTTTTCTGATGAGGAACGAATAGGTTTATGAGTTACAGAGACGAAAGTGTGAACACAGAGGTATAGTTTGTGAATTAATTGATCAACTTCGTCAAAATAGACAAATTTGGCCGCTACTGCTATTGTTGCTGTGGTGGAAGCAATGCTAGAGGAGGTGCAATGTGAGGAGGCACCCACTCCTAATCAAATGTGTAGACTGCTTGCTCGCTTTAATCAATAGCTTGACAGGACGAGTGACTTGGAGGATGTAGAAAATGTGTAGACACAACAACTAGTAATGCATAATGCTATTATCCGGAAATGGTTGCAGTCTCTTAATAATGCCACATGAACTGGTGCCTGCAGTGGACAAGTAAACACGAATGCTGGGATAGGGCGAGCAGTCCTAAACATTTGCTTTTCAAAGTTACAGAACCTGTTGCTAGTTTAAATGAGTGTTATCAGGTGTCGCTGGATTCAGTTGATAAGATGGTGGAATTTTTTAAAAACGACATTGGAATTTCAGGATCGAACACTAACTACGTAAGTGTATAGTGTGGACACATCATCATTATTAGCTGTTAGTGTAATGGAATTACGTGAAGGAGTTGTGGGATCCATATAATAGAATAATACGTGGAAATAACTAGAAGACAAATTTCTAGCTTGATACCGCCAAGGACCTTTCAAGAATTAGCTGGTCATCAATATCGAAGTGAGCAGCGTAATGTTGAACAAGTAGTGGAATATGTCGAACGAATTAAAAGAAGTTCCTTCCGAACTAGGGTTCACTGAAGAACAGATGGTGAACTATATTTAGGGGGATTGAATTTGAAAAGCAGACAGAGAGCTATAATCGATCGAACGCCCACAACTTTTTTTTCACTTATATGAACTAATCAGGCATATGCACTCCACGGAGTTAACAGATTTTCGCAGGTCCAAAGATAGCCAAGGCATGCTGTATGAAAGGCAGCAATGAGAGAAAAAGCAAGTAGATGGATCTAAGCGTGAGACAAAGTATGTAGGAGGCAGAAATTTACAAGGGCAGATGGGGAAGATAACTTGATGGAATTGTGGCAAAAATTGACATGTAAGGAGAGCGTTGACTTAGTGAACACAGTACAGCAATTATGAGAATTACAGCAATATACAGCGAAGCGGATTCTATCTTTGAACCACCACACCATGCAGCGCTGTGTAGATGCCGAATGGACCGCTCAGGATTGGCATCTTGTTCTCATCAGCGATGAGTGTCGCATATGCCTTCAACCAGACAATCGCCGAAGACGTGGTTGGAGGCAACCCTGTCAGGCTGAAAGCCTTAGACACACTGTCCAGCGAGTGCAGCAGGGTGGAGGTTCCCTGCTGTTTTGGGGTGGCATCATGTGGGGCCGGCGTACGCCGCTGGTGGTCATGGAAGGCGCCGTAACGGCTGCGCGATACGTGACTGGCATCCTCCGACTGATAGTGCAACGATGTTGGCAGCATATTGGCGAGGCATTCGTCTTCACGAACGACAATTCGCGTCCCCATCGTGCGCATCTTGTGAATGACTTTCTTCAGCATAACAACATCGCTCGACTAGAGTGGCCAGCATGTTCTCTAGACATGAACCCTGTTGAACATGCCTGGGATTGATTGAAAATGCTGCTTATGGACGACGTGACCCACCAACCATTCTGAGGGATCTACGCTGAATCGCCCTTGAGGAGTGGGACAATCTAGACCAACAGTGCCTTGATGGATAGTATGACAGGATGAATACAGGCTTGCATCAATGCAAGAGGATGTGATACTGTGTATTAGAGGTACCGGTGTGTACAGCAATCTGGACGACCACCTCTGAAGCTCTCGCTGTATGTTGGTACAACATGAAATCTGTGGTTTTCATGAGCAATAATAAGGGCGGAAATGATGTTTATGTTGATTTCTACTCGAATTTTCTGGACGGAACTCTCGGAACCGAGGTTATGCCAAACATTTAGGTGTGTACATTAGGCACCTTTAACTCCTTCCCCCCCACCCCACTCCCACCTCCACCCACAGTCCATAGTTGTCGACAATTCGAATCCGCTCACAGCACATCATTCTAAGCAATTGTCTTGGGATGGGTATATGACACATTTCCACTACGCCAAGTTATCCCAGTCCTTCATATGAGGAAACGATTAATAGGAACCTTGATTCTGCCCTTATAGCATCATAGTAAGGACGGAAGTGGATGGGATAGCTTGCTTCCTTGGCTATTCCTGGCGTTCCACACCGCACGCGACGAGAGTCGACTCACACCTAGCTTGCTCCTGACTTACCGAAACGCCACAACACTGTGCGATTTATGGTACATTAAGGACTAGCCTCCTAAAAGAAAGAATGTTCAGCAGGTGATTACACAATGGAGGAGAAGGAAGAGGCATATACAGCAAGCACCTAGGAGGGAAGCTGCGCGGCGTAATGGGGGTCAACGGCCAAACAATTACCAAATTGGGGGCTAGGTATTTGTTGTCCAGAATTTCCAGGCGATGAGTAAAAGCTTCGTAAAGAATAACTAGAAAGTTGTTGCCCTGATTCTGTGTGCCTTTTCAAATTCAGGAAATTGTGATACCAGTCATCGTTCATTGGGGTTGTTTGGGGGAGGAGACCAGACAGCGAGGTCATCGGTGTCATCGGATTAGAGAAGGACGGGGAAGAAAGTCGGCCGTGCCCTTTCAAAGAAACCATCTTGGCATTTCCCAGGAGCAATTTAGGGAAATCACGGAAAACCTAAATCAGGGTGGCCGGACGCGGAATTGAACCGTCGTCCTTCCGAATACGACTGCAGTGTGCTAGCAAGTGCGCCATCTCGCTCGGTCGAGCGTTCGTATGGAAGAAACTTTTGTGCTGTACGCGTCCCTTCACGTTTCGACTTCACTATCACATCGGAAACAGTGGACCTAGGGATGTTTAGGAGGGTGGAAATCTCACGTTCAAACGTATGACGCAAGTGTCACCCAATCACCTGACCACGTTCGAAGCCCGTGAGTTCCGCGGAGCGCCCCATTCTGCTCTTTTACGATGTCTAATGTCTACTGAAGTCGCTGATATGGAGTGCCTGGCGGTAGATGGCAGCACAATGCACATAATACGAAAAACGTACCTTTTTGGTGGTGTACAGTATGAAGGACTTGGAAACCGATCAGACGAGTGTCTGCATGTAATGAACGGCACCTGGAAAGTTAACTAGCATTTGAAAAGGGAGAGAATCGTTTCTGATAATTTTAATTGGTAACAATAATTTCATTGTTGATGTGGCTGCCAGATGAAATAGACAGAATTTGCTCAATAAGCGATTATGCTCATTATTGGTTAGTACAACCTATGTAATATACCAACTTGTGAAAATTTATTTAATGGTTTAATCACGTTTTTGGAGTAGTTTTACTTTAAAATTGGAGTCTTACTAACTCTACCAGCTGTACAATTACGTTACCCAAAATCTGGAACATGCTGATATTCTGTTTTGCAATTTTAATTCAAACAGCCTGACTTGATGCTCTTGTAAATATTTGTTTATTGCGTTCAGTAGATTTTTTAAAAAAATTCTGTCATCTTCATTGTTGTTGGATCAGTTTAGTAATATTGAGCTCAAAACTTGTTTGAATAATTTTCATGTATCTGCATAGCAATTTGTCCTTCTGAGATTTTGATGATGGAAGGCAATTGTTCTATGGAGTAAACAATACTGATTTGCTGAGCTGTGAAACTTTTTTAAAAATAAAAACTGTTTTATGTAATGTATCTGCAATCAGTCGTTTCCACCTTTTCCTAATCTATGCGTCCCAATGCCTCTGCACACTAGCAAGAACTGTACCAAACGTTAAAAGAAGAAAATTATAATACACAAAACACAATACACAAAGGGAAACACATCACTCTGCAATGTAATACTCTTTGACGAAGTAGAAGGACTATAAAAATATTCCCCAACAACAAATTATTTCTCGTTGTATTAAACTCTGCCTACATACTTTCTATCTGTACCTGTCACTCTTCAATGAAGAGCTAAAGAAACTGGTATAGACATGAGTATTCAAATACAGAGATATCTAAACTCTGCGGACGGCACCGCCAACACAAGACACCAAGTGTCTGGCGCAGTTGTTAGATCTGTTACTGCTGCTACAATGGCAGATTATCAAGATTTAAGTGAGTTTGGTGTTGAAGTCGGCGCATGAGCCATGAGACACAGCATCTCCGATGTATCGATGAAGTGAGGATTTTCCCGTACGATCATTTCACGAATGTACCGCGAATATCAGGAATCCAGTAAAACATCAAATATCCGTCATCGCTGCGGCCGGAAAAAGATCCTGCAAGAAAGGGACCAACAACGACTGAAGAGAATTGGTCAACGTGACAGAAGTGCAACCCTTCCGCAAACTGCTGCATATTTCAATGCTGGGCCATCAACAAGTATCAGCGTGCGAACCATTCAACGAAACATCATCGATATGAGCTTTCGGATCCGAAGACCCACTCGTGTACCCTTGATGACTCCACAACACAAAGCTTTACGCCTCGCCTGGGCCCGTCATCACCGACATTCGACTGTTGATGACTGGGCACATGTTGCCTGATCGGATGAGTCTCCAAATTGTATCGAGCGGATGGACGTTTGTGGGTATGAAGATACCCTCTTGAATCCGTGGATACTGCATGTCAGCAGGCGATTGTTCAAGCTGGTGGAGGCTCTGTAATGGTGTGGAGCGTGTGCAGTTGGAGTGATAAGGGACCTCTGATAGTCTAGATACGACTCTGACAAGTGACACGTAAGCAAGAATCCTGTCTGATCACCTACAACCATTCATGTCCATTGTGCATTGTGACGAACTTAGGCAATTCTAGCAAGACAATGCGACACCCCACACGTCCAGAATTGCCACAGAGTGGCTCCAGGAGCTCTCCTCTGAGTTTAAACACTGCCACTGGCCACCAAACTTCCCAGACAGGGACATTTTTGAGCATATCTGGGATGCCTTGCAAAGTGCTGTTCGAAAGAGATCTCCACCCTCTCGTACTCTTACTGACTTTTGGACAGACCTCTAGGATTCATGGTGTCAATTCCTTCCAGCAATACTTCAGACAGTCGAGTCCATCCACGACGCGTTGCGGTCCCTACACAATTTTAGGCAGGTGTACCAGTTTCATTGGCTATTCAGTGTTCTGTCTGTTTCCCTCCTCCCCCCCCCCTCTCTCTCTGCACGACACTTTCAACCCTGTTCAAACGAGCATGCAGAGGCAAGTGAACAGCGAACAGCTAAAATAAGACGTTAATCGATGGTAGAGACGTTCTGGCTTTCCTGACAAAATGTTTGAAACAGCAGTGTGACAGCAACATATAGGAAAGACAAAATAATTAATCCTTTTTAACGCGTTCAAAACATGGAAATCTAAAGTATAGGATCATATGCCGTAAATTTCAAAAATCTCGAATTAGTACATTTCAAACTGAAACGGAACAAAAACAGGAAAAGGCTTTGTTGCTGCTTGGAATCGACAAACTGCAGAATATGTTAGATAAAAAAGTACTACGTTAACCAACCGATAACGTCAGGTGAGGTATGTGAACAACTTCATAACTATCTTATTTCCAAAATACACTACTGGCCATTAAAATTGCTACACCAAGAAGAAATGCAGATCATAAACGGGTATTCATTGGACAAATACAGTATATTATACTAGGACTGATATGTGGTTACATTTTCACGCAATTTGGGTGCATAGATCCTGCGAAATCAGTACCCAGAACAACCACCTCTGGCCTTAATAACGGCCTTGATACGCCTGGGCATTGAGTCAGAGCTCGGATGGCGTGTACGGTACAGCTGTCCATGCAGCTTCAACACGATACCACAGTTCATCAAGAGAAGTGACTGACGTATTGTGACGAGCCAGTTGCTCGGCCACTATTGACCAGACGTTTTCAATTGGTGAGGGATCTGGAGAATGTGCTGGCCAGGGCAGCAGTCGAACATTTTCTGTATCCAGAAAGACCCGTACAGGACCTGCAACATGCGCTCGTGCATTATACTACTGAAATGTATGGTTTCGCAGAGATCGAATGAAGGATAGAGATACGGGTCGTAACACATCTGAAATGCAACGTCCACTGTTCAAAGTGCCGTCAATGCGAACAAGAACTGACCGAGACTTGTAACCAATGGCACCCCCTACCATCACGCAAGGTGATACGCCAGTTTGGCGTTGAGGAATACACGCTTCCAATGTGCGTTCACCGCGATGTCGCCAAACACGGATGCGACCATCATGATGCTGTGAACAGAACCTGGATTCATCCGAAAAAAAATGATGTTTTGCCATTCGTGCACCCAGGCTCGTCGTTGAGTACACCATCGCAGGCGCTCCTGTCTTTGATGCAGCGTCAAGGGTAACCGGAGCAATGGTCTCCGAGCTGATAGTAGACGCTGCTGCAAACGTCGTCGAACTGTTCGTGCAGATGGTTGTTGTCTTGCAAACGTCACCTTCTGTTGACTCAGGGATCGAGACGAGGCTGCACGATCCGTTACAGCCATGCGGATAAGATATGATGCCTGTCATCTCGACTGCTAGTGATACGAGGCCGTTGGGATACATCACAGCGTTCCGTATTACCCTCCTGAACCCACCCATTCCATATTCTGCTAACAGTCATTGGATCTCGACCAACGCGAGCGGCAATGTCGCGATACGATAAACCACAATCGCGATATGCTACAATACGACCTTTATCAAAGTCAGAAACCTGATGGTGCGTATTTCTCCTCCTTGCACGAGGCATCACAACAACGTTTCACCAGACAACGCCGGTCAACTGCTGTTTGTGTATGGGAAATGGGTTGGAAACTTTCCTCATGTGAGCACGTTGTAGGTGTCGCCACCGGCGCCAACCTTGTGTGAATGCTCTGAAAAGCTAATGATTTGCATATCACAGCATCTTGTTCTTGTCGGTTAAATTTTGCGTCTGTAGCACGTCATCTTCGTGGTGTAGCAATTTTAATGGCCAGTAGTGTAGTATTCTATGCGTAATTTTCAGCATAGGACATAACGATACAACATGTAACATCGGAACTCCTGACATATGACTTTAGATGTATAGGTAAACTAAGGGAAAAATTGACACTTAAGTATTAGTTCATGTAAATAACTTTAAGTCGAAATTCATGTGACAGCCAGAACACGACAGAAATGTAACGTCTGCTGTCAATATTTTTGCCTATTTTAACGAGAACTGATTGTGTTGTGTAACTGTTGGTTACCTGTACCATCATGCAACGTGTCGGGTGTTTTATCCGCCTAGTAGTCAATTCCTCCACAACCAGAATGGGCGTGCGGACAACAGCCGCGCCAAGAAGACGTAGGTAAATGACTCTCATTAACAGCGAGATGTTCCCCTTGTATGCTCTGGACTGTTTACCATCGAGTTAAATGTCCCTTCCACAGCGTCTGCCTCCCCGACAAGCTGCGTGCCCTTCGCAGCAGAAAGCGATGTCGGCAGGGCACTGTTTTCCAAAGCCAGGACACGTATCCTCGCAGCGCCACGTCGAAATCCTTCCGTAACCTTTCCCTTTAACCCAAACAAACACAGACTCGTTTACGTTTACTTTTCTTTTACTACGTGTATACAAGGATAGGGCAGAGGTAGACATATATGAGGATTTACCAAAATCTTTATTAGCTACTTCAACAATATGATATGTCCGGTAGGCGACGATATCTCTGTCGACGAAACTTTCCAAGCCAGGAACATTGGGAACACCAGTACCACCACGAACAATAGCTACAGCAAGCCATCCATTTCCTTGTGAAAATGTATCATTATTGTCTATACTGAAGTTGATTTTGCAACCATGGAAAATACATGGACCATCCAGTAGTGCTCTTGAAGCTATGTTCTTAATTGTACTTTTTTTCTTGTCTGCAGCGGACGTTGTTAATTCAATGTTCTCAATTGTTTTGTAAATCGTTCTCCGAGCGCGGCGTCGACAGAGATAGCGTCGCCTACCGGACATATCATATTGTTGAAGTAGCCACCGCAGGACCGTGCTAAGTCAGTTACGCCCCACGCCTCAAGTTGGCAGATCCAGCAGTTCCGTCTGGCTGCATCAGCAGTTCAGTTGGCAGTACCAATAGTTTCCTCTCAGCGCTCCATGCCGATAGACCCGGTCCAGTTCGTCCTTGTCTACACCAGCAGCACCTCAACCGTTACATGCCAGCAGCACCGACCCATAACGTCCCCAGTCTTCACGCCGCCGCCCACCACGCCTCTAGGGTTCGTCGTGTAGGCCCATCACGGGCGTCACAGGAGAGACATCTCTGTTGTATTTAGCTGTTTGGATAGTCATCCAATGACATTATAATTTAGTGTCGTATCACTGATAAACAGTCATTCTTTCAAAGTTTCTACGATCACTCCTCAGTTCGAACATACTTCACTGTGATCATGGTACTTCACTGTTATGATGACGAATGCAAACAGGCAATGTTCTCTCTCCTTGGAACCTCTGCTCAGGGACAGTCCATTGAGATGCTATACGCAAACCTGGGACACATTTGAAGAGACGACGTCGTACCAGTTCTGCGTCCATTGTTGTCCTAGTGAGATGGCATTGTTGGGGCACCTCTCTCTGCTGCTGCGCCAAGGGAGATGGCAACATGCTGACAGTCGAAGCTGCTCCAGACAGAAGTCGTCGCAACTGTCCGTGTGGACACTTGTCTTTCTGCAAACTAGCCCTTTTAGTGACTCAGGGTATGCGTGCTGACTTTATGATACCGCATGACCGAATGACTAATACGTCCACCCTGTCGGGCGCTTGTCATGTGGGACTGCTGAGATCCTGCATGACGTTGAGTATGGCCCCCCTGAACCTGTGGATTCAATAAACATATGAGAATCGCGAGATCCCGCCCAACGTGAACAGCAATATATCACGAAACGATTGATCTCAGTCTTGACAGGGCTTGATCTTGCTGCAGTTGGATTCCAACACATCCGGCTAGAAGTTTTCCTTTTGTGCAGGAGCCACAACACTATGTTCTCATAAGGAATATACAACAACGGAAAAATCTTAACACAAAAAGTAAGTAATGTAGAGTAATGAAGTGTCGGGAATGAATTAGTCTAGGTAAAATATTTCCAAGATCACTAAGCAATTGCAAATGCTACATTAATATCCTGTGTAAGCCCCAGAGTATTGAATGGAAACGTGCATGCATTGTGGTGTACAGGTGCTCTATGTCAATTTGTGGGTTGGAGTTCCATGCCTGTTGCATCTGGCCGATCAATACAGGGACAGTTAATGCCGATTGCAGGTGACGCTGGAGCTGTCATTCGATGGTGTGCCACATGGGCTCGATTGGAGACAGGTCTGGTGATCGAGCAGGCCAAGGGGAAATGTCGACACTCTGAAGAGCATGTCGGGTTATAACAGCGGTGTGTGGGCGAGCGTTATCCCGTTGGAAAACATCCCCTGGAATGCTGTTCGTGAAAAGCAATACAACAGGTCGAATTACCATACTGACGAAGAAATTTGCAGTCAGTATGCGTGAGACAACCACGAGAGTGCTCCTGCTGTCATTTGAAACTGTATCCTACACCATAAATCCAGGTGTAGGTCTAATGTGTAGCACGAAGACAAGTTGATTGCAGACCCTGAACTAACCTCCTTCTGACCAAACCAACACACAGCCATCGCTGGCACTGATGCAGAACCATCTTTCATCAGAAAACGCGATATACCTCCATTCCACCCTCCAATGGGCTCTCGCTTGACACGATTGAAGTCCCAAATGGCGCTGGTTTCGGGTCAGTGAAATGCACGCTGTGGGCGAATGGCTTGGAGCTGTTCTCAAAGTAACCGATTTCTAACACTTCGTTGTGTCTCTATGGTATCAGCTGCTGCTGAACCTGCTGCTGCAGAGATGAAGTTCGGTGGGACAGAACCATAAGCCGAACACAATAGTCTTCCCTCTTGGTAGTGATACGTGGCTGTTTGCAGCCCAGTGTTCTTGCGACCGTGCATTGCCGTGACACCCAATGCCAGAAATCATGTACGGTGGCTACATTCCTGCCAAATCTTTATGTAATGTCGCAGAAACAACATCCAGCTTCCGCAGCCCTATTTTTTTTTTTTTTGTAATTATTTTCCCCTGGACAGCAGGCCAGGTGTTGCAGTGTGAACCCAAAATGGTAGACCTATACTGAGAGGCACTGTTCGTTAGTGGTACAGTTACAGCTACACAATATCTGCATTTACGCCGCTAACACCGTGTATATCTGGGTTTAGTGTAAGTCATTAGGCTTGATACCTCATTGACAATAGCTTTGACTATGACTTGTACAAACCGACCTACTATCATACAACTGTACATTCCGAAATTTGTGTTCAGTAACCCTGAAATATTGAGTTTCTTCAGATGTTATTTAGACAGCGTAATTTTTCGGTCCAGAGTTAAGCAGAAAAATGGTACTTTGTTTGTTGTAAGTTTCTGATAATTATTATGCAGAATTGTACTTAAGACCATTTTTTTCTCGATGGAATCCGAAGTAGACTGTAATTAAATTTGTGCTACAGTAGTTGAAAATACAGTGTGCTATCTAACGTTTCACATTAGATCATATCAATAGCTTCATTTGCTTACTTTACAGCACTGTTCATATGCTTCTATAATATACACTGTTGAATCCATTCTCACTGTCAGATCACATAAGTCTAGCGACTGATTTCTCGTAAGTATAACGATATTCTGCCCATCGCGATAACCACTCAGACCAACCTCCAGATGTCTCGATAGTAAGTAATTGGTACAATACAATACTTCTCTCTTCATCCTTATGGTTCAGTTCTATGCGCATGGCGTAGTCAATGCGCCGCGGTAGTTATTTGTCACAGGAACTGCTTAAAACACGGAAGTGCGTCACCTGTCCTATTCAGTGGCGTAGTCCTGTTCGTTATCCGAAATTCGGCTGATAACACAGTTTTTGTCATTGCTAGATGATGTCTCATTGCTAACTGAAATCTAGAGTTTATTTATACTATTGACCGACGTACCCTATTAATATTTCGTATGCAATTTCTGCAAAATTCCCAATAATAATGCGATGGTGACCGTTCTGATGTTCTGTCAGGTGAAAGCATAAATAAATAAATTTGAAAATTTGTGTTTAAGGTCTTTCTGTACATAGTGTTTTCAAGCTTCAGAATTGGTTTATCTTAAGTCCCTGTTTCTTGTTGTACAGTGTACCATCACGTTCACCGTTCACAAATGACGGGAAGCAATTATTCTTTACAGAATGAGATTTTTCACTCTGCAGCGCAGTGTGCGCTGATATGAAACTTGCTGGCAAATTAAAACTGTGTGCCGGACCGAGACTCGAACTCGGGACATTTGCCTTTCGCGGGCAAGTGCTCTAACAGAATTGAAGCTGCGAGGACGGGTCGTGAGTCGTGCTTGGGTGTCTCAGATGGTGCTCAGCGTGTTCGGTCAGAGGGGTTGAGTACCCTCTGTAATAAAAAACTGAGTGAATGGATCAACGAATAACGTGAACGAGTGTCATCGGAAGTCCGCCACGAACAAATTCAACGAATATAGAGCAAAATGAAATGAAAAAAAAAAAGTTACAGCACTTGCCTGCGAAAGGCAAAGGTCCCGAGCTCGTGTCTCGGTCCGGCACACAGTTTTGATCTGCCAGGAAGTTTCAACTGCTCTTTAGTTTAACAGACAGTACGTCGATTTCAGACGATTCCTCAAAAATACCCATACAGTGTAAAAAAATAAATAAAAGCAGAAATGGCATCCATTTATAAGCATAACGTCGAGATTTTTTTCCGTAATATAGGTATTGACATATGTTTTTTGCTAAGTCTGCTACACATTCTGAAAGGTTGTTATGGAAAGGAACAGAATAGCTATATTATTGGATAAAGATGAAATGTAGTGACTAAGATCATATAAACAATTTATCGTTTCAAAAGCATTTTGCTTTAGTTACGTCGAAAAAAAAGTGCAGGTAAAATGAGTCTTTCATTCTGCTGTCCACTGGAAATAACTCTTCTTGTAACTCTTCTTGTGTACTTTTCTGAACTATGAGCTCACTTTAGTTTCCTTCATGTACTGAATGCAAAGGAAAATTTATAACTAATGGTTTTAGATTTCTTCCGACGCCAAACACTTCAAATATTACAACAGGCAGTAAATGTTTACTGCGTAGCTTTGTGTAATTATCTGCCTTAGAAGGTCCAAATACTTCATTGTACTTCATGAGTGAAAAAAACTGTTACTAGTATTGGTGGTTACGTAAAAAGAGGTTACAAAGTCCGTATGACGAACGGATAAAGAAAAAGAAGATAACGTAACTAATAATTCAGAAATTTCTGCAACTTACTTTTACGTGTTAGAGATGTAACGATTTTTCCCAGTAAAGTCGTAATATTTATGCAGAAAGAAACACTTTTAAATAGAATATCGGTAGCATCTGCAGGGTATCAATGGCTATTTAAATAAACGGCTGGTATCACGCGCATGTGTGCTGTGATTGGTGACATCGCCAATGATTCTTTCGCCTGCGGCACCACATCGAAGCTTATAGGTACAATGCGCACGTATGGTTTACTGAAACATAATTTTGAATAGATCTGGGATTTTTCATATTTTAGTTTATTATTATTGTTATTGCATTGTTAACTAAAGAAAACGTACCTTTATTTAGAAACACAACGCTTTATAGGATATGCGACATTAATGTCAGACCTTGCAGTATCTCCACATAACCAAGTAGTTAACTATCCTTTCATAACTACTTGTTAACAGTCAGAAGAAGAACCCTCAAACGCTTTTTGATAATGTTTTAAGTAACTCGGCGTTCATAAATCTCCGCTCTCCGCCTAAGTTCTTTTATTTTTCTCCATAAATTATAATTGTTGGTACAATCAAGTACAGTTAAATTTCGAGCACAGTTTGTTTTCGCAATAATGATTTCTCTACTAGTACATTTTCATTAGTTGGTAATATAATTACCTGTAAAATTTCTTGTACTTCGTAAAGGTAACTCAGTTTTTGTGACCGAATTTTCCTCTCATTTTTGGGCTCATTAATACCTCCAAAGTCAGTTCTGAAGGATGGGTGATATAAGAATTTGCATTTCGGAGGCAGCTTGAGCAGTTTACTTATTAAATTTCTGTCCTAATCCGAACAGCAGAAGGTACTGAGCACACACAAGCTTTAGCAACTGGAAACGAATGGTCCCTTTTACGAACATTTGGCTGTTTACGTTTCGTCTAATTGTTCTTAGGTAATAACGTATATCGTTGTCCACAGTTGTCGGTGTATCTCACAACGAACCATTATTTTTCGTTGAAAGCGATTTAAAATTTAGTCTCAGAACCCTTCAGTAGTGTGGCTGCACTTAATCGTCATTCACCGACAAGAACTCACACTCTCCTAAGCGAGCTTGTATTCACTCAAAAACATCACTGAAAAACGTAATGACAACGATGTAGGTTACGTCAGTGGCGGGTTAGTGAGTGGTGACTGGGCCAGCTGTGACGTCAGCGTGGCAGTTGACTACTGCGCACACACCCCATGATCCATGACTGTAATCGTGAGGGTGACTACATCACTCTGTAAATTTAGCACACTATTTAGTGATGTTATACCAAAATGTCTGTTACTAAAACTTTAATATTTTTAAAACAACTTTACATTTCGAAAGAAAGATTGCTTTCTTTTAGATATTCTTCTGTGCAACCAAATGACGAACGAAGCTCCACTAATATAATCAAAAACGCATTCCTGAAAACAATGCATAATGTAAAATAATCGTTTACGGGATAGAAGGCCCTCAACGGCATCCACCAGGCAGTTGACTATGATATTGGTTTCCATATGAAGACTTTATTCGCTGTCTATCTTCCCTATGTCCTAGACGCGGCAGTCACTTCGCTTATCCTTATGAAGCTCCCAGTCTCGGGCCACTGCAGTACTGTGATAACAAACCCTGCTGTGTTTCTGGACTTTGGGATACGTTTGGGACTTTCAGGGCAAACTTAACGATGGGGTTTGGCAGCTGTTCAAAATTTCCCTCGGTGCTAGGGCTTCATATACTTTGCGGTTTGCAATATGACGACACTTTTCTCTTTAATTGATGTTACCCGCGTATCCATCAGTTTCTGGGGGAGATCAAACCCAGGGGCGAAAAAGATCCTGCTATACTCGCATGACGGACAGTGTTACACGTTATCTTCAATGATAAAAAATTTCATTCAACAAATTCTTGTAGTTCACTCTCGTCGTTGACGGTAGCCTACTCATATCTTCTATGACGTCATCTTTAATAACCATTTTCTCGAAGCCTTCATCTGTGGCCGTAATTTTTGGAATTGCTTCAATTATATCGTCTTTAACGTCTGATTTGTGTCCCAACACAATTTACACATCACCTTCTATGTATGGCCTAATTTTTGTTAAGACTCAACTGCATCTTCATTGTTTTTTGATGTTGACGTAAAAGCTCAGTGTGTCACGAGTAACAGTCATGGATAGTAACGATGTCCATGAGAAAATTGTTAACAACAAAGCACAGAATTCAAAACTGGCACTAGCTTTAGGTAATTTTAGACATTTTCCTTTATAGATTGACTAAATTGAGACACAGTTAGTAGTGGGAAGAACGCGCAAGTCAATTCAGAAGTTCAAGTAGCTATAAATTGGCAAAGGCGGATTTACAGTCCGTGTAATACATTACAGACATAACCATTACGAACATAGCTTCAATTTAGCTGAATGTAGAGTGAATTTGTGCATTTGTTTTTATTACAGAAGCTGTATAGCCTTCACAGTAAATTTTTGGTGTTCAATATACACTTCTCCACATACTGCACGACAGTTGTTTGAATGTTAGAGATTCAAAAAGTTCTTACCGTGAGAAAGGCTGCTTCGTGAAGTCTTCATCGATACCGATACCGAATTCTACCATAGGCTCACCCAAATTCATATGTTCTCTTGTAGCGTGTGGCTCTTGTTAAATTGCAAGCGTCAAAAATCTCTAATACTAACTTCCTGGCAGATTAAAACCATGTGCTGTATCAGAACTCGAATCATCAATCTCGATTACCACGGATAATGCTCTTACCGACTGAGCTATTTGCTTTCTTAACTAAAATTTTGTATTTTACTGGAATGTAATGATTTACAGCATTGTACAAATATTGATTGAAAGCTTAACTACGATTAAAACGTCTTTAAAATTATTACTTTAAGCAAAGGATTAAGAGAGTACGTGACAGTACCAATCTACGTTACATACCTGTAAGAATAGATTTTTTAAAAACAACATTAACTGACTTTAACTTTTTCTTGTAGAATATTTTCTTTATGCCATGCTGATATAATATTTAACTGGAGCTTAGATGTGAACTAGAGAAATTAAACAGCAGAATCGAAACAATTGCCACGGAATGTATATTATCCGAAAAAGAGTATTTCTAACGTATTACGAGAGAGTGAAGTGCTATTTTCATGTTAATGCTATGAACGATTTGTTCAGACTTGTTGTACGTGAATACAATTTATCCATATTTTTGTTAACACTGTAAATTATAAAATTAAAATATGTAATAAAATATGCATTATTTCTTCTCCTTCATTAAAAGAAGTCCAGTTCACAACAGACAATACTTTTGGCTGTAACGCAGTCTCATATGTACTCTCAAAACAATCTGGGTTTGAAAGTCAATTGTTTCCCCGCCTAGTTGTCATAGGCTTATTGTGATGAGGAGGAGGTTGTACTTATGGAATCACCGAGTGAACGAGTTTCGTACTTTCACTTTTCCGTAAGAGCAAAACATTATTAACATTACGGTGATTTTTAGGGTTTTCCGAAGTCTGATTCGTATTTAAAATTTTCAGTACATTACGTGGAAATACAAACAGCAATGGGAGTAAGTGTAGTGATGACGAATATGACAGGCAAAGGTGGCAGTGTCTCGACTTTTGACTTGCCGAAAGTGGTGACCCTAATTACAACCCACATTGTCTGGAACATGGTTGTTGTAGTCGATCCTTGATCATTCTGTACATTTTTTGCCCCCCCCCCCCCCCAAATTTTCCCATTTCCACATTAACTATAGGATTTGTCTGACCAACCAAGCCCTTCTTTTAGTCACGTTGTGCCATAAAATTGGTTTCCTCCACGATTCGATTCGTGATCTGTCCACTCGGTAGACGATCCACCCATCTAATCTTTGGCAGCTGCTGTTCAGTTTCTGTCCCTTCTTCTTATGGTCCAAGTTTCGCCTCCGTGCAATGCTACACTCCAGAGAAATACATTTAGAAATGATGTCCTAATATTTCATGCTATACTGGATAGTAACATGTTTCTCTTTCTCAGGAAAACTTTTCTTGTTTCAGGCAGAGTACATTTTGTATCGCCTTTACTTCTGTCACTTACTTAGCTCTCCAAGTAGAAAATCTCGTTTTAATGTTTTCAGTTTCTCGTTTACTTATCTACTTCTCTCAGCAATCATTGATTTACTTAGGCTACATTCTATTGCCCTTCTTCTGCTTTTATTGACGTTCATCTTATAACCTCTTTTCATACTGCTATCTATTCAGTTCATCTGAAGTCGTTTCCTACCTCTTAAGTGCAGATCTCGCAGACGCCATAAACTATCCTTTATGACACGCTGCACTAAAGGTCGCATGACGAAATGGTTATCCATGATGCAGCTGTCGGCAACGGGACCGCGTGTGTGCCGTCGCTGCCAAGCTCGTTGAGGACAGCTCTCAAATGTTGTTGTTGTTGTCTTCAGTCCAGAGACTGGTTCGATGCAGCTCTCCATACTGCTCTATCCTGTGCAAGCTTCTTCATCTCCCAGTACCTACTGCAACCTACATCCTTCTGAATCTGCTTAGTGTATTCATCTCTTGGTCTCCCTTTACTATTTTTACCCTCCGTGCTGCCCTCCAGTACTAAATTGGTGATCCCTTTATGCCTCAGAATATGTACTACCAACCGATCCCTTCTTCTAGTCAAGTTTTGCCACAAATTTCTCTTCTCCCCAATCCTATTCAATACCTCCTCATTAGTTATGTGATCTAACCATCTAATCTTCAGCATTCTTCTCTAGCACCACATTTCGAAAGCTTCTATTCTCTTCTTGTCCAAACTATTTATCGTCAATGTTTCACCGCCATACATGGCCACACTCCATACAAATACTTTCAAAAACGACTTCCTGATACTTAAATCTATACTCGATGTTAACAAATTTCTCTTCTTCAGAAACGCTTTCCTTGCCATTGCCAGTCTACATTTTATATTCTCTCTACTTCGACCAGAATCAGTTATTTTGCTCCCCAAATAGCAAAACTCCTTTACTACTTTAAGTGCCTCATTTCCTAATCTAATTCCCTCAGCATCACCCTTTCAAGACACTGTCCATTCCGTTCAACTGCTCTTCCAAGTCCTTTGCTGTCTCTGACAGAATTACAATGTCATCGGCGAACCTCAAATTTTTTATTTCTTCTCTATGGATTTTAATTCCTGCTCCGAATTTTTCTTTTGTTTCCTTTACTGCTTGCTCAATATGCAGATTGAATAACATCGGGGAGAGGTTACAACCCTGTCTCACTCCATTCCCAACCACTGCTTCCCTTTCTTGCCCCTCGACTCTTATAACTGCCATCTGTTTTCTTTTCAAATGGTAAATAGCCTTTCGCTCTCTGTATTTGAAACTGCCACCTTCAGAATTTGAAAGAGAGTATTCAGCTCCCAAATATGTGACGTATTTACTCGAGACTGAGAAGAGATATTGCTCTCCTTCCAGTATTAAAAACGATTTAGATACGTTAGCTACGAGAATGTACTGAAAAGTAATGCCACCGATTTTTTTATTCTGTTCTCAAGATCGGTTGAGGTTTACATGTCATGCATATCATTCAGTCAACTTTCATACTTCGTAATCGTCTGCCGCTAGAGGGCGCCGAATTGTGGCGTGTAACACGACGGTGTTTAATTCTTCAGCGTAATGCCAGACCATACATGAGGGCTGCGACATCTGCAGAAATCCGATTCCTTGGGTTTATAGTCGGTGATGATCCTATATGCAGCCCCGACTTGCCCCTACTCGATTTTCAACTTTTTCCAAAACTTAAGGAGTAGCTTCGAGGACCTCATTTTATAGCGATGAAGCGGCGCAACCAGAGGTGAGATTGTGAGTCCGTCAACAAAGTCTAACAATATACAGTAATAGTGTTAACGAACTGGTCCCCTGTTGGGAGAAATGTGTTCGTCACCAGGATGACAAGGATGAGAAATAAGTATGTAGATACGAAGAATAAAGTTATAGAATTTTAATAAAGTTTTTTATTTAAAAAGCTTTAGGAGTTTTCACATAAAAATTTTGTGGCATTACTTTTGAGCATGCCCTTGTTCATCTGATATGTAGAATCGTATGACCTAATTTTTTACAGTAAACGTTTCAAAATATGCTCTCAGTTTGGCTTAGTTTTGAAGTATCACAACAGCTATGGGCAATAGTGAAAAGAAAACCAGTTAATTAACAAGTTGTGATATTAGACTGTAAGATGCACAAAAATCACTTTTCTTTACGAAACAGTTTCCTCAAAATCGAATGAGAAAGACTGCATAGTGCACACACTCTAAACCCAAAACACTTGATTTTAGTTTTGTTTTACATCAAAAGTAAAAGTTTTACTGAGAAACTTACTTCAGATATGAATTGCCCCTACATGAAATAATATTCTTTTTAGGCGCATCAGATGGCTTGAAATTTCACTCACAATGAATCGGACGATACAGCTGCGTGGAGCAACCAGCACTCCGTGCTGCATCCAGCGATACAGCAGAGATTAGTGTTGGTTTTGTATCACTGTCCCCGTGTGAAAACGTTAAGTCGCTTCATCTACGTTTATAAGCGCACTGTAATGCATCCTGACCAGAAAGGAAAGATTTTGAGATGTACACTGAAATGCTGATTTTGCATTCTTCCGAAGTCTAATTATCGAGCGAGGTGGCGGAGTGGCTAGCGCACTGGACTCGCATTCGGGAGGACGACGGTTCAAACCCGAGTCCGGCCATGCAGATTTAGATTTTCCGTGATTTCTGGAAATCGCTCCAGGCAAATACCGGGATGGTTCCTCCGAAAGTGCACGGCCGATTTCCTTCCCCGTCCTTCCCTTATCCGAGCTTGTGCTTCGTCTCTAACAACCTCGATGTGGACGGGACGTTAAGCACAATCTTTCTTCCTTCCTTCCTGCCGAAGTCTAATTGCTCGCAATTCGGGACAAATCAAAATGACCGTCGCAGGAATAGGAAATGGAAAGGATGATTAAAAGTAATGATACCAATGCTGAATCACTTCTACTGCGGATGGCAAATTTAAGTTAATTGATTACTTGCGTTAATAGTCGTCAGATTCAGAATCTTTGTCGGAGAGCAGATAAGTCTGGTAACTTAGGACTGTGACTGTACGAAACAAAATGCAAAACTTGCATCCCGCTAGAAAACATGAATCTTCATTAAAGAAATTCAGACTGCAAACTTCAACTTTTTCTCTATCGTGCAAATGAGCACATTACGGCACGCGCACGCTGCGGAAATCGACACTTCACCAAACTGATATTGTTCCAACGTTATGAGCACTGAGGCACAACAAAACTCTACACGGAATTTCCGTAACAGCGTGCAAAAATTTGACAGGACGTACAGGATGCTCCACTGAACAATTTCAGGCAGGGAACCTGGAGTCGTAGAAGCCTGCTTAATGAGATAATAAGGATAAAATCACATTACTGCGTACTTTTTTATTTACATTACGTCATTGAAACAATAAACGTACCATTTGTGCCGCATCTAACAAAGTGTGCTGAAACTGACGACCACCATCCTCACTACAAACCTCACGGGGTGGCGCAGTGGGTGGCACACTGAACTCGCATTCGGGAGGACGACGGTTCAATCCCACGTCCGGCCGTCCTTATTTAGGTTTTCCGTGATTTCCCTAAATCGCCCCAAATACCAGGATGGTTTCTTTGAAAGGGCACGACCGACTTCAAATGACTCTGAGCACTATGGGACTTAACATCCGAGGTCATCAGTCCCCTAGAACTTAGAACTACTTAAACTTAACCAGCCTAAGGACATCACACACATCCATGCCCCAGGCAGGATTTGAACCTGCAACCGTAGAGGCCGCGCGGTTCCAGACTGAAGCGCGTAGAGCCGCTCGGCCACACTCGCCGGCACGGCCCACTTCCTTCCCCGTCCTTCCCTAATCCGATGAGACCGATGACCTCGCAGTTTGGTCTCTTCCCCAAAACAACCCAATCCAACCCCTCAATGCAATCATGACATCGACGAACAAGATTCTGACGCACCTTGATTAATATCCCTGGTGTGTTCCGAATCACATACAATTCTGCCAACTAATTCCATCTGCTTATACACTGGGGTCTCATACGACTTTAGACATCACCACAGGAAATAATCAAGGGGATTCAGGCCAAGGTGACCTTGCAGGCCACGGAATAGGACCTCTCTTTCCGATCCAGTGACCAAGAAATACATCATTGAGATGATTGCAGGCATCCACACTGCAGTGAGGCGGTACACCGTCATGTTGAATCCATATCCGTTCACGAACTTTGAGGTGGCGATTTACACGGCCTGGTAGAAGATATAGCCTAATGAGACTGTCGCCTGCAATTCCGAACCAGATATTCACAGCAAGACGTACTTGAAGGCGTGACTCTACTACAGCGTGTTGGTTTTCCTCATCCCACACATGGCTATTCGTGCTGTCCGAAATCCCATCACGATCAAATGAAGTCTCGTCAGTAAACGGCACGTTTTGGAGGAAATCTGATCGATAAATCGATTGTTAGAGCAACCATTGACACAATGCGACCCATGGTACAAAGTCAGTCAAAAGCATTGCGTGGACTCGTTGAGGGTGAGCCACACACGCTAGTATGCCCAGCGTCCATTTCACGAGCAATACGACCAGTACTTATAGTGGGGTCTGCTGCAACAGATTCCAGCCCCTCCTCTTCAGAGTCGGGTGTGCGAGTCGTCCTCGTGTTGCCAGGTCCCTCGTTTCTTCATTCCAATGAATCAGTCTTCCGCATTCGTCGTTCGAGATAAATAAACGCTCCTCGTGACAGATGACACCTGTTAGTATATCGTTCCCTGTACAGCCTTTAAACAGCGAGAGCATTGTAACGTGCTTCCACATTCACAAGATGCATGCTAGTGATTTCCGTGGAACTTTACCGGTGTTGCTCCATCGTATGTACCGGAACTCTCTGAATAGCACTGAATAGTGAATAGGTCTGTCGTTGATTTATAGCACGTTCTATCATGGGACAATGTAAACATAATACAACAGAGCCGCTTTATGAACAAGTAAAGTAGACAAAACCTGCATCTTGACTTATTAGTAATCAGGCTCGTCCTCCTTGTTTCCTTGCAGGATACAAAGAATGTACATATAAATAAAAAGCACAGCACTTGTAAACTTGTACGCATGTTAGTTGTAAATCTGGAAAACAGTAATGCTAGACAAAGCAGTAGACAAATTTACTTCCATATCTCCTTAATCTGGCTTCTCCGATTCCAGGTTCCCTTCCTCAAATTATCCAGTGGAGCACTGTCTATGTCCTGTTACATTTTTGCACGTTCTTACGGAAACACCCTGTATATGTCATTAGTGAAAGATAGTGGTGTCGTTTGTGACAAATAAAACATAGACTAAATCAAAATTTCGAGTTATTATTTCAAATATACTTCGAACAAACAACAGGAGCTGCTTAACTATGAAAAGGAGAAGAAAACAGATAACAGACAGGAGGCGGTTCTTGTCTCTCTTATTTTGCCAGATGTATATCGAAAATAAGAACAACGACGGCTGTAGAAATATGGTAGTGGTGTGATTCAATTTTGTATTTGCAGAGCGAAATAATGAATTACTGCTCCACCAACGCAGGTTGAGTGTGCGTCATGTCACGGGTCGCACTGTGTATCGCATCGCCTCAGTGAGAAACACGCCTTACGTAATTACAGTGTGGTGTCCACGTCCTACAGATTTTATTTCTTCTCCCTGGACTTTAATTCCCTTTCTGAATTTCTCCTTGGTTTCTTTTACTGCTTACCCAATGTATAGTTCGAATAACAATCCTCTCTAATTCCGTTTTCAGCTACTGCCATCCTTTCCTGTTCTTCGACTCTTAAGCTACATTCATGGACAGCACTGAAGAACAGTAAATATATTATAAAGTTTTTTTAAATACTAGATTTGCACTGTTTTTCTTACCACGTGCAGAATGAAATCTGTGTGAGAAGAACACCGCTGAACTACGGTGAAGACTATTGGGTTGACGTTGCTGTGAGTGATGTCTCGTGACTTGGGAACAGATCGTGTGTTATTCAATAGACGGCCGCACGCGTAAGAGCTGTTCACAGTGTTGACAGCTGACCGAGCGTGGGCCATGAATTCTTCAGCTGCCGTCTTTCAAACGCCCAGTGGCAGCTTGATGGAGGTCCAACGAGCTGTCTCTCTGGTGGCTCATAATCACCCTATGCATGGCAGAGAGGGTGGTGCCAATATCGCTCGTTCTATTTTCTGTTCAGCTCGTTGATGAGTCAATATAAAAATGCCACAGCAACGGTGCACTCTTCTGTTTTTCCGTTACACTTCTCACCAGAAATTAATAGAGGAAGGCTGTGCATCTTGTGGCTGCTGTTTCTAAGATTTGCGTTTCAGTGTTTCAGTTAAATACCATTGAGTAGTTTAGAGGAAAACTGACTCGAGCTGTCATCATTACATTAGCATGCAAAAGCTTAGCATAATCGCGGAAAGAGGAAACTTAAAGAAGAAATCACTGTTAATGATCAACAAAACTTCTCCACACTGCGGAAACGTGGAATACACTGTTTCGCAGTTCTGGACTCTTGAAGCAAGTCAGACACAAAACGCCGTTTCAGTAGCGTTGAAGGGGTCGGAAACGGATCAAGAGCAAGGAGATGCGTGCTGTAGACCAACTGATGTCAGCGATTTTATTTAATACTAACTGAGTATCCAGCGTTGCCGGGGTGTGTATTTATTCTAATCTTCTATTAGTCCATCCCCTCCATACCTCTCTCTGTTCCTCTCACCCTTCTCTCTCTCTGTTCATCTCTTTCTCCTCCCACTCTCTGCCCATCTCTTTCCTCCTTTCTCTGCCCCTCTTTCCTTTCTTTGTCCACTTCCTCTTCTTCCCCTTCTCTGTCCATTTCATCCTCCTCTCTCTCCAGAATTGCCTTCTCCTCCCCCTTTCTCTGACGATCTCCTTCTCTCCCCTCTCTCTGTCCATCTCCTCCCCTTTCCTTCCTTTGTCCACCTCTCCTCTCCCCTCTCCATGCCCATTTCTTCCCTTTCAGTACATTTCCACATTCCCTTCTCTTAGCCCATCTCCTTCTTCCCCTATCTCCTACTTCCCACTCTTTGTCAGTCCATCACCTCCAACTCTCTTCTCCTTTCACTTTATCACCCCTAGCCGAATAACAGGTTGCTGGTTCTTATCCCCACAGTATTTCTTTCCGGATAATGAGTAGTATGTATACCAAGTTTGGTTGAAATCGATCCAGTGGTTTTGGAGGAGATATGCAACATACATACAGGCATAAAGTTTCATAATATGTTTTCATTTGCCGTTTGACAATCCAATATCTGAGAGATCAAAATTAAAAGTTTTACAGAAGAAATAAAAAACCAAATAACTATTCTTAGAAAAGAAATAATAGGTTACAAGTCACTAATTTCGCAATGAAAAATTGAAAATAACAAATTCAACAAAATAAATAAATAAATAAAAATCATAAATTACACGGAGAAATAGCTTTGACAAAGCATTTCACATTGTTAGATCAATGTCATTGTTCGCTGCCCTGCTAACAGTTTGAACTGTAGTTCCCAGGACGTTAGTCCATTTCCCAGCCTACGCTTCTTCTCTCGAAGCACTGTTAGCTTGCTCTGATTCTCCGTACTCAAGTTCCACGCTATCGGCGACGCTCCATCTCCGTACAGGGTAATTTGTACCCTGTCGTTGGTATAGTAGGAGCTTCGTAGCCACTATCATGGAAAATTTGTTAGACTTACAACTCTCTTTTCATACTCGATCCAAAAGAAAGAGTTGAAGATGGAAAAGTACACCTTCCCACACAGATCTGCAGGACTTAAGGCGTGATCGTGGTGTGTTATCTAGTAGGATATATATTGGAAGTACTCTTGGGAGTATGGAAAGAAAATTTGTTCCGTTGTGTAATTGTGGTCCGTATTCATCTGAGGAATGGCGGAGCGGTGTCTGTAAGGGCAAAGTGTTGGCGAGAGATTCAGGGTTCTATTTATAATCCGCATTGACTTGTTTGGATGAGAATCTATTTTGTTGGTATATTCGCTCCTGTGGAAAATTGGTGGATTTTATTCAGGAGCTGAATCCACTAGGGATTGTGCGGCGGTGCGTAGGATATGTACTTGCTCTCCCCACGCTAATATTGTGATTATATTATTTCTGGTCTTCAGTTTTGATCCAGTTTGCTGCAGCTATTTTTTGTAACGCAGACAAGCGTGAAGAGTGGTGACAAGGTATTTTGGATGATTGCTGTGGTTTATTTTTTGTAAATTGAAACATTCAGCTAAGCGTCTGTTAGGTGGTCTTTGAGATGGTCTTTGAGATGGAATGCGGAACTTCTTGTTTGGGCTGCATTAGGGTATATTTGACATTTATTAAAATATTTATTCAGCTTTTTCAGATCTGCTGCCTGAAAGCGTTCCACATTATCCAAATGTTTTGTGTAGATAACTATTGCCATGTCCTCAGTATAGAGGGCTTTAAGCTTCCCAGAAGATTATGGACTACGCTGAACCGCGTGAGGAAGGGGCTCGGAAGATGCAGGCATATGATGACGACATGGGGCCTCGCGAACGATCCTCAGCGCGAATGTGGACTCAACCAATCAATGGTCCACTTCATCCAGTGCACTGTGTATGGTTTTAATGGTGAACTGGTGTATTTTGAATTATGTAATTAAGTAATGCTGAATGTGTCATTTTACTGCTTTAATGCCGCAGTTTAATATTTCGCCTTGTAAATGCCGATCGAGTAAATAAATAAAATAAAAAATCATATGGGAATTTCTGTAAGGCATTTCAGAAGTTGAAACGTGAAATAGATTAAGAGCTAGTATTTAGCCTTGCTGAAGGCCAGTTTTGGTACAGAGGTAGCACCGATATCCAGCAGTGACTGCCAGAGCATTCATTGCAGTATTCACAGCTCCATAAGTAGGCCAGTATACTACTGGTAGTGGTGTGTTGAAACAATAGTGAGTTTTTCACTAATTTCAGTGCACTGCTATAGAATGCATTCACAAAAGAGCAGCCATCACTGGCAACTTGTTGTTAGTGATGGTTGCCACACCAAGAAGGACTGAGACAGAGCCTGACGAATTTCAATTCTACGTCACTCATAGCCGCTGACGCCAGTCAGTACTTCTTGTGGCTGTGCCTGAAGCTGACTTAACCTAACAAGAACCAGTCAGTCTAGACCGCAACAGGTTTCTGTCCTCATCCCTTCGAAATTTTATTAAAGTTACAGATCCGTGACTAGGCAATAGGCTAGTATTCGTTTTTGAAAACGTAATTGGAACAACTGGAACGCCTGTTGGCATCCAGACAGATTTTGTTAGATTACGGAAGAAGATCGCTGTTGTTCCAATTATGACTTCAAAAATTATGAACTAGAAGTGGTTACTGTCTGCTATTTAACTCAAGGACAATATAAACAACGGAGAAAAATACGTGGGATACACCCTATCAACAAGTTTCGACACCACAGCGCAGCGTTTAAAGTTGCACATTGAAAACAGGAATATGATTTTTATAAATTTTTTAAGAAACCAGAGGTTGTTGAGAGTTTTAAAGGGAGCATTTGACAACGACTGAATGAAACTGGGGAAACAAATACAGCAGAATACGAAAGGAGAGCTTTCAGTAATGAAATAGTGAAGAAGGCAGAGAATTAAATGGTTAAAGAGAGAAAGCCTAATATAAATCCTTGGAGAGTACAGAAGATATTGAATTTAACTGATGAAAGGAGAAAATATGAAACTGCAGTGAACGAAGCAGGCTAAAGGAAAAATAAACGTCTAAAGATGAGTGACAGTGAGCTGTGCTGCTACTCGCGTTGGTGCTGTTGTCGGTTTCCGCCCTTTCTTGGAGGCCAGACGGTATCGTTTAGTTGGATGGTTGCGGTTGTTTGTCTTCTTCTTGTGTTGACTGGCGCGTGTTCTGCCCGCTAGTGGCAGCAGCGGCGGTTATTGGTATGTAGTAACAGTTGCCCGATCTTTAGGGCGACGTCGTTGTTTTTATGGGTCGTGTGGGTGGCCAGTTCGGTTGGGGACCCAGGAGGAGCCAGGTCTGCTCAGTGCCAGAACACGCCGGGACTGCTGGCAGCACGCGTGGACTGCCGGATGGGAGGGCTGTGGTCACGAGAGTGCACGACCTCGTCGTAAACCGGATCCAGCAAGCTTTAAGATGAGTGCATTTGGATTCAAGTAGTGATTCCTTTCTCGTTCTGGGCACTCTGAAGACAGTATTCTGGGGACATAGTGCAGACCGCCGGTTCCGGCTTTGGCGTATTGTTCCATCGTTGCATTTGGTTTATTGGACGTCAGGTAGCTTCAGCAAGATTATCATTAGTCATTCGTTAGACTGGCACTAGTCTGAGCTACCATCTTGTGAAGTGAATGCAACTCTTCGCTGCCTGTCTCATCGCTCGCGAAAGTGTTTGTTGCCGGACCTTCTGAGAGGTCGATTCCTTTCTAAATGAGGTCTGATGGCCAGTAGTTCAGTGTAACGCTCCTTCAGTCCACGCCTTCTGCGGGTATAATCTGCCTCAATCAGTTAAGGAACTGATGTACTAGTCCTTGTGTTTTATTATTGTATTATTTATTACAATACCTTGTAATGCCTACATTAAAGGTTATATATGTCTAGTTAATAGTTCTGATCGCCTTTTGGAATAAATCTAGCAGTGTAGTGTCCAGTGGATGTTAAGGATTGTGTTACAAAGTTTACCATCATCTTATTTCACCCGTTTGGTGATCAGTTGCTTGTTTTTTATTAACCTTTGCTATTTTATTTACTGTTTTACAGCAGGTTTCTAAATTTTTGATATTATTGCCGTTGCTGGCGTGCAAGGCCTTCAGCTGTGATTGTGGTCATTTGTCATAAATTCTAATTTGGTATTTGTATTTGGGCAGTAAGCCTTCAAAACCTTATTTACGGCCATTCCTGGCGTTTGATGCCTTCTGCTGTGTTTGTGGCGACTTATCTTTGATATGTCAGAACCAGTAGTTTGTAAGTTGAAGCGAGTTTTTAACAGTTCTTAATTTATTGCCATTCCTGGCGTGTAAGGCCATCTGCTCGGATCAGAGTGGGTTGCTTTTAGAACATTGTCTGCTGTATCTGCATTTAATGGTGATTTGCAAAATTGTAACTCACTGAAGACACTATTATCTACACAGTTTTTTATTCCTTCATTAATAACGTATGGTATTTTTATTTATTGTTGAGTCTGGAATTACCAGTTTAAAATAAATTGTGTGTAACTGTAAAAGGCAACCAATAGTAACTGATTACGGCACCGTCGACAGTCGTAACCGAATCCTGCCTTCCCTTGACCACCAGGTATCAGACAAGAAGAGCGAAATGGTTAAGAAGGAATGGGCTGGAGCACTGACGTAAGGATATATATATATATATATATATATATATATATATATATATATATATATATATATATATATATATATATAAGGAGTACTAAAAGGAGTAGATGAGTTTTGCTATTTGGGCAGAAAAATAACTGATGACGGTCGAAGTAGAGAGGGTATAAACTGTAGACTGCCAGTGACAAGATAAGCCTTTCAGAAGAAGAAAAATTTTACATCGGATATAGATCTCATTGTTACGGAGTATTTTCTGAAGATGTTTGACTGGAGCGTAGCCATGTATACAAGTGAAACGTGGACGATAAGCAGTTCCTACAAGAAGAAAATAGAGGCTTTTGAAATGTAAATGCTGGTGATTAGGTGATTAGATAATGCAACGAACGTGAAGGTACTGAATACAATGGGGGAAAAAAGAGATGTGTGGCATAACTTGAGTAAAAGAAGGGATCGGTTCACAGGACACAGGAAACAAGAGATCTCAAATTTAGTATTGGAGGGAGGCCAAGGGGTGAATACAGTAAGCAGATTCGCAAGGATGTAGGTTGGAGTAGTTATTCATATATGAAGAGGCTCGGACAGGATAGAGTAGCGTGGAGAGCTGAATCAACTAATCTTCGGACTGAAGACGACACAACAAAAGTTTTTAATTTTCGAATGTCCTCGCATTTCTTTGAAGAAATTCTGAAAATATTTACACAGATTTTTGAAAGGAAAACGCTACTGTGTGCACCACCATGAGGAAAGCTGTTACTAAATCTTACTATCTTACTACAGCTTTAATGAACGGCATAGCGGAATCCAAAGAGATAATGTAGTATTATTCACGGACAGACAGTTTCGGTCAGGCGACCATCTTCAAGGGACCTACATTCAGTATTAAAGTTCTATAAGAAATACTAATGCCAAAATAATGAAGCTTCACCCTTGTATATAGCAATATCAGTAGCTGTAAAATGTAATCATCGTGGTGAATAATGAAATGATTATCAGACCTTCATGAACGCACGTTATGTGAGTATATATCTAAGAGTTTCAGAGTTGTTCACCGGTTTGATATCTAAAGATAGATTGAAATCAGTTGCACAGTAGAAAACCCACGCAACATGAGAAAGTGTCGGAGGGGGCAGTTGCCGCGTGTCAACGACGCCGTCCGATAGAACAGACGTCACTCGTGATGACGCCGCTGGTACGAATGGTTCACATGGCTCTGAGCACTATGGGACTTAACATCTGAGGTCATCAGTCCCCTAGACTTAGAACTACTTAAACCTAATTAACCTAAGGACATCACACACATCCATGCCCGAGGCAGGATTCGAACCTGCGACCGTAGCCGTCGCGCGGTTCCAGACTCAAGCGCCTACAACCGCTTGGCCACACCGGCCGGCTGTTTGGAAGGTAGTCATGAAGGTAGTCATGTGTGCGAAAAGTTACAAGAGTCGGTTAGGGACCGTGTCCGGATGGCCGATGCTGTTAAGGTAATCATTCGTGAGAAGCGGTAAATCCAGGTTTGAGTTCCAGTTCGGAACAAATTTTCAACTTTCGCCATTGCAGTAATACAATGTCCTACGCGGATAACCGTCACGACTTCTCATCCAACCCTTCCCTTTCGTTCCCTTGCTCCTTTCTATATATCAACAACTTTGTTTCCGTCCCCTTGTCATCTTGCCTGACGGTATCTCCGCCTGAACGGCTCTATAAAGTTCTGTTGCCTGTGATAGGTTCGCCGGACCAAAAATTAGCCACTCCCAGTAGAAATGTCTGTAGCTTTGGTAATGGCTTCGGTTCGGCGATGAAATGAGTTTCTTCGGTATGCCACACGAAATGATGAAACCAGACCAGATATGTAGATCGAAAATTAACAGTATTTGGTACATTTTATTGGTGACAGTGTAGTGTATTTTACTACTTGATAGCCGGCCATTATGGCCGAGCGGTTCTAGGCGCTTCAGTCTGGAACCGCGCGACCACTACGGTCGCAGGTGCGAATCCTGCCTCGAGGATGGATGTGTGTGATGTCCTTAGGATAGTTAGGTTTAAGTAGTTCTATGGGACTGATGACCTCAGTTGTTGAGTCCCATAGCGCTCAGAGCCATTTGAACCATTTGAACTACTTGATAACCATGAATGATGATGGATTTTATGCTGTTTGACACCCCTGCACTATTGTTTCTTATTAGCGACTCATTCGCTGTCTGACTTCAATAATGGAATGTGTCCGTTGCTATTCACCCACGGTTCGCAGGATTTCGTGAGTGAAAAGGACAATCTGACTTTCAACGACCTATGCTTTCTACCTCCGTGCTAACTTGTGGACAGAGGCTTTTTTTTTCTCAAGGAAATGGTGCACTGCAAACCAAACTATTCGCTCTGATTTTAACGAGGCACATGAGGCTTCGTTTCTATTTTTCCAATAATCGCTTAGCGTAAAATCAGTGCGTGAATTTGTTCATTCCACAAAACTCAGAAATAATTTTTAAGCTTAAATTACCTTTAAGGTTTGTGTAAAACATTTCTGACACAAAGATATATTCACTGAAGCCATAAACTGTGAAGTAGTTTAATATCCGAAGCAGCTTTTTCTTTTTATCCGGAAAGTAATAATTGCTCTCACCAGCGATGGGGGATACACAGCAGCAGCTGCACTCCGTGGCCGTAACGTATTACTCTGCATTGCGCCAAGCACATAATTTCCGAAATAATGGCACCGTCCTTATAAAGAGTTCGCAAACGGCTCTAAATATTAATTCGCACGATGCAGCGAGAAACGTGTAAATGAATTGTGGGTTAAGGCTGCCGTATCGCGGACGAGTTTGTCTTCTCGGGATATATCCCCTGCACAACTGTTTCCTAGTAGCGACTCATTCGCCGTCTGGATTCTGCAACGCCGATGTGCTTGCTGACGTGTGATCGCAAAGTCGGTCTTTTCCTGCGCTTGATGTCGGTGGGCGACGGTTGAAGCAGCGCCTACTGTGATGCAGGCACTGACGTTTCGTTTTCGCAATCGGATGCCGTTAGAAGATTGTCGAGGAACTGGAGTTGGTGATAATCAGAGATGAGCTTTATTGAGCAAATTCTGGTTTCGTTTGACTGAGACAATGTGGCTCTGGCAAAAGAATCTTACGAATTGTCCCACTCAGGTTTTCTTCATATCTGGAGGGCAGTGACCAGATTTCCTAAAGCAGTACGTTGTGCATCTAAAAGAAAATTAAAACAGAAAACGCCTTTGAAGATTTTATGGCGAACCTGCTGTGTGGTTGGGCTGAAGAGTTTGTGGCAAGCAGAGTATAGCATAAGAGAAATCTTCGGACGTAAAAGTAACTTCTGGCGCACCTGCAGAGAGTGTTCTGGCACCATTCCAGAAAAAGCAGCTGAAGATATTGTTAAGGATGTCTTTCAAAGAATTATTAAGTGATTCTCAGAAAATGTACTCTCCCTTAATTTTGAAAAAAAAAAACAAAAACTCACTATATCAAGTTCTGTACACCGAACAGAGTCACTGTTATGTATGAGGAGGAACTATGTGCCTCATCGAAAAAGGGTGACCCGGCTGAGTCACGCAATTTGACTCTTAGTGTGATCACGAGGTGTGCCTCTTAATTGCACTCATTGATCACGTAGGCTGACGTGAGGATTAATGATCTATACTTGACGGGATGTATATGGAACATCTTAGGTAATCAGAAAGTTGTACACAGGAATACAATTAAATACTTATCTTTTATTCAGCATCAGCGATGAATGTCGATCTTGACTTTGTAAAACAATATTTACAAGTTCAGTTATAAACTGAACTGCGAATACTTCCTTACAATTCTGATTGCTTCACACATATAGATCAGTTGTCAATGCATAAACTGTATGTGGCGCCTGGTTAGGTCGTAGCTACTGACTTAGCTGAAGGCTATGCTAACTAGCGTCTCTGCAAATGAGATCTGAGAAGCTACAGCAGGTGAACCATTCCTATTAAAGTCGGCTGTAGAACTGTCCAGTGCGCTAGCTTGTCTCGTAAGGCCAGCCGAGTGGCGGCGCTCGGTCTGCTAGCGTCGACAGTGGCGACTCGCGGGTCCCATGTGTACTGAGGGACCGCGGCCGGTTTGAAGCCTACAAAGCCTACAACCTAGCCAGTGTGGTGCCTTGCGGTGACACCACAGTCATACCGACAACTGATGTAGCGTATGAACAGGGCTCAGTTGACAGTTCTCCAAATTTTTGGGTCCTCACATTGATGACAACTTGAACTGGAAGAAGCATATTACTGAGCTTCTGATCCTGGCGGAGGTTCGAGCCCTCCCTCGGGCATTGATGTGTGTGTTTGTCCTTAGGATAAGTTAGGTTAAGTAGTGTGTAAGCTTAGGGACATATGATCTTAGCAGTTAAGTCCCATAAGATTTCACACGCATTTGAACAATTGAACACTACTCCGACGTTTCCGAGAAAATCGCAAGAGAAGTAGCACTTGTCTGTAATGTAGTAAGTTCAGCTTCTTTCGCTCTTCGTATAATCGCTAGTCTTCGTAATAAACAGATCAGCCTCCTAACGTACTTTGCATATTCCCATTCAATAATGTCTTATGGAATAGTTTTCTGCGGTAACTCACCACTTAGACACAAAGTATTGATTGCACAAAAGAGAGCAGTGAGAATAATTAGTGGTGTTCACCCAAGGACATCATGTCGACACCTTTTCAAGGGGTTAGGTATTTTATCTGCACCATCAGGGTACATATATTCTTTAATGAAATTCGTTACAAACAATCCATCTCAATTCGCGAAAACCAATGATGTTCATACGTGCAACACTAGAGGAAAAAGTGACCTTTCCTATCCGTTGTTGAAGCTGTCAGTTGCTTAGAAAGGAGTACATTATTCAGCAACAAACATTTTTGTTCATTTGCCCAACAACATAAAGTGTCTGGCAGGTAGCAGATCAATTTTTAAATCTAGCATAAAATCATTTCTTTTGGACAACTCCTTCTACTAGTTCCTAGATAACAGGACGCAGCATGTTATTCTCAATGGAGAGAAGTCTTCCGAAGTAAGAGTGATTTCAGGTGTGCCGCAGGGGAGTGTCATCGGACCGTTGCTATTCACAATATACATAAATGACCTGGTGGATGACATCGGAAGTTCACTGAGGCTTTTTGCAGATGATGCTGTGGTGTATCGAGAGGTTGTAACAATGGAAAATTGTACTGAAATGCAGGAGGATCTGCAGCGAATTGACGCATGGTGCAGGGAATGGCAACTGAATCTCAATGTAGACAAGTGTAATGTGCTGCGAATACACAGAAAGATAGATCCTTTATCATTTAGCTACAAAATAGCAGGTCAGCAACTGGAAGCAGTTAATACCATAAATTATCTGGGAGTACGCATTAGGAGTCATTTAAAATGGAATGATCATATAATGTTGATTGTCGGTAAAGCAGATGCCAGACTGAGATTCATTGGAAGAATCCTAAGAAAATGCAATCCGAAAACAAAGGAAGTAGGTTACAGTACGCTTGTTCGCCCACTGCTTGAATACTGCTCAGCAGTGTGGGATCCGTACCAGATAGGGTTGATACAAGACATAGAGAAGATCCAACGGAGAGCAGCGCGCTTCGTTACAGGATCATTTAGTAATCGCGAAAGCGTTACGGAGATGATAGATAAACTCCAGTGGAAGACTATGCAGGAGAGACGCTCAGTAGCTCGGTACGGGCTTTTGTCAAAGTTTCGAGAACATACCTTCACCGAAGAGTCAAGCAGTATATTGCTCCCTCCTACGTATATCTCGCGAAGAGACCATGAGTATAAAATCAGAGAGATTAGAGCCCACACAGAGGCATACCGACAATCCTTCTTTCCACGAACAATACGAGACTGGAATAGAAGGGAGAACCGATAGAGGTACTGAAGGTACCCTCCGCCACACACCGTCAGGTGGCTTGCGGAGTATGGATGTAGATGTAGATGTAGATGTAGATGTACTTCATGGTCGAGTTTCTGTTTCAGAAATTAACAAAAAATGTACCTCTAAATGTAGTTGCATGTGTAGAACTAAAAATTTCAGTAATATTGATATTAGCACTATTCATGTGTGTATATATATATCTTGTAATCTTACTTGTTACACGTAAAATAAAATAATTGGGAAAATGATCTATGGAACATGACATAACTAAAACTAACTAAACTAACTAAAACATTAGCTTTCACAATAGACTCAGCCTGCCAAAAAAGGCGAGGTATCAAGAAGATGTGGTAAGATGTCAATTAACTTCATCCACCTACACACCGTTGGCGAGCTGCAGTTCTCTTATTAGTGTTGTTTGTGTTAAGTGCTGTCAACAGTCCTGGTAGAGTATATAAGGGTCGTAAACACGGCCAGATGTGGAGTGATCATTGTGAAGGACACGGAGGTGCCGCATACTTGTACGAGAAAGCGTTATCAGTAACTGACGACTTTGGAAAGAGGACCTGTTGTGGGTCTCCACTTGGCAGTCAGGTCGAATCGCGGAATATTCAGATTTGTTGGGCTTTCGGATGTGACAGTGGTCGGCAGGGGAACGTGAGGGCAGTCACACACGTCGTCAAGGTGTCAGTCGAACACATCTGACTACCTCAGGGCAGTATCACCGTGTTGTGCACCAAGCACACCATAAACGCTTCACATCAGCTCCTGCCCTCCGAGGACGAATAATGGATCTCGATCTTTGTCATATTGAACCATTGCTCAGAGGCTATATGCAGCCAGAATAGGGAATTACTGTCCCAAGCGTAGGTTTCTGTTAAGGCCAGGTTCTCACTCAAATTAGCAAAAAATAGGCCAAGTTCGGAAGTTTCTTTTGAGACAGTGGAAGGACATGCAAAGGATCTGTTTGGGGATTATAATTGATTATACTGCGAACTTTAAATTAAAAGGAAGGTCAGCGATGGGCGTAATATTGATGGATTATTGATAGAAAAATCGACTTTCAAACACATAGTGATCATCAAAAAAGGTTCAAATGTGTGTGGAATCTTATAGGACTTAACTGCTAAGGTCATCAGTCCCTAAGCTTACACACTACTTAACTTAAATTATCCTAAGGACAAACACACACACCCATGCCCGAGGGAGGACTCGAACCTCCGCAGGGACCAGCCGCACAGTCCATGCTGCAGCGCCACAGACCGCTCGGCTAATCCCGCGCGGCCATAGTGATCATCTTCAGTGCTGCGGTGTGCAAATTAAACTCATAGACACTGGTATCAAGTTATCAGTAACCAAAACTGAGAAGCGAGTTATTGTGATCGCTTCTCAGTTTTGGTTACAAGATGATCACTATGTGATTGAAAATCGATTTTGCTATCAATAAACCATCAATATTGCGGCCAACGCTGACCTTCCTCTTAATTTATCATATATGGTCGTTGTGCACACAGCACTCCATGGAGTCGCCAATCAACTGTGAACTTTATTTTGGATTTTCAATACAAATAAGAAACATGGCGCCCATAATTATGGTTTGTTCAAGGGCTTGCGAATACTACACTAACTTTGTGGGAGCTTATACGTAAGCACAACCAATAACCTTAAATTTAACGATATGGTGTTAACTCCAAATTTGATTTCGATTTTTGTGGGTTTGTTTCAAAATGTACGGCTTTACAAACAATAATTAATATTAGCAAATTTTCCTATGTTATAGGTGTAAGCTCCCAGAAAAAGTGTTTTCTTTTCGTGGGTGAAAGGTAGAAATTAATAGGTTCAACCATTTTTATTTTATGCTGTACGCAATTTTAAAAAATCTTTTCTTGAGAAAACCTGTTTAAATTAGAAAAGAATTTTATTTGTATTATTGGTTCAGTTTGCATAAAAGCTACATGTTTTTGTATTCTTTTCATGTTGCTGAACACAAATCTGACTATATTTTCAAAAAGTGGATAATTCAATACGGTGGACCAAAAGATATGTTCTGACCAGTAGAAGTAGGGTAGTGGGGTTTTCAGGACACTTTTGATATCAAATTGATATTCAAATTAATTAAATTGATCAATTAATCACCCCCATCCCCATCCCTGATCATGCCCACCCCCACCCCTGGATGACATCACGTGTTTTCCCAGCTGCACATGTGCCCCCATCCACTCCTCCCCCTACCACCCCCTTTCCTCCCTGCCTCCAAACTACCCTATTGGCGGATATTGCGAATTTTGGCGGGAATTTCGAATTTTGGCGGAAGTTTCTTTGTACCAGGTCTGTGCTGACATCCCACCCCCCACCCCCACCTGGGAATTGGTGGGAGAAGGACTCACCCTGTACTGGATAGGATGGACGAATGTTTTTATTTAAACAGTCATTTAAATAATTAGAGGCAGTGCCTCCATCCAGTGTTTTCACCATGGGGTCTGGGGTCCAACTAACATAGTACACAGCACTGCCACCAAAAGGCGCCGTCATCCCTCCTGTGATGTAATCCCAGATGGCGGTCTGGAAGGGAAAAATGGTGGGAAAAGGACTCAGTCTGTACTGGGCTGCTGGAGAGAGGAAGGAGTGTACTTTATTTATTTTTTGAAAAATTTATTTAGAGACGGATTTCACATAGTTTATTTATTACGCTGATACAAAACACTCACCCTGATGTGCTTGAGGTCGCAGTAGATAGTCTGCAGACCTGCAAACTACTCGTAAATAATGCATTACACTGATGTGCAGCGATGCAAACAACTGTAAATTACCGAAGTAATGCAGTACACAGTATACAGACGTGCAAACTACTTGCAGATTACCAAAATAACGCATGTGTATCGCTGTGCAATCATGCTCACAATTCTTAAACACCCGACAATAATGCAGTGCTCAAATACTCAGTGCACGTAAAAACCGCAACGTATCGGCGACACGAACCCCGATCTTCGTTGGCAGAAAGCCCAAGTGTACTCACCTAACGCAATTAAATCACCAGAGGCACTTGGAATTGACGGGTAATTAAAAATGGCGGTGCCCTTTCTGGGACTCTAACCCTGATTCTACTGGATGGAAAGCACAAGTGCACCAACTAACAAATGGAAACTGTCCAGATGCAGGAGAATAAGGTTAGGTTAGTATAATTAATTTATTTTGGTCGGGAAATTGATGCAAATATCGATCCTAATTATGTAACTAATCACAAAGTTCGGTCCTAATTACACAACTATATGCATAGCGCTACACAAGGACGGCAAAAAGCGTAATATTTTTAATAAAAATTATACCAGCTGTGTCCCACCTTCATCCAGTTTAAATATGGATGTACAAAGATAAGCATAATATGTCGCAAAAACTGACGATACCGTACAACTGGTGTTATCCTGCTGGGAAACAATTTCGCAATACCACTCGAAATGAGCGACAGAAACACTCAAACTCTACCCTACACCTGCAAGCTGACGGGAAAAAGGCTGGGGTGTAAGGTACTGTCTTTATTCTTTTTGGCGGGAAGTATATTCACGTGACGAGATGCTCTGTTGGACACATATGAGTTTAAAAAGTACACTACTGGCCATTAAAATTGCTACACCAAGAAGAAATGCAGAGGATAAACGGGTATTCATTGGACAAATATATTATACTAGAACTGACATGTGATTACATTTTCACGCAAGTTGGGTACATAGATCCTGAGAAATCAGTACCCAGAACAACCACCTCTGGCCATAATAACGGCCTTGATACACCTGAACAATGAGTCAAACAGAGCTTCGATGGCGTGTACAGGTACAGCTGCCCATGCAGCTTCAACGCGATACCACAGTTCATCAAGAGTAGTGACTGACGTATTGTGACGAGCCAGTTGCTCGGCCACCATTGACCAGACGTTTTCAATTGGTGAGAGATCTGGAGAATGTGCTGGCCAGGGCAGCAGTCGAACATTTTCTGTATCCAGAAAAGCCCGTACAGGACCTATAACATGCGGTCGTGCATTATCCTGCTGAAATGTAGGGTTTCGCAGGGATCGAATGAAGGGTAGAGCCACTGGTCGTAACACATCAGAAATGTTCCAAGTGCCGTCAGTGTGAACAAGAGATGACCGAGACGTGTAAGCAATAGTACCCCATACCATCAAGCCGGGTGATACGCCAGTATGGCGATGACGAATACACGCTTCCAATGTGCGTTCACCGCGATGTCGCCAAACACGGATGCGACCGTCATGACGTTTTGCCATTCGTGCACCCAGGTTCGTCGTTGAGTATACCATCGCAGGCGCTCCTGTCTGTGCAGCATCAATGGTTACCGCAACCATGGTCTCCGAGCTGATAGTCCATGGTGCTGGAAACGTCGTCGAACTGTTCGAGCAGATGGTTGTTGTCTTGCAAACGTCCCCATCTGTTGACTCAGGGATCGAGACGTTACAGCCATGCGGATAAGATGCCTGTCTTCTCGACTGCTAGTGATAGGAGGCCGTTGGGATCCAGCAGGGCGTTCCGTATTACCCTCCTGAACCCAACGATTCCATATTCTGCTAACAGTCATTAGATCTCGATCAACAATGTCGCGATATGATAAACCGCAATCGCAAAAGGCTACAATCCGACCTCTATCAAAGTCGGAAATGTGATGGTACGCATTTCTCCTTCTTACATGAGACATCACAACAACGTTTCACCAGGCAACGCCGGTCAACGGCTGTTTGTGTATGATAAATCGGTTTTAAACTTTCGTCATGTGAGCACGTTGTAGGTGTCGCCACCGGCTCGAACCTTGTGTGAATGCTCTGAAAAGCTAATGATTTGCATATCACAGTATCTTGTTCCTGTCGGTTAAATTTCGCGCCTGTAGCACGTCATCTTCGTGGTGCAGCAGTTTTAATGGAAGTAGTGTATATTACTTCTAAACATACAGCAACTGTCGCTCTTTGACATCGGTGTTCGCTAAAGACACCCACTAAAAATCACCCTACAGCTCAGCTAACTGAAGTCAATACTCGCAATCACAGCAGATGGAAAAACTTCTTATTAAACTTCTAAATTGTCATGAAAAAACCAGCACTTGTAAGAAACGGGTCATAATCCAGCACATGTACTGGGGAAAATCATCGTCCTAAAATACGCAAAGTGGGTGGTAGTTGAACATGCCTTCTCCTCCATGTGCAATCACAAACTGCCGAAAATCGGGTCCCTCTCCCCTCCCTCCCTCCAACCACCTATGGGATGGGTGGATGGAGGGAGGGAAGGAGCTACTCCGCTGACAGCCTCCGGCATGTGCTGGCAGCTGTCCGCCTTGAGGTGATCGTCCTTCAGCAACACACAAGCAGGTATAGCTAACTAAACAATAGGGGATGGAAGAACGACTGTGCCGAATGCATCTTGGTCGTCTAAAGTATAGTGACACAGCCGCCCCTAATGGTCATGGGGTGCACCTGTGACGACGAGCTGTCACAGACTAGACAGGTCGCCAATGCCTCCAATAGGCCTCTCATTCTGCGATGGAAAACACTTTTGTTTAACGTGACATAGGACGCTCCAGATGGGACCACCAGAAAGCCACTGTCTCATAGGGAAGTTGCCCGCCATTCTGTGCTGGACTATTTAACATCAATTCAATTCCTATAGTAAAGCAACTATCAAAAAACAGGAAAAAAACATTCGCGGCGATAATAAATGTTCTCTTCCCATGAATATAGACAAAGCCCATTTTCATTTAGTTTTATGAGCAAAACCGTTATAGAATCCTGGAAATTGAAATAAGAACACCGTGAATTCATTGTCCCAGGAAGGGGAAACTTTATTGACACATTCCTGGGGTCAGATACATCACATGATCACACTGACAGAACCACAGGCACATAGACACAGGCAACAGAGCATGCACAATGTCGGCACTAGTACAGTGTATATCCACCTTTCGCAGCAATGCAGGCTGCTATTCTCCCATGGAGACGATCGTAGAGATGCTGGATGTAGTCCTGTGGAACGGCTTGCCATGCCATTTCCACCTGGCGCCTCAGTTGGACCAGCGTTCGTGCTGGACGTGCAGACCGCGTGAGACGACGCTTCATCCAGTCCCAAACATGCTCAATGGGGGACAGATCCGGAGATCTTGCTGGCCAGGGTAGTTGACTTACACCTTCTAGAGCACGTTGGGTGGCACGGGATACATGCGGACGCGCATTGTCCTGTTGGAACAGCAAGTTCCCTTGCCGGTCTAGGAATGGTAGAACGATGGGTTCGATGACGGTTTGGATGTACCGTGCACTATTCAGTGTCCCCTCGACGATCACCAGTGGTGTACGGCCAGTGTAGGAGATCGCTCCCCACACCATGATGCCGGGTGTAGGCCCTGTGTGCCTCGGTCGTATGCAGTCCTGATTGTGGCGCTCACCTGCACGGCGCCAAACACGCATACGACCATCATTGGCACCAAGGCAGAAGCGACTCTCATCGCTGAAGACGACACGTCTCCATTCGTCCCTCCATTCACGCCTGTCGCGACACCACTGGAGGCGGGCTGCACGATGTTGGGGCGTGAGCGGAAGACGGCCTAACGGTGTGCGGGACCGTAGCCCAGCTTCATGGAGACGGTTGCGAATGGTCCTCGCCGATACCCCAGGAGCAACAGTGTCCCTAATTTGCTGGGAAGTGGCGGTGCGGTCCCCTACGGCACTGCGTAGGATCCTACGGTCTTGGCGTGCATCCGTGCGTCGCTGCGGTCCGGTCCCAGGTCGACGGGCACGTGCACCTTCCGCCGACCACTGGCGACAACATCGATGTACTGTGGAGACCTCACGCCCCACGTGTTGAGCAATTCGGCGGTATGTCCACCCGGCCTCCCGCATGCCCACTATACGCCCTCGCTCAAAGTCCGTCAACTGCACATACGGTTCACGTCCACGCTGTCGCGGCATGCTACCAGTGTTAAAGACTGCGATGGAGCTCCGTATGCCACGGCAAACTGGCTGACACTGACGGCGGCGGTGCACAAATGCTGCACAGCTAGCGCCATTCGACGGCCAACACCGCGGTTCCTGGTGTGTCCACTGTGCCGTGCGTGTGATCATTGCTTGTACAGCCCTCTCGCAGTGTCCGGGGCAAGTATGGTGGGTCTGACACACCGGTGTCAATGTGTTCTTTTTCCATTTCCAGGAGTGTAGTTTTTAGCTTCGTGGCGTCGCATCTCATTATTTTATGACATCCAGCGAAGTGCACTGCCACTGATCACAAGATCACAAATGATGCATAAACTACGAATCATCACAGAATGTCCTCGTTATTTGGAAATTAAATTGACCATGAGAGTCACTTGGCATGGTGAGTAATTTTTTTTCTGTAGTCGGATTACACTCACCAGGTAGGTCAAATGGGAATCCGTGGAGGGAACGCGATTGTCTTTTCGAGGAACACTATTGAGAAATGACATCTGAAGCTGACCACAGAGGGATTCTATAGCCCACAACATACATTTCGTGGAAGGACCGTGCTATTAAAAACACGATGGTCGCGACTAAGTTACCGTCACCCTGCATAAAAAGTGGTCTTGAGTCTAGAGGTACACACACGAGCTGCTGATAGTGTAACGGTTTCTGGTAGAAATTCTGTCTGCGATTTGGAATCAAATCTATCAATTCAACTACTTACTTGCGTTGGATCCTGTAGAGACATCTTTTAATGATAACAGCCACTGGTGAATCATATTCGCGGCACTCTCATATCTTGAAATGAGTCACCTTTCTGTCTCTCAGGGTGCATTCATGTCTATCACCCAAACATATGAGGCGATCCTATTAAATACACAGGTATTGGTTCATTGGAGCAGGTGGCTCGTCATCGAAGTCGCTCACACAAGACAGTTCCTGTATTGCTCCTTCATAAGCAGTTTAATACATTGTCTTTTTTTTCGGTTGTAACACATCCAATCAGTGTACACCGCCACACTACCACGACTTAGAGATCTGTGACAGCTGCTGCTACACCGACATTAACACGCTTCGATCCTCTGCTCTCACAGAAAACTGAACATTGCATGGCATAAACCGTACAGCTACCACACCACAGGTGGGTAGAAATAAAGCACAGACGTGATGTTTCCCTTTGACAAAAATATGGAAGACATATCAACATATGGAAACTGGAAGAGACTGCGGTATTGTGGAGCGCTTCCAACCACTATTTTAAGGTTATTACCTGTACAGTCAATCTCATCTTCCCATCGAAAGGGTAGCGGGTGACTCAGTGCTCCTTTTCGAAAAGCATAGTTCCTTCATTTTACAGTCATGTACATGATTACTGTTCCGGTATTGACCATCGCCGGAAGGTGCTGTTCATAACACATATAAGATAGCACAAATCAAAAGAGGTGCTGTTATCGTAATGGTGAAAAATAATAAATAAAAATAAAAACGTGTGTAATATATCGCAACATACGTAAATAGGACGAGTCTGTAGCAATGGGAACGCTTCCAAACAACTGTATTAAGGTGATGACCTCTAAATTTAATCCCATGTTCCACAGTGACAAGTAGGAGATATGCAGTGTTCCGTCAAGGTTCCCTCCGTCTCAATGGAGTGGTGTCAGTCAATCGTTGTGCGGTAATCAACAGCGTACCCAGATTGGGATCCGCATCACACAGGATTGATAGAGGAAATGGAGACGATCCTAAGTAAAGCAACGAATTTCGTTAAAGGTTCGTGCAGTAAGCGCGAAAGCGTCACGAAGATGCTGAGTCAGCTCCAGTGGCATATGCTGCAAGAGAGGCGCTCTGAATCAGTGTGTGCTCTTTATTAGTGAAGTTCCGAGAGTCTGCGTTCCTAGAGGAGTCAAGCAATATAATACTTCCTCTGACATATATATCGTGAAGAAGCCTTGAAGATAAAATAAGAGAGATCCGAGCTCGCATGGAGGCTTACCATCAATCATTCTTCCTGCAAACCATTCGCAACTGGAACAGGAAAATGGAGAAGTAACAATGATACACAAAGTAAGCTCAAAAGTACCCTCCTCCACACACTGTAACGTGGCTTGGGCAGTGCAGATTAGATGAAGCTGTAGCCTGTGGATACAGAATGTGCGCAGCTACTGTTACCTATGCGACGGTTTACTTACGATAACCACCAGTACTGAATTTTTATTCTAGCTTGCAGTATAAAGATAGGAGGGCATGTAGAAAAAACTGCTGGGGGGGGGGGGGGGACCCAAACAGATGAGGGGGGAGAGGGGGGAAGCTGATGGAGCGAGAGGGCACAGGAAAAGGTGGGAGCAGAGCAGATGCGAGAAAGGAGTAGGGAAGACAGTGGATGGGAAAGAAAAAGGACTTGGGGGGGGGGGGGAGAGAATGGAGTCAGGGAGTGGGTAGGTGGGGAAAAAACAGGATGGAAGGGGGGTAGAAGGAGCCCTGGGAAAAGGACAAGGGGAGTTATCATAGTTGATAGGAGGGATAAATGGAGAGAGAGAGGGCATCATCTTGGAGGGGGAGTTGATGGAAGCCACCTTGGGAAAGAAAATGGTTTAGAAGTGGAGGGTAGGGGGGACACAACGGTGAAGGCACAGTAGTGGGTGGGGAATGGAGAGGAGAGGAGCAACCAGGGGATGAGGGGGATCAAGTCGGCAGGAGTTTTAGAGGACAGAGATATGTTCGAGGAAAAGTAGCAGATGGGGGAAAGGAATCAGGTCATAGAGTATCTGCATGGGGGATGGGAGGCATATACAGAAGGCGAGGCGGAGTGCATGGCACTCGAAGATCTGGAAGGACTTCCCCCCCCCCCCCCCTGGCGGGACTGGCATAACAAAGAATGGGATGGATTAAGGATTTGTAGGTGTGGAGGATGGCAGAGGAGTTCAACCCCCATGTTCGGCCAGTGAGGAGTTTAAGGAGTTGGCGGTGGTTGTGGGCTTTGGATTGGATAAAGTGTAGATGAGGGATCCAGGTGAGGAGATGGTCAATGGTGAGGCCAAGATAGGTGAGGGTGGGGGAGAGGCGGACAGAACGGCTGCAGATGGTAAGGGAAAAATCAAGGAGCTGGAAGTAGCGAGAGGTACGACCTATGATGATTGCCTGGGTCTTGGAAGGATTGATTTTCAGGAGCCACTGGTTACACCACACGGCAAAAAGGTCAAGGCGATTCTGGACAACGTGCTGGGACTGTTGAAGGGTAGGAGCGAAGGCGGTGTCATCGGCATACTGCAGAAGATGGACTGTAAGGGGGGGGGGGGGAGTGGTTGGGGTATATCTGCCATGTACAGGAGGTAGAGAGGAGAGGACAGAGCCTTGGGGCACACCCGCAGAGCGGTAGAAGGTGCGGGAATCGGCGTTATGGATGGTAACATAGGAGGGACGGTGGGTGAGGAAGGAGGTAATTAGACGGACATAGTTGATAGGAAGGGCGTGGCTGGGATGCGAGACACAGTCGTAGGCCTATTCGAGGTCGAGGGAGACAAAAATGGCGGGGCGACGGGAGCTGGAGGGAGAGGAGATGAGTGAGGTGTAGGAGTTGGTCATCGGCAGGCAAGGAAGGTCGAAAGCCACATTGTGTATTGGGGAGGAGATGGAGCCGGTGGAGGTGGTGATGGATGCGCTGAGTAAGGATGGATTTCAAGAGCTTGCTGAACACCGAGGTCTACATCTACATCTACATCTACATCTATACTCCGCAAGCCACCCAACGGTGTTTGGCGGAGGGCACTTTACGTGCCACTGTCATTACCTCCCTTTCCTGTTCCAGTCGCGTATGGTTCGCGGGAAGAACGACTGTCTGAAAGCCTCTGTGCGCGCTCTAATCTCTCTAATTTTACATTCGTGATCTCCTCGGGAGGTATAAGTAGGGGGAAGCAATATATTCGATACCTCATCCAGAAACGCACCCTCTCGAAACCTGGCGAGCAAGCTACACCGCGATGCAGAGCGCCTCTCTTGCAGAGTCTGCCACTTGAGTTTGTTAAACATCTCCGTAACGCTATCACGGTTACCAAATAACCCTGTGACGAAACGCGCCGCTCTTCTTTGGATCTTCTCTATCTCCTCCGTCAACCCAATCTGGTACGGATCCCACACTGATGAGCAATACTCAAGTATAGGTCGAACGAGCGTTTTGTAAGCCACCTCCTTTGTTGATGGACCACATTTTCTAAGGACTCTCCCAATGAATCTCAACCTGGTACCCGCCTTACCAACAATTAATTTTATACGATCATTCCACTTCAAATCGCTCCGCACGCATACTCCCAGATATTTTACAGAAGTAACTGCTACCAGTGTTTGTTCCGCTATCATATAATCATACAATAAAGAATCCTTCTTTCTATGTATTCGCAATACATTACATTTGTCTATGTTAAGGGTCAGTTGCCACTCCCTGCACCAAGTGCCTATCCGCTGCAGATCTTCCTGCATTTCGCTACAATTTTCTAATGCTGCAACTTCTCTGTATACTACAGCATCATCCGCGAAAAGCCGCATGGAACTTCCGACACTATCTACTAGGTCATTTATATATATTGTGAAAAGCAATGGTCCCATAACACTCCCCTGTGGCACGCCAGAGGTTACTTTAATGTCTGTAGACGTCTCTCCGTTGATAACAACATGCTGTGTTCTGTTTGCTAAAAACTCTTCAATCCAGCCACACAGCTGGTCTGATATTCCGTAGGCTCTTACATATAGGGCGATAGGAAGAGGCTTGTTGGGTTCGGAGAACATCAGGATATGGGAGGTTTTCCACAGGTCGTGGTAGAAGCTGGTGGCAAGAACTGCATTGTGGAGGGTGGAAAGGACGGCAAGGAAGGAGGGAGGGCGGTGTTTGAGATGGCTGTAGGTAACGCGGTCGTGGCCGGGAGCGGTGTTGCATTTAGTGCGGAGTGTGCCTCGCCACAGATCTTACTCAATATTTTATGAGCCTCAGCTGCAGATTTTGTTCATGTTAAAGCACAAAATTTAAACTCTCCACAAATATTGAGAACTGGGCTCTAAGTAGATATGTATAATCGAGATTAACTTTGTGATGCAATCAGAAATGGGCAAATATTTTGCCTAAGCTTATTCTATGACACTTATGACCTATCACCTGCGCCATGCTTGGCACTGCTGCCATCTATTGCAAAACAGCGGAAGCAGAGTTGTAGACCTAATATACTGCATAAGTTACGTATTTGTAACGAACAAGACAGTATCCAGAAGCGCTGTGCGAGATAAAAATAACTGTGTAACGATACCAGGGCGGCAATCTACCGGCAGCCAAAGAATTTCAGTGTGCAATCTCAACTGCACATGTTATGAAGTTTGAAATAATATATTATCAGTATTGTATTTGCAATCTATCTGACTGACGTGTTCAATTTATTATGAACCAGGTTCAAATGGCTCTGAGCACTATGGGACTTAACTTCTGAGGTCATCAGTCCCCTAGAACTTAGAACTACTTAAACCTAACCAACCTAAGGACATCACATACATCCATGCCCGAGGCAGGGTTCGAACCTGCGACCGTAGCGGTCTCGCGGTTCCAGACTGCAGCGCCTAGAACCGCTCGGCCACCCCGGCCGGCTATTATGAACCAGAGCATTGTTTAGTATTGACTATAATTAATTCTGAACTGAAGCTCGACAAGGAACATGAAAGGTAGGAAGCGAGGAGGTGAGACTGGAAGTGCCAGGCGACCGAACAATAATAATAATAATAATAGTAAGACTGAATACTTATGTCTACTTAGGTCAGGACTGCAGTGATTTAATTATGCTCCAGGAGAGCACAAATCACTGCGAAAACTTAACAATATAAGAGAGGTGCTGAAAGGACCAGCCATCTCCTTTACAAGCCGCTACTGTGCTAATGCACCCAGCGAGAAGACTGCGCCAGCCAACACTACTGGAGGCGCCGCCCCACACAACTTCCATCTGTGTCCGTGCAGCCACTTACAGTACTACAACATCTAGAATGGTGCTCATTAGATTACATATAACAATTCTGCGTGAGAACAAGGACAATTTCTCTGTTTGATTTGTAGACATCAATTAATTTTTTTTAAAAAAGAGAAGAAAGAACAGCGGGGACTCCAGGCAATGCAAAGAAATCTACAGTGTGGTAACTGCACCAATGATAAAGAAACAATTGGGCTTAAAACAGGTTAATATAAGGAAAAAATGTAATTTTTATGAAAGTTCCGCCATTTGACTGTAGACATAATTTATTCTACTGTACATTCTAGCCATGTTCAATTAAGACGCTGAATTTTTTTTTCCTTTATTGTATTTCAATGCCCCACCTGGGTCGGACTGGCAGATTTATATGCGCTGCTCTTCATCCGAAAGGCATTAATTAGGAAGATATTTGAAAGAACAGAAGGGAGAAAATATGGAGTACATATACATACAGGGTGTTTCAAAAATGACCGGTATATTTGAAATGGCAATAAAAACTAAACGAGCAGCGATAGAAATACACCGTTTGTTGCAATATGCTTGGGACCACAGTACATTTTCAGGCGGACAAACTTTCGAAATTACAGTAGTTACAATTTTCAACAACAGATGGCGCTGCAAGTGATGTGGAAGATATAGAAGACAACGCAGTCTGTGAGCGCCCTTCTGTACGTCGTCTTTCTGCTGTAAGCGTGTGCTGTTCACAACGTGCAAGTGTGCTGTAGACAACATGGTTTATTCCTTAGAACAGAGGATTTTTCTGGTGTTGGAATTCCACCGCCTAGAACACAGTGTTGTTGCAACAAGACGAAGTTTTCAACGGTGGTTTAATGTAACCAAAGGACCGAAAAGCGATACAATAAAGGATCTGTTTGAAAAATTTCAACGGACTGGGAACGTGACGGATGAACGTGCTGGAAAGGTAGGGCGACCGCGTACGGCAACCACAGAGGGCAATGCGCAGCTAGTGCAGCAGGTGATCCAACAGCGGCCTCGGGTTTCCGTTCGCCGTGTTGCAGCTGCGGTCCAAATGACGCCAACGTCCACGTATCGTCTCATGCGCCAGAGTTTACACCTCTATCCATACAAAATTCAAATGCGGCAACCCCTCAGCGCCGCTACCATTGCTGCACGAGAGACATTCGCTAACGATATAGTGCACAGGATTGATGACGGCGATATGCATGTGGGCAGCATTTGGTTTACTGACGAAGCTTATTTTTACCTGGACGGCTTCGTCAATAAACGAACTGGCGCATATGGGGAACCGAAAAGCCCCATGTTGCAGTCCCATCGCCCCTGCATCATCAAAAAGTACTGGTCTGGGCCGCCATTTCTTCCAAAGGAATCATTGGCCCATTTTTCAGATCTGAAACGATTACTGCATCACGCTATCTGGACATTCTTCGTGAATTTGTGGCGGTCCAAACTGCCTTAGACGACACTGCGAACACCTCGTGGTTTATGCAAGATGGTGCCCGGCCACATCGCACGGCCGACGTCTTTAATTTCCTGAATGAATATTTCGATGATCGTGTTATTGCTTTGGGCTATCCGAAACATACAGGAGGCGGCGTGGATTGGCCTCCCTATTCGCCAGACATGAACCCCTGTGACTTCTTTCTGTGGGGACACTTGAAAGACCAGGTGTACCGCCAGAATCCAGAAACAATTGAACAGCTGAAGCAGTACATCTCATCTGCATGTGAAGCCATTCCGCCAGACACGTTGTCAAAGGTTTCGGGTAATTTCATTCAGAGACTACGCCATATTATTGCTACGCATGGTGGATATGTGGAAAATATCGTACTATAGAGTTTCCCAGACCGCAGCGCCATCTGTTGTTGAAAATCGTAACTACTGTAATTTCGAAGGTTTGTCTGCCTGAAAATGTACTGTTGTCCCAAGCATATTGCAACTAACGGTGTATTTCTATCGCTGCTCATTTAGTTTTTATTGCCGTTTCAAATATACCGGTCATTTTTGAAACACCCTGTAAAAATGGGGAACAATTGAAAATGTATACACAGTGCATGAAAATACAATTGACCAGAGAAAGTGTCGCTTTATGTCAGTATGATGCAGGACAGGAATTTCTTTAAAATTATATTTCATATTCCACACGGTGTAAGTTGTATCACAGCTACCTCCCACCATTGTTAAATTTCCTAGGATAAATGCATTTGTTCACATTATGTATTTCAGAACAAACATCCAACGATATACGTTAGCAAGAGGCCAGGTATGGACATGCCACCAACCTCTACAATAGGCACATTGGAGCTACGCTCGGGGTTATGGTCGGAAGACAGAAGGAGCTCTCTCGTGGTTATCCATCGCATCCTGAGTGCACAATTAACGTGTCTGGTGATTCGATTCTTGTGCTGCCATTCATAAACAGAATTTCAGGGGGTATTTTCCAACAGAATAACGCTCGTCCACATGCAGCTGTTGTAGCCCAAAATTCTCTAGGGAATGTCGACATGTTGCCTTGGCCTGCTCTATCACCAGATCTGTATCCAGTCGACCACGTATGGGACTTAATCAGACGACAACTCCAGCGTCATTCGACTAAATACCTAGGAATTACAATTATGAGCCACTTAAATTGGAAACACTACGTAGATAATATTGTGTGGAAGGCGAAACAAAAACTGCGCTTTGTTGGCAGAACACATAGAACATGCGACAAACTCACTAAAGAGGCAGCCTACATTACACTTGTTCGTACTCTGCTGGAATATTGCTGCGTGGTGTGGGATCTTTACCAGGTAGGATTGACGGAGGACATCGAAAAAGTGCAAAGAAGGGCAGCTCGTTTCGTGGTATCGCGCAATAGGGGTGAGCGTGCCACTGACATGATACGCGAGTTGGGGCGGCAGTCACTGAAACAAAGGCGGTTTTCTTTGCGACGAAATTTCAATCACCAACTTCCTCTTCCGAATGCGAAAATATTTTGTTGACACCCACCTACGTAGGGAGAAATGATCATCATAATAAACTAAGAGAAATCAGAGCTCGAATGGAAAGATTTAGGTGTTCCTTTTTCCCACGCGCCATTCGAGAGTGCAATGGCAGAGAAGTAGTATGGAAATGGTTCGATGAAACCTCTGACAGGCAGTTAAGTGTGAACTGGAGATTAACCATGGAGATGTAGATGTAGATTCACAAACGTCATTAACCGTCTCTGTATTGACTGACGAATTGCAACACTTGTCGAACTCTATCCCGCAAACTGACATCGGGCACCTGTACTACACTACACAATACATGTCCGTTTGCATACGTACAATCGACATTCTGGCGATGATACCGGTTGAGTCGCAAATGAGAATGCTGCTATGCGTAACAAGTGACGGACCGTTGTTAAATTTGTTCTTCTCAATGTATTGTGTACATAAAACAACAGCAATGGTTAACCAGGTAACAAGGAACCGACAGACCCCATGATCATGACTTTTATGCACCCACACCCATCATATGACACATGTATGTTGAATTCTATGAGGACTTACTAAATACAATTTGCCGGCGGTGACGGAATGTACAGTTGCATGTCAGGGAATGAATGTCCTGTAAACGGAAAGAGCGGTAATTAACAGAAGGGAAACAGCAACGCACGTGACGTGTTCACAACAGATCTGCGCTTTCGCTCTAGGCGATACTCGGCGCTCCGATAGTTGTTAACGGACGCGCTACTTGGCTACCATGGCAAGTTTCACAAACGAGGAATAGGCCAACATCCGCCTCACCTATGGGCTTGCCGATGGGAGAGCAGACGTCGCAAAACAACTGTGACACGGGAGGTTTCCTAACCACCGCCTTACATCCGCAAAAACATTTTGCTCAGTGAATAGGTGCTTAAGAGAGTATGGTACATGTGTTGCACCTCCAGGAGTTAGTGGCCGCGGTCGACCGCCGGTAAAGTACGGCCGGCCGGAGTGGCCGAGGGGTTCTAGGCGCTGCAGTCTGGAACGGCGCGACCGCTACGGTCGCAGGTTCGAATCCTGCCTCGGACATGGATGCGTGTGATGTCCTTAGGTTAGTTAGGTTTAAGTAGTTCTAAGTTCTAGGGGACTGATGACATTAGAAGTTAAGTCCCATAGTACTCAGAGCCATTTGATAAAGTGCGGATGACGAAGAGAGTTTATTACGAACTGTTACAGAGCACCAAAGGTTTTTTTTAGGTTTTTAGGTCAGAGGGTCTCAGGAAACCACAGAAAGGGCTTCCATCTAGAAGGGGGCACGTAAAACACTGTAATGTAGTTGTAGGAACGATCGGTATTGTAGTTGTAAATCGTCGTAACTGTGTTGGGAAAGAACCAGAGCTCCAAGCCCTAATAGAAAGCACTGAACCTCAAATAGTTATAGGTACAGAAAGCTGGCTGGCTAAAACCGGAAATAAGTTCGGTCGAAATTTTTTCAAACTATCTAACAGTGTTCAGAAACGTTAATTTAAATACAGTTGGTGCTGGAGCATTTCTTGGTGTGAGAAGTAGTTTGCCTTGTATTGAAATTGAAGTAGACAGTTCTTGCGAAATAGTATGGGTAGAGGTTATACTTGATAATCGGACTAAATTATTAATTGGATCGTTTTAGCGACCCTCCGACTCAGAAGATGTAGTTGCTGAACGTTCAACGAAAACTTGGGTCTCATTTCAAATAGGTACTCCACTCATACAATTATAGTCGGTGGCGACTTCAATCTACCCTCGATATGCAGGAAAAACTACACGTTTAAAAAAGGCGGCTGGCATAAAACGTCATCCGAAATTGTACTGAATGCTCTCTCAGAAAATTATTTTGAACAATTAGTTCACGAGGCCGCTCGAAGCGTAAATGGTTTCCAAAGCATACTCGACCTCTTAGCAACAAATAATTCTGGACAAATAGGGAGTATCATGGCAAATACAAGGATTAGCTACCACAAGGCAGTTGCTGTTAGGCTGAATACCAAAACACCTACAACCATCATAAAGAAACGCAAAGTATATCTATTTAAAAAAGCTGATAAAAATACTCTTAGCGCCTTTTTAAGAGACAGTCTTCACTTCTTCGATCTGACCATGAAAGTGTAGAAAAGTTGTGGATTGTTTTCAAAGAGATAGTATCAACAGCAGTTGAGAGATATATACCACATAAATTAATAAGTGATGGTACTGATCCCCCATGGTACACAAAACGGGTCAGATCGTTGTTGCAGAAGCAACGAAAAAGGCATGCCAAATTTAAAAGAACGCAAAATCCCCAAGATTGGCAAAGTTTTACAGAAGTTCGAAATATAGCACGTACTTCAATGGAGATGTTTTTAATAATTTCCTCAACGAAATTTTGTCTCGAAATCTGGCAGAAAACCCAAAGAGATTCTAGTCATACATAAAGCACACCAGTGGCAAGACGCAATCAATACCTTCACTGCGCGATAACAACGGTGAAGTCACTGATGACAGTGCTACTAAAGCTGAGTTATTAAACACGGTTTTCCGAAACTCCTTCACCAAAGAAGACGAAGTAAATATTCCCGAGTTCCAATCAAGGACAACTGTGAAGATAAGAAACATAGAAGTAGATATCCTCGGTGAAGCAAAGCAACTTAAATCACCTAATAAAGGCAACGCTTCCGGTCCAGATGGTATACCAGTCAGGTTCTCTTCAGAGTATGCAGATGCAATAGCACCATATTTAGCAATTATATACAACCGCTCGCTCACAGAAAGTTCCTTACCTAAAAGTAGCTCAAGTCATACCAATACCCAAAAAGGGAAATAGGAGTAATTCGCTCAATTACAGGCCCATACCACTAACGTCGATTTGCGGTAGGGTTTTGAAACATATACTGTATTCGAACATTATGAAGTACCTCGAAGAAAACGATTTATTGACACATAGTCAGCACGTATTCAGAAAATATCGTTCTTGCGGAACAAAACTAGCTCTTTATACCCATGAAGTAATGAGTGCTATCTACAGGGGTTGTCAAATTGATTCCATATTTTTAGATTTTCAGAAGGCTTTCGACACCGTTCCTCACAAGCGTCCTCTAACCAAACTGTGTGCCTATGGAATATCGCCTCAGTTGTGCGACTGGATTCGTGATTTCCTGTCAGAAAGGTCACAGTTCGTAGTAATAGACGGAAAGTCTTCTAGTAAAACAGAATTACTATCCGGCGTTCTCCAAGGAAGTGTTATAGGCTCTCTATTTTTACTGATCTATATTACCGACATAGGAGACAATTTGAGTAGACCTCTTAGATTATTTGCAGATGATGCTGTCATTTACCGCCTTGTAAAGTCATCAGATGACCAAAATGAATTGCAAAATGATTTAGATAAGACATCTGTGTGGTGTGAAAAGTGGCATTTGACCCTGAATAAACAAAAGTGTGAAGTTATTCACATGAGTACTAAAAGAAATCCACTAAATTTCATTTAGGCGAGAAGTCACACAAATCTGAGGGCTGTAAATTCAACTAAATACTTAGGGATTACAATTAGAAATACCCTAAATTGGAACGATCACATAGATAATGTTGTGGGTAGAGCAAACCAAAGACTGCGATTCATTGGCGGAAAGAAGGTGCAACAGATCTACTAAAGACACTGCTTACAACACGCTTGTCCGCCCTATTCTGGAGTATTGCTGTGCGGTGTGGGATCCGCATGAGGTGGGACTGACGGATGATATTGAAAAAGTTCAAAGGAGGGCGGCTCGTTTTGTATTATCGTGAGGTAGGGGACATAGTACCACAGACATGATACGTGAATTGGAGAGGGAATCATTGAAACAATGGCGATTTTCGTTCGACGGGATCTTCTCATGAAATTTCAATCACCAGTTTTCTAGGCGCTACAGTCTGGAACCGAGCGACCGCTACGGTCGCAGGTTCGAATCCTGCCTCGGGCATGGATGTGTGTGATGTCCTTAGGTTAGTTAGGTTTAATTAGTTCTAAGTTCTAGGCGACTGATGACCTCAGAAGTTAAGTCTCATAGTGCTCAGAGCTATTTGACCCATTTGAACCATTTGAGCCAACCAGTTTTCTCCGCTGATTGCGAAAACATTCTGTTGACACCTAGCTACATAGGGAGAAATGATCATCACGATAAAATAAGAGAAATCAAGGCTCGCACCGAAAAATTTAAGTGCTCGTTTTTCTCGCGCGCCGTTCGAGAATGGAAAGGTAGAGAGACAGCTTGAAGGTGGTTCATTGAACCCTCTGCCAGGCACTTAATTGTGAATAGCAGAGTAATCACGTAGATGTAGATGTAGATGAGTAAGCATCACGTGTCTGGCAATTGCGGTCGGAATGTCAAAATCTATTGTTAGGTGAGTAATGCCCAGAAACCATTACCATGCCTTTCGCCCACAGGAGGTACAAGCCTGTACAGATGGATCTGTTCCACGCCAACGGTTCCTACCGTCATCAAGGAATGTAAGATTTAAAGATGGTTTCTTAGAATTTCGAAATCGCACAGAAAAATAACTTTAATGCGATCATGGCTTTGTGTATTGAAATAAGATATAATAAAGAGAAAGATACATATCAGATTCACTTGCTTCTTATACTGGCTAGGGTTAAACTAGCCAAAGGCTGCTTGCGACCTATCGTGCCATTTATGATGTCAAATGAAACCTTTCAGCTGTCTAGTTTCCAAAGTTATTTTATTTGGATACCAGTTTCGGTGATTTACTACGCCACCGTTTTGACTAGAAGCAAGGTGGAATCTTCGTACACGTCGCTCGGGGGCCTGAAGATGGCGTGGTAAATCGCCGAAACGTAGCCAAATAAAATAAGTTTGGAAACTAGACACTGAAAGAAGTTTCATTTGACATCTGTATCGAACAGCCGAGTCCCGGAGTCATCTCTGAAAAGATGAACATACAGGGATCGTGTCACTTAGTCCGCTATCTATTACAGCCTGAAAGTCTCCGGCTAGTATGCCCTCTTCCTCATGTAGTTCGGCGCCGCCACAGTGCGCCGAGCTAGGCCAACGGTCGCCCGCGGTTGGCTCAATTCAAAACGCTCTAATACTAGGCCGGAAAGAGACTGAATCCAACTGGGACGACAAGTACCGTCAAGCTTCACAGGCGGACAGGTCATTCCCTCGCGGGAGACGCTCCCGAACCCTTTGCTGTGCAACCAGCACAGACAATGTGTAGGGAAAGACTATCCACGTAAGTCTGTGCGAGTCATACGAGTGGACCACGACGTTGGGATCTCGGATTTACTTCAAACTTTCTACACCTCTTGTAGGCCATTAAAACAACATAATGTGCAAATAGTAAGATGCACTACTCCGAGCCGCGCGAAATTAGGCGAGTGGTCTGGGGCGCTGCAGTCATGGACTGTGCGGCTGGTCACGGCGGAGGTTCGAGTCCTCCCTCGGGCATGGGTGTGTGTGTTTGTCCTTAGGATAATTTAGGTTAAGTAGTGTGTAAGCTTAGCATCATCCACACAATTCCGAAGACGGCAAGAGCTGACAAGTTGGAGAATTATCGCACAATCAGCTTAACAGCTCATGCATCGAAGCTGCTTACAAGAATAATATACAGAAGAAGGGAAAAGAAAATTGAGAATGCGCTAGGTGACGATCAGTTTGGCTTTAGGAAAAGTAAAGGGACGAGAGGCAATTCTGACGTTACGGCTAATAATGGAAGCAAGGCTAAAGAAAAATCGAGACACTTTCATAGGATTTGTCGATCTGGAAAAAGCGTTCGACAATATAAAATGGTGCAAGCTGTTCGAGATTCTGAAAAAAGTAGGGGTAAGCTATAGGTAGAGACGGGTCATATACAATATGTGCAACAACCAAGAGGGAAAAATAAGAGTGGACGATCAAGAACGAAGTGCTCGTATTAAGAAGAGTGTAAGACAAGGCTATAGCCTTTCGCCCCTACCCTTCAATCTGTACATCGAGGAAGCAATGATGGAAATAAAAGAAAGGTTCAGGAGAGGAATTAAAATACAAGGTCAAAGGATATCAGTGATACGATTCGCTGATGACATTGCTATCCTGAGTGAAAGTGAAGAAGAATTAAATGATCTGCTGAACGGAATGAACAGTCTAATGTACACAGTATGGTTTGAGAGTAAATCGGAGAAAGACGAAGGTAATGAGAAGTAGTAGAAACGAGAACAGCGAGAAACTTAACATCAGGATTGATGGTCACGAAGTCAATGAAGTTAAGGAATTCTGCTACCTAGGCAGTAAAATAACCAATGACGGACGGAGCAAGGAGGACATCAAAAGCAGACTCGCTATGGCAAAAAAGGCATTTCTGGCCAAGAGAAGTCTACTAATATCAAATACCAGCCTTAATTTGAGGAAGAAATTTCTGAGGATGTACGTCTGGAGTACAGCATTGTATGGTAGTGAAACATGGACTGTGGGAAAACCGGAACAGAAGGGAATCGAAGCATTTCAGATGTGGTGCTATAGACGAATGTTGAAAATTAGGTGGACTAATAAGGTAAGGAATGAGGAGGTTCTACGCTGAATCGGAGAGGAAAGGAATATGTGGAAAACACTGATAAGGAGAAGGGACAGGATGATAGGACATCTGCTAAGACGTGAGGGAATGACTTCCATGGTACTAGAGGGAGCTGTAGAGGGCAAAAACTGTAGAGGAAGACAGAGATTGGAATACGTCAAGCAAATAATTGAGGTAGAGGAAGACAGAGATTGGGATACGTCAAGCAAATAATTGAGGACGTAGGTTGCAAGTGCTACTCTGCGATGCAGACGTTAGCACACGAATGGAATTCGTGGCGGGCCGCATCAAACCAGTCAGTAGCCTGACGGAAAAAAAAAAAAAAAAAAAAAAAAAAAAAAAAAAAAAAAAAAAAAATTGAACACTACTCCGACATTTCCGAGAAAATCGCAAGAGAGGTAGCACTTGTCTGTAATGTAACTGAAGCATCTGTGCGTAGGTGCCGGACGTCAGAGTTCATGGTGGTCAAGTGGTCAGTCGGCCTTTGACTGTGGTGAGGCGAAGACGCCTTGTTTGCGTCTCTCCTCTTGTGCTGCTTGCGAGCGCGCGTTTGTTTACATCGGCGTAGCGGCTTGTTTCCGAGTCCGACTTTATTTATCATAATTGCATTTTCTTAACCGCCAAGCAACAATTAAATTAACTTTTCCATTAGATCACGAACGACCGAAGACGTATGAGGTTTAACGTTTTATACGGGAAGAAATGCGTCTACCGCCACAAGACATTTTTCGATCCTCGCTATTGCTGTGTTCATAAGCCTGACGAGCTGTGTGCCGACGTTGTGCGGCGTCACGCTATCTCAAGTTCCGATACTCTGACGGAAATACAGGGACTGTCCTGGTTTAGCAAGCTGATTTTGGCCTCCGAATGTGGCGGGTTTACCAACTCCCGTATGAATTACCGTCGGACGTTGTGGTGGTCGCTGCTAAACCTTACGGCACCGTCGTTAGTCACGTAGCTGAAACGTGGAAGAGTTTCGAAACGCATCGTGTCCTCAATGATGTCCATCAGATAAAAATTGAACTAAGGAAACACGTTCCTACCTACTTGGCTACTGTCGGTTGCAAGGCTGTCGTTATGTCTGATGGTCAGCCGCGCACCTGTGGCGAGGAAGACTCTGTCCGTTCTGAATGTCTCCGACGAAGACTGGTTGAGATGCTGGTCGGGGACGTCGCTGCTCCTGCGGCGCCCACGGTGGTACTTCTGTCCTACGCGTCTGTGGTGGTGCTGCCTGCTACGGTCCCTCTGAATCAGTTTGTACAAATGAACGACAACTATGAGCAGACACAAGCTGTCTGCCTCGATCCCATGGTTGTTTATCATGGAACTGTACCTACCTCCACCTTTCTGCTGTCTGACCCCATGTCAGGCGATAGCCGCCCGCCACCCGACAAGGAACAGCATGTTAGGAAGCAACGGTCGTCTAGGAATCGGTAGAGACAACGCCGTACTCCTTCTGATGACTGAGTCCTTCGGAAGTCTGCAGAGGATGACGACCCTGCTGCTGACGGCGTGCTGTCCTCTGATGCCCTGACACTTGACGACGCAACGTTCTTTCCTGCCTCCATTCCCAGTCAGCGTCCACCTCTGGAGATCTACCTTCCCCCATCTGCGTCTGATGCGGTAGCCTCACTTTTTGTGTCTGACGCTGTGGGCGCACCTCTGATAATGTTGATGTTTGATGCCGCCCGGTCACTATCAATTTATTAAATGGAATCGTCCTCTTCTATAATGGATATATCCAGAGGCGGACGGCTGTCCATGTCGAGATGTCGCATGCAGCATATGCCACCTGTCCATCAAATACCGCTGCGAAACATGAATAGTTCCCGTTGTAACTTCTTTACCACCCACATTCTCCATCTCTCGCAGTTCAGCTGCGATGTGGGTGGACAGGCTGAGACTGGCGCTGATTTCTGGCCATATCAGCCACAGCTTTCAACGTTCTGGTGACCTCCACAATGACGTCGGTTGTGCCTCTCCTTCTTTTTGTGGGAGTCTGGGGCTGTGGCTGTGGCTCAGTGCATGCTTGTTGAGCCTGCATTTCATGCTATAAAGTAGAAATGAAAGCCATTAGTTACATACTTCCTTCTACATACATAAATATTATTTACATGTACTACCCACAAGCAGAGAAGAGTGGGAGAAAATTGCAAAGGATTTCGAGGAGAGGTGCAACTGTTATAACACTAAAGGAGCAATGCACGGAGAGCATATTCGTATTAAATGCCCACAAGCTAGTGGATCTTACTTTTTCAATTACAAATCCTTCAACAGTATCATTTTATGTGCCATGCTAGATGCTACCTACCAATTTTTGTATGTTGATGTAGGAACTAATGGGCAAGTTGGTGATGCTGGAGTGTTTTCAAAAAGCAAATTACAGGAGTGGGTCATTGACCGATCTATTCTGAACATTCCTGAAGGTAGGATGCTTGGGAACACTAACATCACAACTCCAATGGTTGTACTGGCACATGATGATTTTCCTCTGAGTTACAACATTATGAAACCATACCCCTTAAAAGGAATCACTAAGGAAGAAAAGGTTTTCAATTACAGACTGTCACGAGGAAGAAGATTAGTCGAAAGCAGGTTTGGCATTCTTGTCCAGTCGTTTCAGGATTTTTCTTACTACCATTAATCTGCCTCCAGAAAAAGTTCCGCAATTGCACTGGCTGCCTGCACACTGCACAGTTTGTTAACTGAGAGAAGAAAACACTTGTACACTCGTCAGGAAACAGTGTCTGCCGTAGTAGGAGACTGCACTTGTCTTGAGTCTCAAAGCACTAACGACCTACAGCGAATGGAACCAATAGCTTGCCAAGCTGCCTCTGGACGTCCAGTACACGGGAGAGCAGTTAGAGAATGCTTTAAACATTTTCCAATGGAGCTGGGAGAGTGCTCTGGCAAGATAATCACGTTTAGTTACGTAAAATGTAAACAAATGTACATACCTCAAACATTTCTTCGAACGTTGGTGTACCACGTTCACTTCCACTTTCCGTGCTCTTGACTTTACTAACACTTTCGTCCGCCTCTGTGGCTTGGTCGAGGAACTTTAGCATGTGGAACCAGTACACTTGCGGAATATAAACCGCTTGTGCAATGGCTCCAATTTTGCTTTTACGCATCTGCAATAATAGTAATGAAAAATAATGTAAACTACTCGTAGCATATGTAAACATTATTGTATGCTTCAAGTAGCTGCAGCGAACAAATTTATTCCAATCATTTGTACGAGTATGCCATGTAAACTTTACTTGCATAAATAAAAAGAAAGAAATATGTCGATACGTACTTTTGATTTCTCGTGGGAGTAGCTTGTGCGACGGCCATTAATTTTCTTTTTTATGTCGTCAGCCGTGCACCCAGGCCGTATGTCACGCCTAATGACCTCAGCAATATTTTTATAGCTCTCCAATCTTCTTAATCCATTTTTGCATTCAGGGTGCCTCACGTTGTAAAGTGCCTCATCAGCTTCATACATCCCTATTAATTTTGTAGTCGACGCCACACACCAATTGTATTTACCGGCCTTGTTGATAAACACACTAGCGCTCCATGTGGTAACATGTCACATGTGAACAGAAGACAAGCGACTTTTATGATCAAATATACAGCGAGGCCCTAGATTTGATCAAATTTATTTGACGACAGACGAGATTTGACAAAGTGCCTCATTACACCATCAAACTTCTTTGATAAAAATATTTGACATATCAACTTTGACAAAGAAATTTGATAGTGCAATACCGGCCTTAGAGGAGAAAAGTGTAAAGGAGGGAAGCAGTCTAAAGTTCGCCTAACTGTTCTTCTCTGCAGCAATGCGTCAGGGACACATAAATTGACACCACTGGTGATCGGATGATCAGAAAACCCACGGTGCTTCAAAAATGTACGAAGCTTACCAGGTAAGAGGGTACACACATTTTATTTTACCTTCCTCTAAGTTACAAGTTAATTCAGTACAGTATAGCTTCAGCTGTAATGTCTTGCTACAGTCGTATCGTTACGATGTGATTTCTTTTATTGCAGTCAATTACAAGGCAAATCGAAAAGCTTTCGCTTGATAAAGAGATGTTAATGAAGAATAAGAAAACTGCGTTTCTGCTGGATAACTGTAATGCGCATAACAACATGCCAGCATTGAAGAACGTTGAACTATGCTACTTCCTCCCCCCCCCCCCTCCCTTCCCCCCAGTCACCAGAACTGTACGTCGATTATTCAGCCACTAAATATGGGGATAATTAAGAACTTTAAGACTAAATACCGTTCGCGTTTAGAATGGTGTCACCGCCAGACACCACACTTGCTAGGTGGTAGCCTTTAAATCGGCCGCGGTCCGTTAGTATACGTCGGACCCGCGTGTCGCCACTATCAGTGATTGCAGACCGAGCGCCGCCACCCGGCAGGTCTAGAGACACTCCCTAGCACTCGCCCAGTTGTACAGCCGACTTTGCTAGCGATGGTTCACTGACAAATTACGCTCTCATTTGCCGAGACGATAGTTAGCATAGCCTTCAGCTACGTCATTTGATACGACCTAGCAAGGCGCCATGACTAGTTACTATTGATGCTGTAAAACATGTACCGTCAAGAGCGATGTTCACCAATTATGGATTAAAATTAAGTATTCCAGCAGCTACGTACTATTTTTGCTAGTCTCATTACCTTGTCCTGTTCCAGACCTCAGGCCAGCCTGCGTGAGCTTAAACGCGTGCCTTTCGGCTTCCTGTCCTAGTGGGTTGGCTGTCTTGACAATCCACAACATTTAGTTCAACACGTGATCGCAAACACTGAAAGAAAGTTGAGCAATCCCAACAGTTTCAAAGTGAGGCAGGGTTGTGACATGACTGCTAGATCCTGGAACAGTGTACAGCCGAATGTGGTTGTGAACTGTTGGAAAAATGCAAGAATTTCGGAATGTGAAGATCTTGGTGAGAATGTTGTGATGGAGGAAATAACGCAGGATGATATTGAAAATGATCTGGAGATTTATTCAGTAGTTACTGGTAAAACCATAGATACTTCAGTAGTTGAAGACTTGCCAGTGGATGATGAGGCTTTGATGTTTGAAGCATATACCGACGAATCTGTCATCGAGGAGTTAAAGGGTAATTCGCCTGTCGAAGTTTGTGACGATGACAGTGACGTGGTGATTACGAATTCACCTCCTCTGACGCAGATAACAGGTCAGTTGGAAACCATCCTGCAAGTAGCATCTTAAATCCCCCATGTTTCAGCGCAGCAACTGACTGCGTTAGAGGAGATAAAGACAATATTTACAAGAGAATCTTTAAGAAAAAAGAAACAAAGGAAAACAACTGAATTTTTCAGTACACAAAAGTAAGATATTCTAAAGGTACAGTATTAATAAATGACGTGAACAAAATATGTTTCTTTTTTTTTCCTTTATTGAGCTTTGATTCCCCCCGAAGAGGACGGCCTGGCAGCAGCTTAGCACGCCGCTCTTCAGCCTACAGAATTTGTTTAAAAAAATGAAGATAATAAGTAATAAATGCAGGCGATACAATCGGTGACTTAAATGGTAAAATGGCTGAAAATTGTGGAACTTAAAACATAAAACAAAGGGTTGGTGATGCTAATAAAATGGCTCTGAGCACTATGGGACTCAACTTCTGAGGTCATTAGTCCCCTAGAACTTAGAACTAGTTAAACCTAAGGACATCACAAACATCCATGCCCGAGGCAGGATTCGAACCTGCGACCGTAGCGGTCTTGCGGTTCCAGACTGCAGCGCCTTTAACCGCACGGCCACTTCGGCCGGCGGGTGATGCTAATAAAAGACACAGGAAGCAGACAAGTAAAATAATAGACAGACAATTAAAAAACACGGCGACAGTCTGATTTCTGTTCGCAAGAGATATAAAAATCACACCCAGCGACAGCATGATTTCTGTTTGCAACACTTTGGAAAGGCGCACAACACTGAACATTCACTTGAACACTGCACTAAAAAGTTGGAGCAAATATGACACATCACAGCCGAGGGCAGACTGGGGAAACCTGGACAGACGATGGGAAAGAAAAGGGGGGAAGGAGAGGAAAAACGAATTGGGGGGGGGGGGAGGGGCGAAGGAGCAGCTGGGCAAATGCGAAAGGGAGTAGGGAAAGGCAGAGGAGGGGAATGCAAAAGTGACTTGGGTGGGAGAAGAGACGCAGAGAGAGGGTAGGCAGGGAAAAAAACAGGATGGATTTGGGGGAAGAGGGAGCCTGGCGAAAGGACAGAGGAAAGGAGGGGGAGATGAGGATCAGAATTGATAGGAGGGATAAATGGAGGGAGAGAGGGCATCATCCGGGAGGGGAGTTGAGAGAAGCCATCTTGGGAACGGAGATGAAGGGTGTAAGAGATGGAGAGCAGGGGGGACACAAGAGGAAGGCGAGGGTTGGAGAGGAGAGGAGCCATAAGGGGATGGGGGGGATCAAGGTGGCGGGAGGTGTAGAGTATGCAGATATGTTCGAAGAATAGGAGCAGATGGGGAAAAGGAATCAGGTCATAGAGGATCCCCGTGGGGGACGGGAGGCGTATATGGAAGGCGAGGTGTATATGGAGTGGAGATGATGGATCCAGGTGAGGTGACGCTCAATAGTGAGGCCAAGGTAGGTGAGGTTGGGGGGGAGGCGGACAGGACCGGCGCAGATGGTAAGGGAGAAATCGTGGAGCCAGAAGGAGCGAGTGGTACGACCTACGATGATTGCCTGAACGTTTTTCATTATTTGACTCTTGATGTTATTTGTCATCAGAAAAGTACTCCAGTAATGTTCTTCCCAGCCACGAAAACATGGCCCCTTGCTCCGAGTCATGATAACAAACCCTCATTATAACAATAACACTGGTACAACAGTTTAATTTTCATGGTCCCATGAAATTCGTTGTATCGAGATTTGACTGTATTTGTGATGTGACACTGGCGACACTGTAGAGATCCTGCCTCGCTCAGCAGGTGGTACCAAATGAGCAGGTAGTTCTCACTCTGAGGGCCAGAGGGCGCTGCAAACATCAAGGGCCGCCGCAGGTGGCGCCACCGCTGGTGTCGAGGAGGCTACGACCGTAGAGCGGCCTCATGGGGTCCTGCTGGGAGCGACGGAACATGCTGGTCACTCCATTGGCACGAGGAGGACGATAATGAGCGACTGGCGGCCTAGTGGATGACGAGAGAGCAACGGAGAAGGGCGGTGGGCGCCGGGTAGGCAGGACAACACAGGGACAGCAGAGGCAGCCGACCACAGAACAGTGCCCAAAGCACCGGTCGGCATTGTTCCCAGTGCCTATATGATTCTCGTGGTTAGAGAGCATGGGCGGTCGATAGCCACCCTTTCACCTACCACCACCCAGATGATGTCACCCATGCCGCCTCCTTTCTCCAGCAGACCTTGTCTGAGGCCGTGGAGGCCCACGTCCCTACTGTCGCCATCCATCCCCACCATCCTACCTTACCCCCACAGGCCGTCCTCCTCCTCTGTGAATCCCGCCGTCTCTACCGTGCCTTCCTCCGCACGCGTGACCCGGACACCCTACGACGCCACCGGCAACTCCAGCGACACATTCGTAATTTGCTCACGGCTAAGAAACGCCGGGACTGGCGACAGACATGCACCCATTTAAATGCTACCCTACCTATCAACTCGTCCAAGATCTGGTTAGCCTTCCGTCGCCTTACCGGAACTAAGCCCACCCCCTACTATCCTCTTCTCCATGATGATCACCCCTTCCCTGACGCCCTTAGTAAGGCCAATCACTTTGCCTCCTACCTGTCCGATGTGTTTTCCATCCCTGATGATCCCCAGTTTGATTACTCCCTCTTCCCGGATATCCGCGATCGAACTGACACCTCTGTCCCTCCCCTCGCTCCTGGTTTCCAGTACTTGGACAACATTGCACACACCGAACTCAATACCTCTATCACTACACAGGATCTCATTGCTACACTCCGCACAAAACGCAACACTGCTCCTGGTCACGATCGTGTCACCTACCGTCACCTTCGTGAAGCTCCTGTCTCGTTCCTCTCCACCCTGGCCAGGCTCTACACTGCAGTCCTGTCCACCGGTTACTACCCCGACCTGTGGAAAACCTCCCGTATCCTCATGTTCCTTAAACCTGGCAAACCGCCGTCCGCTGTCTCCTCCTACCGTCCCATCAGCCTTACCTCGGTCTTCAGCAAGGGCCTGGAATCTATCCTCACCCGACGCATCCACCAGCATCTCCGCCAGCACCGCCTCCTTCCCGTTACCCAGTGTGGCTTTCGGCCGTCCTTCTCTTCCGACGATCTTCTCCTTCACCTCACTCATCTCCTTTCCGACCAGCTTAATTCCTATCGCTCCGCAATCTTCCTCTCCCTTGACCTCGAACGCGCTTATGACCGCGTATGGCATTCCGGTCTCCTCTTCAAGCTCCAAACCTTCGCTCTTCCCATTAACTACGTCTGTCTGATTGGTTCCTTTCTCTCCCGCCGTCCATCCTATGTCACCATCCATAACACAGATTCCTACACCTTCTTCCCCTCCGCCGGTGTGCCCCAAGGCTCCGTCCTCTCCCCCCTTCTGTACCTTTCGTACACGGCGGACATGCCGCCGCCGTCACCCCCCCCCCCCCCCGTCCTCCTTCTCCAGTTTGCCGATGACACCGCCTTCCTTGCCCTTACCCCCACCCTGCAACACTCCCAACACCTTCTCCAATCCCATATTGACCGGTTCACCGCTTGGTGCAACCAGTGGTTGCTCAAGATCAATCCCTCCAAAACCCAGGCGATCACTGTAGGCAAAACCACCCCTTCCTTCCGCCTCCTTGAGTTCTATCTCACCGTCTATGGCCATACTATCGCCCTCACTCCCACCCTTAAGTACCTTGGCGTCACCCTCGACTGTCGCCTCTCCTGGGCTCCCCATCTCCGGACAATCCAAGCCAAGGCACGTTCCCGACTCCGTGTCCTCAAGCTCCTTTCCGGCTGTACGTGGGGTCTGGACCCGTCCACAATCCTCCACACCTATAAATCCCTCATCCGCCTTATCCTTTGTTACGCCCATCCATCCTGGATCTCTGCCCCCCCTACCTTTTATAAATCCCTCCAAATCCTTGAACGCCATGCTCTCCGCCTTGCCTATCGCATCCATCTCCCCTCCCCCAGGCGGATCCTGTATGATCTCATCCTCTTCCCCCACCTCCTCCTTTTCCTTGAAAGGATATGGATCCTGTACACCTCCCGCAAACTCGATCCTCCTCACCCGCTCGTCTCCCCGATCCTCTCCCACCCCCGCCTGCTGCCGCGCCTGTATTCCCACGTCCCACCCGGTCTCCATCTCTCCACCCTCCTTACCCTCTCTCGAGGTGGCTTCCGCCAGCTCCCTCTCCCTGATGATGTCCTCCTCCCCTCCCTCTACCCCTCCTACCAACTTTGATCCTCCCACCCTCCGCCTGTGCTTGCTCCTCTGGGCACCCTCCGTCCCTTCTCTCCCTTTTCCCTCCCTCCTCCATTTCTCCCCGCTCCTCCCCCGGGCTTCCCCTCTCCTGTCCCTCTCCTCCTGCCACTGTATCATCAGCCATTGGCATCCTTGTTCTCCCCTCTCCCCCACCTCACCCCTGTTCCCCTCTTGGCAGGTCCACGGACTCGCACACGCTACGTGGACCTTCGCGCGCCGGAGATCATCGCCATCTGTGTCTCGTGTGTGTGACGTCGTTTTGTGTTTTTAGTGTCCGCCGTCCCGCTTCTACGTTCACTTGTGCCTTCGGATTCATCAGTGTTCTGTGCGCCGTGTCAACGTGTTTTCAGTGTTGTTATCGTCGCGTGTGAACGACTCTGTGTTTTTTGTGTCCCTGTGACCACTATTTTTTGCCCGTCACTATGTTCTTTCTAATTATCCATCTTGTACTGTTATTGTCAACACTGTGGCTGATGAGCGGCGTAGCGTGCCGCTGACAGCCTACCTGGTTGTTCAGGCATTAAAATAACAATAAAGTAAAAAAAAAAAAAAGAGCATGAGCTGTGTGCCCTTTACTTGAGATTTCTCAAGTGAAACACTTCAGTTCACTGACAATCCTCTGCTTTGCGGAAGGATATATTAAATTAACTGAATGAGCCATCCGGTAGTGTTTAATGCCGAATTCAATCGCTGAATTTTGTAGGCCTTTGAGCCAGATTTCCAGTCCGTTATGGGATACTTTGTTTCCATTTTTTTAAAGATAGTATCATTGCCTGTATTTTAGACTGTGTACATATTTAATTATTCTTTAGGATTCCGTACTTTAGTCGGTAGAAACGGTACCCATATAGGATCTACAGCTTCATCTACATCTACGTGGATGCTCTGCAAATCACATTTAAGTGCCTGGCAGAGAATTCATCGAACCACCTTCACAATTCTCTGTTACTCCAATCTCATATAGCGTGCGGAAGAAACGAACCCTGTACGAGCTCTGATTTATTTTTTATGGTTATCGTTTCTCCCTATGTGGGTCGGCATCAACAAAATATTTTCGAATTCGGAGGAGAAAGCTGTTGATTGAAATTTTGTTAGAAGATTCCGTCGCAACGAAAAACGCCTTTGTTTTAATAATGTCAACCCCAAATCCTGCATCATTTCGGTGAAACTCTCTCCGCTATTTCGCGATTATACAAAAGGTCCAGCCCTTCTTTGAGCTTTTTGGATGTACTTCGTCAATCCCATCTGATAAGGATCCCACCTCGCGCAGCAGTATTCTAAGAGAGGACGGACAAGGCAGTCTCCTTAGTAGATCTGTTAGATTTTCTAAGTGTCATGCTAATAAAACGCAGTCTTTCGTTAGCCTTCTCCACAATATTTTCTATTTGTTCTTTCCAATTTAAGTTATTCATAACTGTAAAATTGTTTTTTTGCAGTCCGCCTCTCTGTCTGTTTATCTGTTAAGCACCCGATTTCTTATAATCGCGTAGGGGTATCACGTCAAAATTTACGTCAAATACTAAGATCTCCGACCTCTTGGCGGTGTACAAAGATTTAAGACTCCGAATCAATGCAGTTGAAAGATACAGCCATTTATGTCACATATTTTGAAACACCCATACTCACTCATCAAAACCTATGGAGTGCTTTCCATTGAGGTTGAATTATGACATTTGCCAAGAAGCAAGGAATCACAGTACAAGTAAAGGAAAAATCCGAAGATCATTAATCAGTAATTAGATATATTCTTTTGCCTTTTTTTGTCTGCCTGGCTGACTGTTCATCTGTTAAGATCCCTTTTTCTCAGGAAGGTGTAAAGGTAGGAAGTTCAAATTTATGTCAAACTCCAAGGTTTTCGATCCCTTGGCGGTATAAAGAATTTAAGGTTCCAAGTCAGTGCGATCAAAAGGTTCGACGGTTTGTTAAGGCTCCTTTTTCTCAGGAACGGATAGAAGTCTCAAGTTAAAAATTGTGTCACATACTACAAAGGTCTAAGGACTCTTGACAGTGTAAAAAATTCAAGCTTCTAAGTCAATGCAATCAAAAGGTACGGGCATTTATGTGACATGTTTTAATGCTAGCATACTCACTCTTCAAAATCTATAGATACTATCTACATCCTAAGCTATAGATACTACTTACGGACATAATTAAGTTTCCACGAAAGCTAGATCGCGAGTCCTTCCCGCACTTGTCTGGTTTTTCTTAATACCAGGCACATTTCTTGTGTATTGAGACATTATGGCTACATTCCAATATTATTTTTGCAATAAATTTATGTTATCTAGAAAAGTATATCTGCACCCCGTAATTCACAGCCATTTCCATTCGCTGATCAAAGTCTGCCTTATCACACGAAATCTTAATTTTTTAATAAAATTAACGTTTTTTCTATTTTTAATTAGTAGTAATTGCATGAAAATGTGAATATTCTCATAAAAGTAAAATTTAGTACGAAAATGCGAAACTCATAACACTCTTGTTCAGTTAAATGTTTACAGTATTCTATGCTCTGCGTAGAATTTCTTGTTGTCCAGTTCTTTATTTTGAGATGGTACAATGTGCCAAGAGTTCCACACACGGATGAGTGTATACATTTTGTGCCAATGATTACGTTTTAGTCGAAATTGTTAGTAAATGAATTGAAGCTTCTGTGGTTTCTATATAGCCCCGAGCCATTGACAAATTGCTCCACCACGAAGATGTGCTACAGACGGGAAATTTAACCGACAGGAAGAAGATGCTGTGATATGCAAATGATTAGCTTTTCAGAGCATTCACACAATGTTGGCGCCGGTAGCGACACCTACAACGTGCTGACATGAGGAAAGTTTCCAACCGATTTCTCATACACAAACAGCAGTTGACCGGCGTTGCCTGGTGAAACGTTGTTGTGATGTCTCGTGCAAGGAGGAGAAATGCGTACCATCACGTTTCCGACTTTGATAAAGGTCGGATTGTAGCCTATCGCGATTGCGGTTTATCGTATCGCGACATTGCTGCTCGCGTTGGTCGAGATCCAATGACTGTTAGCAGAATATTGAATCGGTGGGTTCAGGAGGGTAATACGGACCGCCGGGCTGGATCCCAACGGCCTCGTATCACTAGCAGTCGAGATGACAGGCATCCTATCCGCATGGCTGTAACGGATCGTGCAGCCACGTCTCGATCCCTGAGTCAACAGATGGGGACGTTTGCAAGACAACAACCATCTGCACGAACAGTTCGGTGACGTTTGCAGCAGCATGGACTATCAGCTCGGAGACCATGGTTGCGGTTACCCTTGACGCTGCATCACAGACAGGAGCGCCTGCGATGGTGTACTCAACGACGAACCTGGGTGCACGAATGGCAAAACGTCATTTTGTCGGATGAATCCGGGTCCTGTTTACAGCATCATGATGGTCGCACCCGTGTTTGGCGTCATCGCGGTGAACGCACATTGGAAGCGTGTATTCGTCATCGCCATACTGGCGTATCAACCAGCGTGATGGTATGGGGTGCCATTGGTTACATGTCTCGGTCACCTCTTGTTCGCATTGACGGCACTTTGAACAGTGGACGTTACATTTCAGATGTGTTACGACCCGTGGCTCTACCCTTCATTCGACCCCTGCGAAACCCTACATTTCAGCAGTATGATGCACGACCGCATGTTGCAGGTCCTGTACGGGCCTTTCTGGATACAGAAACTGTTCGACTGCTGCCCTGGCCAGCACATTCTCCAGGTCTCTCACCAACTGAAAACGTTTGGTCAATGGTAGCTGAGCAACTGGCTCGTCACAATACGCCAGTCACTACTCTTGATGTACTGTGGTGTCGTGTTGAAGCTGCATGGGCAGCTGTACCTGTACACGCCATCCAAACTCTGTTTGACTCGATGCCCAGGCGTTGGTTGTTCTGGGTATTAATTTCTCAGGATCTATGCACCCAAATTGCGTGAAAATGTAATCACATGTCTGTTCTAGTATAATATATTTGTCCAATGAATACCCGTTTATCATCTGCATTTATTCTTGGTGAAATAATTTTAATGGCCAGTAGTGTATAAGTACCGACATATAGGCTAGAGATTATTGTGGCTGTCGTGCCATTCTGCGTGCGTTAAATGAGAAAACATAAACTATGGCGACGTTATTACCAAATACGTCCAAACAGGAGCATCGTGTAGTGACTCTTTTCTTGGCTGCCGAAAGACAAACACTGGTAGACATCCACTGAGAAATGGAGAATGTGTATGTGGCAGAATGTCTGTCGAAAACCACCGTTGTGAAATGTTGCGCCAACTTCGACGATGTTCGAGATCCGATATAAGACGCCGGTCCAAATACCGTAAATGTCATACGCAGAAATTACGCCAACTCAAGTATGAGACACATGAGCAACCGCTCAATAGACTTGATCTCTCCCCTTGCGATTATCTCGTCATCGGTCTCTTTAAAACGGTCTTGAAAGGTCGACGATTCCTTTCGGATGAGGATGAGCAGCAGTAGCAGGATACGGCGTTTTACCAAACAGATAGATTCAACTTGGTGCGTCGGTGGGACGATTTTCTCAATGCTCACGGTGATTTTGCCTGGTTGGCATGTCAATTCTGGACTATGCGGTCGTCGATCGGAAACTTTTCGACTGCACTTTATATGTTCAATGTACCTGCAATGCATCTTTAAGTTTCAAGATTCTAAGTAGATAGCGCTACGTTAACAGACTGTGCCACTTATAGTCACCACTTACATATACATTTACGCCAACTATTGTTTTGGTTGCACGAAGCAAGCAGTGAATACCCTTAAATACACTCTTTTTTTAAGAATAGATTGCGTTATAAATCATTTCTTCGGTCTAAGCTTGATACGGAAACCGGTATTTATTCACGGCGTGTGTCGAAAGACATATTTACGCGTATTCAGATAAAAAGCAAGGGACAGTTAGCTTACAATCTTGACCCTAGTATTAAAACTGATTTCTATCTGTTATTGCCTCTGTGGTTTGTATCACGGGTTGCTTTTTAGAAATATTACAAATTCTGACTTTTTCTTGAAATACTTCCATAGTTGATAGTTTTTCTCGCCAGACAACTGCCTTTCCGTACCCTTGACGCTTGCAGCTGATCTAACGCAGAAAATGGTCACTTTTTATTCTAAATGTATGTGCCTCCAAGTTTTTACACGAGCTACAACACTGACCTTCCGCTTTCGTAATATTCAGAGGAAAGGAACTCCTGGAAACAGAAAGATATTCTGCAGATTGTAGGACAGAAGTGAGTTCAAAATGTTAAACATCCGTGTAGAATCCAAACGCCACCAATTTCGCTGTTTGGAGGAAAACGACGACGCTACGGGGGAAATGTTTTTTTGTGCACCGATCCATCCTTTAAATGAACTGCATTCCTTTGACATTTCCGACAAACAGCCGCATCAACATCAGAAGATTTACGAATGCCGTAAGCGACCGGTAAAATATGGCTGCGTATGCAGCCAAGAAATAGTACTCGTTGTCGCACGTTAGATAAAAATACCGAGCATATATGAGATGCATTCCCACGATAAACCAGTATATTCACAACACGCCGAGTCGGCGGCCTGCTAGTCCATACTACAAAATCGCCCGAGTTAGAAACCACTGCAAGATCTGCACAGACCCTTATCATTAATTTTTAATTATTATTATTGATTTTTTCTCTTATTATTATTATCACAATCATTTTTATTACTAACCTTATTCCCACCTCCTCTTTAGTCATGTCACACTGTGTTTATAAATAGTGTTTTCATGCAAAACTAGCGCATGCTACTAAAAATTTTTATGGTTCTGTCTGATTTCGATAATAAACTCACCGTCTTGCAGATTTTAATTTTTTAAAATATCTGCGAGACAATTACTCTAATGTCGAAACCAGTTATAGAATCATTAATTTTTAGCTACTTACAGTGCTTTGGTAACATAATGTCATGCTGACAAGAGCTATTATGACAATCGACTTTATTTTCACAATTTGTTACACTCAAAAAACCAATGATTACAGTTTCAGGAAAACTGGATGATTTATTCAAGACAAAGAGCTTCACAAATCGAGCAAGTCAATAACGCGTTGGTCAACCTGAGGCTCTTATGCAAGCAGTTATTCGGTTTGGCATTGATTGATAGAGTTGCTGGATGGCCTTCTGTCCAACGTTGTCAAAATTCCGAGCTCATTGAAGGGCCCTGCCCATAATGCTCCAGACGTTATCACCTGGGGAGAGACCGGGTGACCTTGCTAGCCAAGGTGGGGTACTAAAAGCACGAAGGCAAGCGGTAGAAACTGTCAGTGAGTGCGGGCGGCTTAGATGTTGAAATGCAAGCCTAGGATGGTTCGCCACGATGGGCAACAAAACGGTCAGCAGACTGTCATCGGCGTGCAACTGTGCAGTAACGGTAACGCGGGTGACAACCAAAGAGGTCCTGCTATGAAAAAAAATTACACCCTAGACCATTAGTCCTTGTTGTCGGACCATACGGCGGACTACAATCAGTTTGGTATCCCATCGCTGGGCGAGGCGTCGCTAGACACGTCTTCAGCCTGGAATCTCATTGACTGGAGTACAATGTCTTCAGTGATGAGGCCCGCTGGCAACTGAGCCCCGACGACCGAGTGGTGGTTTTGACGATCTAGCGCTGACAGCAACATGGAGATATTGCATGGAGCAAACAAAGGGCCGTATCTTGACGTGCTTCAGAAACTCGAAATTTATACTGCCAGAAGAAAAGAACCTGAAAAGGAACTTAAGGAACACACAGAATTTGACACGGTATTCCTCAGGAAGACAGCCAAGAAATATACACGTCAAAAAAAGTTTTGCATCACCTCGGTTGAGACAGACGAGCTCAGTGTTTGGTCTCTTCCCCCAAACAACCCAACCCCCTCGGTTCCGAAAGTTCCGGAACCTGTACAGAAAATTCGAATAGAAATCAACATAAACAACGTTTCCGCCCTTCTTATTGCCCATGAAAACCACATATTGCATTTTGTACCACCACACAGCGAGACCTTCAGAGATAGTCGTCCAGATTGCTGTACACACCGGTACCCGGTAGCACGTCCTCTTGCATTGATGGAAGCCTGTATTCATCGTGCCATACTATCCACAAGTTCGTCAAGGCACTATTGGTCCATATCGTCCCACTCCTCAACGGCGATTCAGCGTAGGTCTAAGGGAGGGTCACGTCGTCCATAAACAGCCCTTTTCAATCTATACCAGCCATGTTCGTTATGGTTCATGGTTGGATAACATGTTGGCCATTCTAGTCGAGCGATGTCGTTATCCTGAAGGAATCCTTCACAAGATGTGCACGATGGGGGCGTGAACTGTTGTCAATGAAGACGGTTGCCTCGCCAATATGCTGCCGATATGGTTACACTATCGGTCGGAGGAGGGCATTCAAGTATCGTACAGCTGTTACAGCGCCTTCCATGACCGCTAGCGGCGCACCCCACGTAATGCCAACTCCAAAACAGCAGGGAACCTCCAACTTGCTGCACTCGCTGGACACTGTGTCTAAGGCGTTCAGCCTGACTTGGGATCCTACAAACACGATTGTCTGGTTGAAGACATATGCGACACTCATCGGTGAAAACGTGATGCCAATCGTGAGCGGTCCATTCGATATGTTGTTGGGCGCATCTGTACCGCGTTGCATTGTGTCGTGGTTGCAAAGATGGACCTCACCATGGTCGTCGGGAGTGAAGTTGCGCATCATGCAGCCTATTGCACACAGACCGAGTCGTAAAACGACGTTCTGTAGCTGAACGAAAAGCATTATTCACCATGGTGGCGTTGCTGTCAGTGTTCCTCCGAGCCATAATCCGTAGGTAGCGGTCATGCACTGCAGTAGTAGCCCTTAGGCGTCTTTGAGCGAGACATGTCATCGGCACTTCCTGTCTCTCTGTGTCTCCTCCATGTCCGAACAACATGGCTTTGGTTCACTCCTAGACGTCTGGACACTTCCCTTGTTGAGTGTCCTTTCTGGCACAAAGTAACAATGCAGAGGCCATCGAACCGCGGTATTGACCGTCTAGGCATGGTTGAACTACAGACAGCAAGAGTCATGTACCCCCTTCCTGGTGGAATGACTGGAACTGATCAGCTGTCATACCCCCCCCCCCCCCCCCCGTCTAAGAAGTACTGCTCATGCATGGTTGTTTCCATCTTTGGGCGAGTTTAATGACAGGTACTGTGTCTGTGATACAACATCCACAGTCAACGTCTATCTTCAGGAGTTCTTGAAAACGTTGATGTGTATATCAATGCCAAGCAGAATAACTGCTTGTATAGGAGCCAGAGATGGACCAACGCGTTATTGACGTGCTCATTTTGTGAAGCTCTTTACCTTGAATGTCCAATTTTTCTGGAATTGTAAACATTTGTTTATTTTTATGTCTGTATCACATCTACTGATGTCCGTCTCATTCGGATAAATTCTGGTAATTCCTTCATGGTGCGTCGCCTTTTTTTGTCTACTACAAATTACAAAAGCGTTTAATGTTAATAATGTGGGAAAAATAATAGAATGCGTCACATAGCAGTCAAACGAAAACCTTAAATTTGTAATAACAAATAGAGTTTTCGCGCCATTACTCTGTAAGATGGTAGGTGTGCTACAAACAGCGTGCAGAATGGCCAGCAGGTGGCAGCGTAGTGCAGATGCACACATACCGTCGCAGTATCAGTATAAAGATGGCCTCCCCACTTACGACTTGCACCAGGGAAGAACAGCGTTGTGTTATTCGGTTTTTGCGTAGTGAAAGTGTGAAACCTATTGAAATTCATCGACGAATGAAGTTTCAGTATGGTGATGCATGTTTGTCACAGCAGTAAGTCTACGAATGGAGTAGGAAGTACGCAAATGGTGTGACTTCAGTGGAAGATGCTCCTCGTCCAGTGACAACGAGTTCTGACTACACAGATCATTGCAGCAGTTGAAACATGGTGAAGGAAAACCGCCGAGTAGTTCAAAATGGTTCAAATGGCTCTGAGCACTATGGGACTCAACTGCTGTGGTCATAAGTCCCCTAGAACTTAGAACTACTTAAACCTAACTAACCTAAGGACAGCATACAACACCCAGCCATCACGAGGCAGAGAAAATCCCTGACCCCGCCGGGAATCGAACCCGGGAACCCGGGCGTGGGAAGCGAGAACGCTACCGCACGACCACGAGATGCGGGCACCGCCGAGTGACACTGAATGTCACTGCAGCATGTTTGCAGATTAGTCATAGGCCAGCACACCACATTGTGCATGATGTGGTCCAGTTTCACAAAGTGTCTGAAAGATGCGTGCCACGGCAGCTGACTCTTGAAATGAGAGAACGACGTGTTGATGCTTGTGAAGAAATTCGGCGCTTTAAACGAGAAGGTGCTGGCTTACTTGCAAGAATCGTTACTGGGGACGAAATCTGGGTTCAATTCCACCAATCGGAAACGAAGAGAGCGAGCAAGGAGTGGTGCCATTCCTCATCACCAAAACCAAAGAAGTTTCGAACAGAACCATCAGCAGGGAAGGCTATGCTGACTCTTTTTTGGGACAAAAAAGGCGTCATTTTGGAGCATTACATGCCTAGAGGGACCACTGTCACCAGTGCATCATACACAGATCTCCTAAAAAATCATCTGCAGGCTGCAATCAAATCAAAGCGACAGGTGTCCTTTTGCAACATGACAATGCAAGGCCCCACACAGCCCGTACAACAGTTGCAACAATCACAGACCTGCATTTTGAGTGTCTTCCTCATCCACCATTTCACCGGACCTTGCCCCAAGTGATTTCCATATGTTTGGACCACTCAAAGACGCAGTGGGAGGAGAGAAGTTCCGTTCTGATGAAGAGGTACGCCACGTGGAGAATGAGTGGTTGCGCGGACTACCAAAAGAATTTTTTCCTAAAGGAATTAATGCAGTTTGTAAGAGCGGGAGGACTTGCATTGAGCGTGGGGGAGATTGTGTTGAAAAGTGATACAGCTTTGTACCACTTTTGCACAATAAATAATTTTTTAAAAAATATTTAGGTTTTCATTTGACTCACCCTCGTAAGATAGCTGGTTGTGTGATGACCGACGCAGTAATATGTTTATGCGTGTCACAGGCTCCAGTCGGCGTCGACTATCTTCCACAACGGCCAAACAATATGATAAACAAATCTATGTGTGTGGAACGAATAAGAACATGGGCCATTACTCACCTGCTGGAGAAAATCATAGTAAATACTGATGCAGAGTTACGGTAAAATTGATGTGTTCGTTAAGTTTCTCGTCAGGTTCTTTTCTTGTGTCAGTATAAATTTCAAGTTTCTCAAGCAAGTCAAGACACCGCCCTTTGTTTGCTCCATGCAATATCCCCGTGTTATTGTTTGTAATAGAGATTTCGTGATTACGTACATGTTGTCTTCGTTGGACACTGTAAAAATATGATTTTTTATCTTACAATTTTATTTGTTTTGATCATGAACGTTCTCATGCTTTACTGATTACTATAAACAGGTTTTATTCTTTTCTTTACTTACAAAAAACCGTGAGTATCGAAAAGAATAAAAATTGTTTGTAGTAATAAGCAAAGCACGTGAACTGTTAATGATCAAAACAAACAAAATTGTTAGAGAAAAAACCATATTGCCATAGTGACTACTGAAAATTGTTTAAAATAAAGCGGAACGCGTTTGGTCCTAGTAAGACTATTGTTGCAGTTGTTAAAGACGACAATTAAGTTATACAACCTGTTCATGTTCATGTATTGATAAATCCGTACGTATTGCAGTTTGACTTTGTATAAGCTGAAATGTATCTATTGATCCAAACACCCTTGATTCTGATCACGTATTTTTGTGTACCGATTATGGGAGAGCTTTTTTTCCGATCGCATGTTGATCGATTTCGATTTTTCATTTCTGCTTCATGGAACGTGCTTAAGTTTTACTTGTGAGTTTTGGAGTTGGTAGCTCGGTCACTGAACGGCTTAGAGTGTGGTAACCTCAAGTGAGCATGTAGAATCTGAAAAGAGGCAGGAGAGACAGTTGTACGGAGACGGCCAGTCTGTTGTGGTCAGACGTAGGTAGTGTGCTAAGTTGCCTCGCCACGTCAATCAGTGCATATTATCGTGAGCAGTTTTACGAATAAAACGCCTGTTATTGTGAGTTTGTGCGAGCAGGCAGCGGAAAGTCGGAAGAGGCCACTTGAGAGTTGTTGGTGACAGACAAGGTGTGGTCTGATAATTCTGCTATCACTCACAAGGGCACAGCGTCTACTCGCCATCACCGATATCGTCCCAATTTACGGTATACGCAGGGCTCTGCATGAAATGACAGTGGCGGAAGTGAAAACTCCAGATGAGCAAGCCCTTAGAAAAGAAAAGTATTATTTGTGTGAGTCGAACGTAACATAAGCCATTTATGTTAGCATAATTGAGAGACAAATGTTGAAACAGCGGAATGAATGCAGATTGGTAACCCAAGAGTCGTAGAATCGAGCCCCTATGCGGAATATTTTTAAAATTTTTAGTTTTTAGGTTACTAGCTCTGCAAGTAAATCGAAACAATGCTCAGCATATTGTATTTATTAATATTGTAACAAAGGGAACATAAAGGAAAATTTAGGATTTTCAAATAAATATCTAGAAAGGATTGTAATGCATACATGATCAGTTTGTATATAAAATTAAATACTTTTCATATTTGTCAGCTGATTGTTAACAGATGCTACTTTGGTAATATTCATCATAAAAACAGTGGAAGCAGTAATTTTCTCGGCATCCTGCAGACTTTATAAATGCCACATGTTTAGTATTCTATGGTTGTTTTAAACTTTCTGTACAGGAACAGTATTGATTTACACTTATGAAAGGTTGTCTCTTATCGCACTGTTTGGCAGCAAGCCATGTATAACGCATTTCCCCAAGTATTACCGAAGATAGTTGATGCTGTCCAGTGGAATGTATTTTGATGCAGTCATCTCGGGATATAAATTCTTTTTCTCTCTGGAAGAGATAAAAGTACAGTTTTGAATCTTTTTTGATCAATTCTTTAGCTGAAGTTAAATTGAAGATCGCAGGGTTGCACTAGCTAAGTGCATTTCGGGTGGGGGGGGGGGGGGAAATCATTTTAATACTGCACGATGGCAGTCCTTCTTCATCTTGAAAAATCACGTTGTATAATTGTGGAACGTCGTTCCCACCAGTCAATTAAAAAAGAAAAGTTCTACTGCTTATAGGGAATACAATATATTGAGCATTATTTTGATTTATTTGAAGTGTAAGTATCGTAAAAATAAAAAATAGTTTACGATAGGGGCACGATCCCAAGATGCTCTAATTAGCGTTGCGTACTCTTTCCGCTGCGCCAATCGCTGCCTCGAAACTACGCTAACAGAAATGGTTTATGCCTTGTCCGACCCGCGCGAAAAGTAGTGTTTTTTTCTAAACGCTTTGGCCATCTGTAGCTCCCATTTCTGTTAGATTCATTTTTGGACAAATCGGTGATGACGAGTAGGTCTGGTTCCTTCTTCAGTTGAACATGAGTGTATAATATTGGGATTGGTACGGAGAGTGGCTACATTATTATATCTTGCGCGAGCGAGCTGTATTTTTTGAACTGAATACGATAAACAGATTTCGCTCCTTTTTTTTATTCTGCTCAGTGATACTAGAAAAGCTGCTACTGTTTTTCTAACAGTTTGGTGTGTTACGTAGAGGTAGCGTGGGGATTAGACTGTCCTACGAACAGTGCAGCAGAGTGACGATTAGACTGAGATGACTATACAGCATTTTGATTACGTTTGCATCCTATGTTTCATTCGCTATCGGGAGTCAGTAAGTCATTGTCAGATTGGTAATATTCCTATTTTTTTAATATCGTCAATTCAAGAATGGAGCAGATGGTTCGGGTTGTATTAAGCTGTGTGAGGGTTTGTCATACTAATTATTCTAATAAATGAGAAGTTTATTTGAAATTTACGCTTTTCTATGTTAGTCAGACTAACGCTCCCATGTCATGCCTTTCTGAAGTAACAACAAACAAACATTTCGTGATTGATGCTAGTCCTGCTATTTAGCTTACTTCTGCCTCAATAAGGCAGGGCCAGTTTTGTAAAAGTACGATAAGTCACGCCGCGGAACGACGAAACTGTGCCTACTGAGTTCTTATGACATTCCTTTCACATGGTGTGGTAAACGTTTTTATATTATTGAGTTTCTTTATCCCATACATTCATGATTTAGTTTATTAATCCCATACATAGGAACTGGCCGTTACTGGCATACAGAGGTTGTTTATAGGTCGAGCCACACCAGAATATCTCCAGGTTAATGATAGATTCACCATTCCACAAGATATACCTAGTGTTTGTTTGAACGTGCTTGGATATAGTCGTACCGACACGATTACTAGATGAGTGCACTAGACTATTAACAGACGCTGTACAAAGCCTTTGTTCATTAAATCGGATTTTAAATGCGCGATCCGCTTTGGTAGTGTCGCGGATGGTATGCTGTCTCCAATATATTTGTTCCCCTTCTTTGCTCCATTTGTGAATGTTGCGCTCCAACAATTACTATCGGAAAACCACCGTATGGACTCTATCTCGTTTTCTGGTCGTGGTCATTCCGCAAAAAGTTTCTGTGAGGAAGTAATGTGTTGCCTTCCTTAGACATAAGCTCTCGAAATTTGAGTACTAAACCTCTCTGAGACGCACAACTCCTCTCTTGTAGCACCTGCCACTGTAGTTTGTTGAGCGTGACGCTCTCGCGCCGACTAAACGTTCCCGTGACGAAAGGTGCAGCTCTCCGTTGGATCTTCTGTATCTCTTCCATTACGCTACGGCCGCAGGTTCGAATCTTGCCTCGAGCACGGATGTATGTGATGTCCTTAGGTTAGTTAGATTTAAGTAGTTCTAAGCCCTAGGGGACTAATGACCTCAGAGCCATTTGAGCCATCTTCTATTAATTCAGCAAGGTAAGGAAATCTCAGCTTGTGACCTGCTTTTCCCACGTTTTGTGTGTGATTACTTCGCTTTGGGTCGCTCTGGATGGGGCTCCACAACCGACATGTCTATGAGTTCCCATATTGAGCTAACGACACCGTCAGTTGCGATTGTGGTGGGCACAGGATCATCTAGATTAGACCGAGGGTCAACGGAAATTTTTCGCTTGGTTAGATCAGTCACGTTTCTTGTTGCACTAATTCAACGGTCGTGTCCAGACATGCCGTCATCCGGCCGAATGGCAGCTCGAAATACGCACGTCGCCACTTATGCATGCCGGCGGTAGCAATGTTATGCCACGGGGGCATTCACCTAGGCTTCCATAGAGCCAGTGGTAGTAATCGAAGGGACCATGAGAGATGTGGAATACTTGAATATAACTGCAGACCACCTGCATTCCTTCACACGTGATGTCCTCACAAACGTGGATGGAATCTTTCGGCAAGATAAATGTTCCGAAGACATATGGAATATGATAAACATTTGACATTCATTCGTTTGAGGAATATGAAAGTGAACTGGTGTTGATGTCTTGGACGAAAAATCTCCTGATCTTAACCCGACGGTACACATCTGGGACTTTATCGGTCGCCAATTCAGCGCTCATTAACCACCGTCCCGTAATTTACGGGAATTACACGACCTGTTCGTAGACTTTTGCTGCTTATCCCTGGAAACCTACTGAAGACTTGCCGAATCCATGCCACGCAGAAATGCTGGTGTATTGGGTTCCAGTGTCTCACTATTAATCAGATGTTTTAGCGTATCAGGGTATTTGAAAACACTTCTGCCACCATCAGTCGATCCAACACCAGGGAGACCTCATTCAGGATTTTGTGAGCAAACAAACTATTGGTGTTCAAGTGCTGGTCGCCATCTACACTCAATACTTCGTTCCAGAAACAGAACTGATAATTCTTTGATTGCTCAGGATATGTCATATCAACCAGTCACTTCCTTTTAAAACTGTGCAATACATTCTCCTTTTCCCACTTCGATTCAGTACCTCTTCATCAGTTACTCGATCGACTCATCTAATCTTAAAGATTCTGCTTCACCATTACATTTCAATAGGGTTTGGTCTCTTCCTGTCTGAGTCGCTAATCTTCCAATTCCACTACGTACAAGGCTACAATACTGAGAAATATTCAAGTGAGGTGCAAAGTGCTACCAGATCTCCAGCTAGATCAGTGACTGTGCGTTGGGAGTTAAAAAGAATGGTACACAATGGTCGAATGGGTCCCCATAATGCAGACATTTCTGCGGTCATTGCTAAGCGACACTTGAGGTGGTGTAAACAGGGACGCCAATTGATGGCCGTGTAGTGATGAATCGCGCTATACTCTGTGGCAGTCTCGTTAGTTCAAACGATTCGTCTATAGTGTGAGAGAATATCAATATAGTATGGAAGAAATCACTGTCGTTTGACTTGACTGACCTTCATATGGGAGCAGAGTTGCCATCTCTCCTCACTGCACCTGAATATACGGTGCAACATTGCTGCGTTAACTGTACATATCACTGCTGAATGCATTCATGCAGATGCTGTGAATGCCTAATCTTGCCATTGTACACCCAACTCCAGATGTGACCCCATGGAAAGAAGTGCAAGATCGTCAGAACAGGCGATCGTGCTGGCCATAATCGTGGTCAGCCTCGTCCAGTGCAACGTTCTGGGAACGTGTAGCTGAGTTAATCATGCACAGTGTACGAGGTGCATTCAAGTTCTAAGGCCTCCGATTTTTTTACTCCCGACTGGAAAGAGATAGAAACATGTGCATTGTTTTAAAATGAGGCCGCGTTCATTGTCAATACGTCCCAGAGATGGCAGCACCGTACGGCAGATGGAATTTTACCGCCAGCGGCGAGAATGAGAACTGTTTTAAATACTTAAAATGGCAATTTTTCCTTACTAGAACAGCGTGCATATTCACCAGCCGTGCTGCTATTGCCTCAGCGATTTTCCAGTGGTCAAAACAGACTCCTAAAGAAGCCTTCGCCGCTGCCATGGAATCATGGCGACAGCGTTGTGAAAAATGTGTACGTCTGCAGGGCGATTACGTCGAGAAGTAACGCCAGTTTCATCGATTTCGGGTGAGTAGTTAATTAGAAAAAAAATCGGAGGCCTTAGAACTTGAGTGCACCTGGTACGGTGGGGCACAGTGCAGTTGATACACCACCGAATCTAGAATGTTGTTGGCAAACAATGGCGGCTGAAGGAATTGCTCAAGCATGTCCAGCTACGGTGTTGACTGACTGTTGCTCCAGCAATGAAGACTGGACCGTAAATAAGCTGTTATGTGAGGCCCAGCTACACATTTACCTCTGGAGTGTTAGGTTCCAGTTCCATGGCGATGTGTGGTTATTCACCATCTTACATCCTGTGGGCTACGCGGGATAGCCGTGCGGTCTTGGTCTCCTTGCCACGGTTCGCGCGGCTTCCCCCCGTCGGAGGTTCGAGTCCTCCCTCGGGCATGGGTACGTGTGTTGTCCTTAGCATAAGTTAGCTTAAGTTAGATTGTATAGTGTGGAAGCCTAGGGACCGATGACCTCAGCAGTTTCGTCCCATAGAACTTACCACAAATTTTTAAATTTTCACATCCTGTGCAAGTTTCCTTTAATACTTTTAGTTTGATTTGTTTTTGAACTCATATTAGTTTGGATGGTTGGTTGTTGCTTCGCCAGTGTTTAGCTTTGGTGACTTTGTGGCTTTCCAACTGCGAGAGCCGGCCAGATTGGCCGAGCGGTTCTAGGCGCTTCAGTCTGGAACCGCGCCACTGCTACGGTCGCAGGTTCGAATCCTGCCTCGGGCATGGATGTGTGCGATGCCCTGATGCTAGTTAGGTGTAAGTAGTTCTAAGTTCTAGGGGACTGATGACTTCAGATGTTAAGTCCCATAGTGCTCAGAGTCATTTGAACCATCACTGCGAGAGAAACTAAATACACTCCTGGAAATGGAAAAAAGAACACATTGACACCGGTGTGTCAGACCCACCATACTTGCTCCGGACACTGCGAGAGGGCTGTACAAACAATAATCACACGCACGGCACAGCGGACACACCAGGAACCGCGGTGTTGGCCGTCGAATGGCGCTAGCTGCGCAGCATTTGTGCACCGCCGCCGTCAGTGTCAGCCAGTTTGCCGTGGCATACGGAGCTCAATCGCAGTCTTTAACACTGGTAGCATGCCGCGACAGCGTGGACGTGAACCGTATGTGCAGTTGATGGACTTTGAGCGAGGGCTTATAGTGGGCATGCGGGAGGCCGGGTGGACGTACCGCCGAATTGCTCAACACGTGGGGCGTGAGGTCTCCACAGTACATCGATGTTGTCGCCAGTGGTCGGCGGAAGGTGCACGTGCCCGTCGACCTGGGACCGGACCGCAGCGACGCACGGATGCACGCCAAGACCGTAGGATCTTACGCAGTGCCGTAGGGGACCGCACCGCCACTTTCCAGCAAATTAGGGACACTGTTGCTCCTGGGGTATCGGCGAGGACCATTCGCAACCGTCTCCATGAAGCTGGGCTACGGTCCCGCACACCGTTAGGCCGTCTTCCGCTCACGCCCCAACATCGTGCAGCCCGCCTCCAGTGGTGTCGCGACAGGCGTGAATGGAGGGACGAATGGAGACGTGTCGTCTTCAGCGATGAGAGTCGCTTCTGCCTTGGTGCCAATGATGGTCGTATGCGTGTTTGGCGCCGTGCAGGTGAGCGCCACAATCAGGACTGCATACGACCGAGGCACACAGGGCCAACACCCGGCATCATGGTGTGGGGAGTGATCTCCTACACTGGCCGTACACCACTGGTGATCGTCGAGGGGACACTGAATAGTGCACGGTACATCCAAACCGTCATCGAACCCATCGTTCTACCATTCCTAGACCGGCAAGGGAACTTGCTGTTCCAACAGGACAATGCACGTCCGCATGTATCCCGTGCCACCCAACGTGCTCTAGAAGGTGTAAGTCAACTACCCTGGCCTGCAAGATCTCCGGATCGGTCCCCCATTGAGCATGTTTGGGACTGGATGAAGCGTCGTCTCACGCGGTCTGCACGTCCAGCACGAACGCTGGTCCAACTGAGGCGCCAGGTGGAAATGGCATGGCAAGCCGTTCCACAGGACTACATCCAGCATCTCTACGATCGTCTGCATGGGAGAATAGCAGCCTGCATTGCTGCGAAAGGTGGATATACACTGTACTAGTGCCGACATTGTGCATGCTCTGTTGCCTGTGTCTATGTGCCTGTGGTTCTGTCAGTGTGATCATGTGATGTATCTGACCCCAGGAATGTGTCAATAAAGTTTCCCCTTCCTGGGACAATGAATTCACGGTGTTCTTATTTCAATTTCCAGGAGTGTATATCTGACTGCGAAAATACAACATGCATTTGGCCCTGCTTTATAATCTTTCTAAAAAAATGTGAAAACTGATTATATCCTGAACTTTACCACTAATCATTTTAATGAAATAATGTGGTGCCTGTGTTCTAATGATCTGCCTAATAATGCTGTTCGTGAAATGGTCTCTGTGCGTTGATAATTTTCGTAGGAAACTGATCCTGAAATGAAAATATCTTACCTCGTAAAGTAATTCTTTGGAAAAGTGGTGCTTGGTGCTCTCTGTGTGCCAGTTGCAAATTTCTAACTACAGTTGCTAACAGTTTAGTGCAATACTCCGGACAACAAGTAAACTATTTTATACAACTCTTTGAGTGAGACACTCCTTCAAATATAAATGACTTGGATCGAGGATGTGGACAATGCTCTAAGGTGAAATATCCCTTTAAAATACTATTTTTAAACTAACTGATATATTATTTATTGTATGAAATTCATATTACAACACTCGTTAACGTTGACAAAGGTTAACATTGATACCATAAATGTTAGACAAATAATTTATAAACATAAAAAATAGCTTTTAGTAAAAATTACGCAATCCTTAACGAAAAATTTAAAGTTCCCTGATATGGATGTCTCATTCAACAATGGATCCTAACTATAATTCACACTCTATTTTAATATCCTTACGTCTCATTTCATTCTAAATCACTAATCGAATCTTTCTCCTCTGCTACACAACATTCAAAAAGAAATAATTTTACTTAAACGCAGAAGCACTCAACTTTACGTCTACATTTCCACGAGTTCCTTGCTCGGCGTCTGTGTCATTAAGCTCTGACGATAGAACTCCAGCGCTGCTCGCTGCCAACCAGCGATGACAAAAACAAGCACGTCTACTCGTGACATGGCTGCTCTGACCAAAGAGTGCGCGCGAATAATAAGCGATGCAAAATTGTCGCTTAGCGTTTCAGACAGCCAAAGTGTGTACATATTCTAGAAATGCAAATAACAAACTCCCAATAAACCTGTTTCACTGCCCACGGCCTCTCCGGCCAGAATTTTACAGGATGATTTTTGCATATGGCTAAGATTATACTGAAAAATTCGCCTGTACAATATTACATAAAAGTAGTAGTAAGCTAGGAAGTAATACAATATATCGTAGGGAAACAAAAAAAAATCATGGAATATATAAGATATGTGACGTGCATATATGAACTGTAAAGAAGGCATGAAAAACTTTTTTGTTTTGCAAGTAGTGGTGCTCAGTCGCACATACAGTTACTTTCAAAAGACTTTGTACATGGCCAGTCCACCGTTGAGGAAATGTATTATATTCAGATACTGGAATACTTTTCTGGTACAGCGAATCGACGATGCGTCATGTTTCAGGTACATCTGCTGTTATTGCTCTCATGGCTTTCAAAAGCGCAGGTAGATCGTCTAGCAGGAAATGTGCATATGGTGCAGCTGTCATTTGGTTTGGCAGGAACACAGGCCCTGCCACCAGATCATCAATCATACCACACCACATGTTCATTGAGAACCTAACTTGGAATCTTGTTTCCTTAGTGTCACATGAGTTCACCATCGCCTATGTATGAGAGCTGTGGGTGTCCATAATCGCACAGCATGCAAATGTAGCCCCATCCGTAAATGAAGTGTACTGCACGATGTCTCTGTGTACAACCAACGATTTAGAAAGTTGTTGTCTACTTACTGACTCTACTGGATGCAGATGTTACATGGGCTGGACATGGAATGACTGCAATCCCTCGAAACGTAATGTATGCTGCACTCGCGTTTGTGAAATTTCGAGCTTAATGATAATGCGCCATGTACTGGTGGTGAGACGCCGTTGTACCATTGCAGTAACTTCGTCACTTTCCTCAACTGATTGGATGGCCTTACGTTCTGATGTTAACTGTAGTATTCTGGATTCATGTAATGTTTGAAAAACATTGGGAAATACCAACTATACACAAACAAATACGTCTGCATATTCTGCACGGATGAATGTATGCGGACAGAATTGGCTTGTTTAATTAAACAACACTCAAGTATGGCATACACACTGCCTCATGACTGCTCACTGATCCAACCCACGATTGCACTCTGGGTACACTTGCAGCTATTTCTTTGATGCGATGTCGCTATGCTGCCTGTTACGGCGTAAATTGAAGCGCTGGAACGCCAGTCGGGAACGAAAGAGAAGAGAGGGCCGTGAGAAGAGATCTGCCAATCGCTCTCTGAGCGGACCTCCCTCCATACAACGCGACAGCACCTGCCCCTATGTCAAGCGGACATAAGCATCGCGACCGGTTGGTGACGGTCAGTTCAGTAGTAGCTTCAACATTAGTCACTTCGCTTGTAGTCTCTGTGTAGCACAGACTTGGAATTATCTACACAGAATAAGATTGATTACACTCCTGGAAATTGAAATAAGAACACCGTGAATTCATTGTCCCAGGAAGGTGAAACTTTATTGACACATTCCTGGGGTCAGATACATCACATGATCACACTGACAGAACTACAGGCACATAGACACAGGCAACAGAGCATGCACAATGTCGGCACTAGTACAGTGTATATCCACCTTTCGCAGCAATGCAGGCTGCTATTCTCCCATGGAGACGATCGTAGAGATGCTGGATGTAGTCCTGTGGAACGGCTTGCCATGCCATTTCCACCTGGCGCCTCAGTTGGACCAGCGTTCGTGCTGGACGTGCAGACCGCGTGAGACGACGTTTCATCCAGTCCCAAACATGCTCAATGGGGGACAGATCCGGAGATCTTGCTGGCCAGGGTAGTTGACTTACACCTTCTAGAGCACGTTGGGTGGCACGGGATACATGCGGACGTGCATTGTCCTGTTGGAACAGCAAGTTCCCTTGCCGGTCTAGGAACGGTAGAACGATGGGTTCGATGACGGTTTGGATGTACCGTGCACTATTCAGTGTCCCCTCGACGATCACCAGTGGCGTACGGGCAGTGTAGGAGATCGCTCCCCACACCATGATGCCGGGTGTTGGACCTGTGTGCCTCGGTCGTATGCAGTCCTGATTGTGGCGCTCACCTGCACGGCGCCAAACACGCATACGACCATCATTGGCACCAAGGCAGAAGCGACTCTCATCGCTGAAGACGACACGTCTCCATTCGTCCCTTCATTCACGCCTGTCGCGACACCACTGGAGGCGGGCTGCACGATGTTGGGGCGTGAGCGGAAGACAGCCTAACGGTGTGCGGGACCGTAGCCCAGCTTCATGGAGACGGTTGCGAATGGTCCTCGCCGATACCCCAGGAGCAACAGTGTCCCTAATTTGCTGGGAAGTGGCGGTGCGGTCCCCTACGGCACTGCGTAGGATCCTACGGTCTTGGCGTGCATCCGTGCGTCGCTGCGGTCCGGTCGCAGGTCGACGGGCACGTGCACCTTCCGCCGACCACTGGCGACAACATCGATGTACTGTGGAGACCTCACGCCCCACGTGTTGAGCAATTCGGCGGTACGTCCACCCGGCCTCCCGCATGCCCACTATACGCCCTCGCTCAAAGTCCGTCAACTGCACATACGGTTCACGTCCACGCTGTCGCGGCATGCTACCAGTGTTAAAGACTGCGATGGAGCTCCGTATGCCACGGCAAACTGGCTGACACTGACGGCGGCGGTGCACAAATGCTGCGCAGCTAGCGCCATTCGACGGCCAACACCGCGGTTCCTGGTGTGTCCGCTGTGCCGTGCGTGTGATCATTGCTTGTACAGCCCTCTCGCAGTGTCCGGAGCAAGTATGGTGGGTCTGACACACCGGTGTCAATGTGTTCTTTTTTCCATTTCCAGGAGTGTATTTCATATGTCGCCCTTTGATTGCGACACGTCTGTGTAATTGCAAAAGTTAATTATTGTAATTTTCTTTTTGTTATAAAACTCATAAATTCGACTGATTTGATTGTTCGTTTAGCGATTCGAGTATGCAGGCTTCCTTAGTGATGTGTGGCTTATGAGCAGCAGCTTGACCCGAAATCCAAGCTTTCTCACCTCCCGCCCAACTTTCGTAGTACTTGCAGTGGTTCCTGATGCAGTTTGGAATTCCTGTGTGATGGTCTGGATAGATGTCTCCCTATTGCACATTACAACATTCTTCAACTATCGGCAGTCTCTGTCAGTCAACAGACGGGGTCGGCCTGTATACCTTTGTGCTGTACGTGTCCTTTCACGTTTCCACTTCTCTGTCACATTGGAAACAGTGGACCTAGCGATGTTTAGGAGTTTGGAAATCTCGCCAACGTAAGTATGGCACAAGTGACACCCAATTACGTGACCACGTTCTAAGCCGGTGAGTTCCGCGGAGCACCCTATTCTGCTCTCTCACGATGTCTAATGACTACTAAGGTCTCTGATATGGAGAACCTGGCAGTAGGTGGCAGCACAATGCGTGTAATATGCAAAACGTATGTTTTGCGCGTGTCTGGATACTTTTGATGACATAGTGTATGATTAAGGCAACATACCACCTGACTTTCGGAAAGATACTACACCATTCTGAAGACTGAAAGAGCTGGTGAGTGCGAGATTTCCTGCACAACCAGCTAACAGATAGTAAGTCAAAATATCTGCCAAGAATAAAGTAAGGAAGAATGGAAAAGGAAGCTGGGTGTGTGTTAGATGGCGATTAGTTTGACTTTAGGAAAGGTAAATGCACCAGACAAGCAATTCTGACGTAGCGGTTGATAATGGAAGTAAGACTAAAGAAAAATACATTCATAGGATTTTTCGGACTCGAAAAAGCGTTCGACAATGCAAAATGGTGCAAAACGTTCGAAATTCTGTCGAAAATAGTGTAAGGTATAGTGAGAGACGGGTAATATACAGCATGTACAAGAACCAAGATGGAATAATAAGAGTGGAAGACCAACAACGATGTATTCGTTTTAAATAGAGTGTATGACATTGAAACACCCCCGTTTAAAATTCATTTATTGGGTTTTGTGTAATTTACCGAAGTCGCCAAACAGTTAATTATTATGATTATATGACTGTGTGCTTAATGGAAGAAAGGCTATCGGTTTTTCTGCTGGTTTTGGGGGTATTTCAACCGAGTGCGGCTGTTCTGAGACTAAATAGTGGAAATGATAGAAAGTTTGTCTATTATTAAGGACCACACTGCCATCGCTGCGCGGGATTAGCCGAGCGGTCTCGGGCGCTGCAGTCTTGGACTGTGCGGCTGGTCCCGGCGGAGGTTCGAGTCCTCCCTCGGGCATCGGTGCGTGTGTTTGTCCTTAGGATAATTTAGGTTAAGTAGTGTGCAAGCTTAGGGACTGATGACCATAGCAGTTAAGTCCCATAAGATTTTCACACACATTTGAACATCTGAACACTGCCATCTGTGGAAGACCCTCACACCTCTTACAGGATGGATCAGTCAACTGTCCCAACTGTCTCACCGTCGTTCTGCCTACCGCAGCGCCTACACAGCGTATCGGTAGGTAATAATCACACTTGGCTTATGTCCGTTAATGGATGTGTGTAGTGTTCAACCTGATTCAGTTTCATAATGATAGAAAATCGGATAAATTTTCTAAGGATTTCTTCGGTTTGTTTTCACATGTTGAATCACCCTAAAAATTATGTGACAATATGTATGTACAGGGTGTTTCAAAAATGACCGGTATATTTGAAACGGCAATAAAAACTAAACGAGCAGCGATAGAAATACACCGTTTGTTGCAATATGCTTGGGACAACAGTACATTTTCAGGCGGACAAACTTTCGAAATTACAGTAGTTACAATTTTCAACAACAGATGGCGCTGCAAGTGATGTGAAAGATATAGAAGACAACGCAGTCTGTGGGTGCGCCATTCTGTACGTCGTCTTTCTGCTGTAAGCGTGTGCTGTTCACAACGTGCAAGTGTGCTGTAGACAACATGGTTTATTCCTTAGAACAGAGGATTTTTCTGGTGTTGGAATTCCACCGCCTAGAACACAGTGTTGTTGCAACAAGACGAAGTTTTCAACGGAGGTTTAATGTAACCAAAGGACCGAAAAGCGATGCAATAAAGCATCTGTTTGAAAAATTTCAACGGACTGGGAACGTGACGGATGAACGTGCTGGAAAGGTAGGGCGACCGCGTATGGCAACCACAGAGGGCAACGCGCAGCTAGTGCAGCAGGTGATCCAACAGCGGCCTCGGTTTTCCGTTCGCCGTGTTGCAGCTGCGGTCCAAATGACGCCAACGTCCACGTATCGTCTCATGCACCAGAGTTTACACCTCTATCCATACAAAACTCAAACGCGGCAACCCCTCAGCGCCGCTACCATTGCTGCACGAGAGACATTCGCTAACGATGTAGTGCACAGGATTGATGACGGCGATATGCTTGTGGGCAGCATTTGGTTTACTGACGAAGCTTATTTTTACCTGGACGGCTTCGTCAATAAACAGAACTGGCGCATATGGGGAACCGAAAAGCCCCATGTTGCAGTCCCATCGTCCCTGCATCCTCAAAAAGTACTGGTCTGGGCCGCCATTTCTTCCAAAGGACTCATTGGCCCATTTTTCAGATCCGAAACGATTACTGCATCACGCTATCTGGACAGTCTTCGTGAATTTGTGGCGGTACAAACTGCCTTAGACGACACTGCGAACACCTCGTGGTTTATGCAAGATGGTGCCCGGCCACATCGCACGGCCGGCGTCTTTAATTTCCTGAATGAATATTTCGATGATCGTGTGATTGCTTTAGGCTATCCGAAACATACAGGAGGCGGCGTGGATTGGCCTCCCTATTCGCCAGACATGAACCCCTGTGACTTCTTTCTGTGGGGACACTTGAAAGACCAGGTGTACCGCCAGAATCCAGAAACAATTGAACAGCTGAAGCAGTACATCTCATCTGCACGTGAAGCCATTCCGCCAGACACGTTGTCAAAGGTTTCGGGTAATTTCATTCAGAGACTACGCCATATTATTGCTACGCATGGTGGATATGTGGGAAATATCGTACTATAGAGTTTCCCAGACCGCAGCGCCATATGTTGTTGAAAATTGTAACTACTGTAATTTCGAAAGTTTGTCTGCCTGAGAATGTACTGTTGTCCCAAGCATATTGCAACAAACGGTGTATTTCTATCGCTCCTCGTTTAGTTTTTATTGCCGTTTCAAATATACCGGTCATTTTTGAAACACCCTGTATATAGGGTGCATAAGTAAGAGCGTGCAAAAGTTTAACACGACATAGAGGATGCTACAGAGAATAATTTGAGGTAACCCGGGGTCATAGAAGCCAGCTTCAGGAGATATGGATGTAAACTTGTATTCCGTCTAGAATTTTTTCCAGCTTATTTACAATTAACATACGTACAAGTTACTGTGCTGTTCATTTAAATGTACGTTTCCCAAGAAATAAGCAGACCGCGCCATATCTACTACATTGCCGTCTGAATGGGCACCTGCACTCCAGAGTTCTGCCTGAGTTGTTGGAGAACGTACCCTTGGCAGTTCGTGAGAGGATGTGGATACAACATAACGGTGCACCACCTCACTTCAGTCTGGATGTCCGCAACCATCTCAGTGCTATATTTCATGGTCGCTGGATTGGAAGGGGAGATCCTATTTCTGGCCTGCAATCACCTGACCTGAATTCCTTTTATTATTTCCTATGGAGATATCCAAACTAATTATGAGACACCAGTAGATACAGGGCTGAAATTAGTTGTCTGAATGCTAGCTGCCTGTGATGTGATTCGAAACACTCTAGGGATTTTTGTCAGGGAGCGTCAGAATCTTGTTTGCCGATGTCATGCTTGCATTGAGGCTGATGGCTGTCAGTTTCAGTACATTTTGTAAGATAAAGTACAAATAGTAAGTTCATTGCTTTAATGGTAGTATCTGCAGTTAACTGTAAGTAATGTAAATAAGAAAGCACACAGTAATCTGGTTTTATTCCTACTATCTCCTTCAGGTTGAATGGAGGGTATAAGATAAACATCAACAAAAGCAAAACGAGGATAATGGAATGTGATGCTGAGGGAATTAGATTAGGAAATGAGACACTTAAAGTAGTAAAGGAGTTTTGCTATTTGGGGAGCAGAATAACTGACGATGGTCGAAGCAGAGAGGATATAAAATCTAGACTGGCAATGGCAAGGAAAGCGTTTCTGAAGAAGAAAAATTTGTTACCATAGAGTATAGATTTAAATGTCACGAAGTCGTTTCTGAAAGTATTTGTATGGAGTGTAGCCATGTATAGAAGTGAAACGTGGACCATAAATAGTTTGGACAAGAAGAGAATAGAAGCTTTCGGAATGTGGTGCTACAGAAGAATGCTGAAGATTAGATGTGTAAATCACATAACTAATGAGGAGGTATTGAATGGAATTGGGGAGAAGAGGAATTTGTGGCACAATTTGACTAGAAGAAGGGATCGGTTGGTAGGACACGTTCTGAGGCATCAAGGGATCACCAATTTAGTATTGGAGGGCAGCGTGGAGGGTAAAAATTGTAGAGGGAGACCAAAAGATGAATAAACTAAGCAGATTCAGAACAATGTAGGCTGCAGTAGATATTGGGAGATGAAGAAGCTTGCACAGAATATAGTAGCATGGAGAGCTGCATCAAACCAGTCTCAGGACTGAAGACAACGGCAAACAACACGTTCTTAAGGGGCTCCGGAACGCCCTATACTTGCAATGTTAAAATAATGGTTATAAATTACATCTTTCCACACAAAGTATTTGAGGTAGGAAATTGAACTTTTTACAGATTATTTATTGGAATATGGGCTACAACTTAACACAGGGATTTTACAAAATTTTAGTTCAGTTATTAAAGATGATTTTTTTTAATTGTAATGAAAATTCACAACATTTTTTTGCAATTTTTTATTTATATATTCAAAAATATACAGTTTTTTGGAAAAAGGCTGTGTTAAATTATGCAGAAGGTACTGTGTAACATTTACTGAAAGTTTGAAACAAATATGTTTGGAAGATCCTTAGAAAACATGTAATTAGTATGAGAAAATAAAAGTTTTGGGAATCGAGCGACAAAGATTGGATTAACTTTTTAGTGCATTCCAGGTCCATAGGATGGATTATCTTCATCCTCTGCAAACTCCTCCTCCAGCTTCCTCTTGTTCCTCCTCCTGTTTACTCTTGCTTGTATTTCTAGACTCTTTACAGCCCTGTCTGCAGCCCGAAGGCGTTCCTTGTCTAAAGCAAGCATCGCTCGTACCATGTTAGAATGTTATTATTTACAGTAATAACACATACCTTTGGCTTTCCAACATTTCTCCTTTTCTTAAAAGCCTTCAGAGGATTTCTAATAGTTTTACTTTTACTCATTATTATACTTCAACAAAACAGAGACTCAAGAAACAGAATTAATTACGAATATTTTCGAGATAACGACAGAGTAAATAAACATGAAACAATCGACAATCACACCAGCGATATATATTGAACCATCACAGGTTAGCCACAACACATACTTTAGCTCACATCACTAAAATGTACCTGATGAACACGGACGTTAATAATAACACCATTTGACAGCAGTTTAACAGCGCTACAGTGGGTCACGCCCATGTAGAACACATTTCAAAAAAAAAAATTTAAAAATAGTTGTAGTCTTCGGAATTGAATAAATTATATATCTATTAAAAGGTAATAGTCTGCAGATTCAGAAAACGCAAAAAAGTAGAAATTGAACTTTTCATGATTTTGAGCCTTTCCGGAGGCCCTTAAGGCGGCTTTTCCGACCCCATGTTGAGGTTCCCTATCTAAAATTAAGGGAGTATCCTATATGTCCTGTTATATTTTTGCACGCTCTTACGGAAACACTTCGTATATTGAGGAAGAATGGGCTGTCATTCCTCCACATACATTGAAACACTTAAATAAAAGTGTCGAGTGCAGAGTACAAGCCATCTTAAAGGCGAAAGGTGGCCACGCACCGCATTAATGTCCACTAAAGCTTTTAGATACTTTGGTTAGATAGTGTAGTAGTGTGTAGGGGACCCACAGTTCATCAGTGAGACAGTCCCCGTGTGACCTTAAACTGTCTCGGACGGCAAGGCATTGATCTTCTGCCGATCTTCCAGTACTGTACCGAAGCAGAGGCAAGATACAGTATAGTGCAAGGAGGGTTCCCCGCAGCCTCCACGTGCAGGCCGGCGGGCGCGGCCATCCATCTCGCAGGCGCGGCGTGGCGTGGCGGGCGGTTTCATTAGGTTATCTGGCTGGCTCCGCAAGCCGGCCGAGTCCCGGGCCGGCGTTTCTCTCTCTGTCCACGGCGAGGCGCGCTGCACTTTAATTAAAGCGCCTTTTTAAATTTCGCAACACGTATTTCGTGCAATTTCGCAAACACTCGGCCCACCAGGCACACAGCGGCCGGGTCTCGGCCATTATTAAAACAGCGTGCGTCGCCGCGCGTCTCGTCTTCCAGAGACGGACTCTAGCGGCGACGGCGCAACACGGGACGCACGGCGCATGCGCAGCCGAGAACGCGCTTCTACCGTTTGGTCGCGGACGCATTCACACGCTCGCTATCTAGACACGCCTCACGACACTCTAAAAGACGGGATGAAGCGCACGAAACACTTTAAAACATCGATATATATAACATACATTCTAAGAAAAAAACAGAAAAAAGACGCACCACGAAGGAATTATCCGAATGATATGGAAATCGGTAGATGTGATGTGATGTGCATGTACAGACAAACAGATGATTACAGTTTTACAAAAATAGTGTGATTTATTTAAAAGGAAGAGCTTTACAAACTGAGCAAGTCAACAACGCGTTGGTCCACCTCTGGCCCTTATGCAAGCAATTATTCGGCTCGGCATTGATTGGTAGAGTTGTTGAATGTCCTTCTGAGGAACACCGTGCTAGATCCTGCCCAGATGGTATGTTACATCTCCCAAGTCCCGACCTGGTTGGAGCGTCCAGCCCATGATACTCCAAACGTTCTTCATTTCCTTGATTGGAGAGGTAACCGGCGACATCTACATCTACGTGATTACTCTGCTATTCACAATAAAGTACCTGGCAGAGAGTTCAATGAACCACCTTCAAGCTGTCTCTCTACCGTTCCACTGTCGAACGGCATGCGGGAAAAACGAGCACTTAAATATTTCTGTGCGAGCCCTGATTTCTCTTATTTTATTCTGATGATCTTTCTCCCTATGTAGGTGGGTGCCAACAGAATGTTTTCGCAATCGTAGGAGAAAACTGGTGATTGAAATTTCATGAGAAGACCCCGTCGCAACGAAACACGCCTTTGTTTTAATGATCGCCACTCCAATTCACGTATCATGTCTAGTGCACTATCTCCCCTATTTCGCGGTAATACAAAACGAGCTGCCCTTCTTTGTACTTTTTCAATGTCATCCGTCAGTTCCACTTGATGCGGATCCCACGCCGCACTTTTTTTTCCCAGTTTGTTTGGCAAACACGGAACTAGTACTTCGCGCTCGGGCATTAGCCGGCTGCAGTGGGGCCGAACGAGTGACAAATAACCGGTCCGCACCAAAGTTTAAAAGTTGTATGCTGAGGAAATCATAACTTCATATCATCTGAACTACAAGAATGTTACAAATATTCGGGGGGGGGGGGGGGGGGAAATCGATTTATGCAACTGATATCTTGCAAGTGCGCTTTTTCTCCATAAAATACGAGGTCAAGTTGGTGACGTTTTCTTTGTCAGACTTTACCATGGTGCTAGCGTGTTGGTTTGGAAGACCGTCGACAGGGCACCGATGAATAAAGCTGCTAAAAACGACAGTGAACAGGTAGACAGTGCATTTGTGTGCTAGAATGTGCCCATTGCTATTCGGTATTGAATGTACAAAGAGCTGTCAGGGACAAGTTTCACAAGACGCCACCAGCTTACAGCAGCAAAGTGATAGTTAACCTTAGCAGTTGCGATCCGATCTCACTGTACGTTGAATCGTCAACCGCTAAGGTTAATTACTAGGGTTACAAGATAGGTTCATCTACAAATTTAAAAATTATTGTATGCAGTAAAAGTGAAGATATCTGTAGGAAATAAACAACACCTTACAGAAAATGTTGTGCTATTACGATAGGGGCCTGCACAACTCGAATAATTTGCTCTGAGGATCGATATGCAACTTAAAGGATTTTAATATTTACGACCGATGCTGCCATTTATCCAAAATATATTGACAGTGATACTGTTCTGGTGCACACGGTTCCCAGTGGAATTAGACATGAAGAAGATATTGATTTTTGCATAGATATGAAACTCGACTTAAAAAACTGTGGTTGTTGATAGCAATATTAATAAATCTTGTTGAATATGTTAATAAGTTCAGTTGCTTTATGTGCAGGCTCTGAAGGGAGTAAGACCAGGGCATGTACGGATGTGAGCATCCGAAGAAAGTTTTTGCAATGGAATACTTAGTCATTGTATTCAGTAGACAGAACACACTATCTTATCAAAAGTATGCAATGCCGAATTGACCATTAGCTCTCGTGAGAGGAGAACCTATCAGTATAAAAGGAGGCGGAGAGTATATGTTATCGGCAGATAAACAATAACAGCAGTATGTATTTGGTCGGAAGAGGGAAATGATTCCTAACATGGGCCAATCATTGGATGTCACCTAAGTTACATTTCGACATTTCGAAACTTATAAAGTTGCGCACGTGGACTGTTGATGTCGTGATTGATGTCGCGACTGTGAAGTGGAATCACGAAGGATCAACCTGAGCCGTGTGTGGCTCGTGTTCCCGCCATCATGTATTTTATACCCCGTTTTTAACGTACTTCCACCTAACCACGTTAACTTAAATTACTACTGTCACTGAGTTGCTGCTTTGCCTGACCGTGAGCGGCGCTAGTTGCGCATATCAGTATATCCCCTCTACTAGCATCTTTGCTTGTCTGCTATTACTTCCCGGTCGTTGTCTGTCGTAAGTGGGTTCGGGTAGCGAGTTCGGGCTGCCAGTCAGTTGGAACGCGTCTGGAGCGCAGTCCGGACCTGCCAGTTGGGGAGTTGCAATGCGGCACTAGTGCAGTCGGGTTGGAGCAGCAGTGAGATCTGCGTCGACATGGCTCGCCTGACCATTGCCGCCACGCATCACTTGAGCCGGGCCACGGTCTTGGTGGATCGTCGTCGGTCTGTCGTCCTACTGGACGACGCGTTTTGGCTCACCGATCGTTCATCAGTCGGCTGTGTGTGTGTGCATCGACTCCCGATTTGTCTCCGTGCGTGCTTAGTTACTGTTGGGTATCGTTCAGGTCTTCGTGCAAGTGTTTGTCAGGTTGTGTGTGTAGTTGGCGTTATTTCCACTGACGGCTATTTTAGATGTTGTCGGCATTCTGAGGGTAGTCGGTCGGTTGGTGCGGACCAAGGAGGATCTCCGTGCGGTGCAGTCGGCTGGGTCCGCTGGCGGTCCCTGCACAGTGTCGGAGCGTGTGTGGAGCTGTCCGATAGCTACGAGCTTTGTGGCTCAACAAGTACCCAAACCAAGCCCTTTCATGCTGTGTCGTTCGTTTCGGTGATTCGCTGTTGTAGAGGTTTTACCGTGAGAAACACCGAGTGTTTGTAGTGGTGAAATGAAGACGCCGTACAGTGGAGTTAACTATATTGGTTCACTACAAGTCAAGTGCACCAGCGGAATTTTCTGACTTGTGGCCGTTAGTGTTCTGGTTACCTGCCCTGGCCACTAACGTAATTTCAGGCAGCGTCCTTTCCTCGCCTGCTGTCGCTGTCCAACAGGGTGTGTAGTTTTGATAGCTTAATACATATTTGATTGTAGATAATTACGTCTGTAAGAGTTTGGTCTTTGAGATTTAATGTACCGATTGGTGGTGAGCAAGGTCGGTCGGTCTGTGACTATCTCTTCGTTGGGTTACCGACAGCTCAGATGTAGTTGGACCCACTACGTGAACGTTGATGTTCCGAGTGCAGCCCCCCCCCCTCCTCCCCCTTCTGGAGGGGTCTGAGTGCCGTTGTCTGTACTGTCCTTTCTTTTCATGGGTGTTTAATGGTCTCTTGGCAATCTATTATAGCCAATGTCTTAAAAGATTATGATAATATACACTCCTGGAAATTGAAATAAGAACACCGTGAATTCATTGTCCCAGGAAGGGGAAACTTTATTGACACATTCCTGGGGTCAGATACATCACATGATCACACTGACAGAACCACAGGCACATAGACACAGGCAACAGAGCATGCACAATGTCGGCACTAGTACAGTGTATATCCACCTTTCGCAGCAATGCAGGCTGCTATTCTCCCATGGAGACGATCGTAGAGATGCTGGATGTAGTCCTGTGGAACGGCTTGCCATGCCATTTCCACCTGGCGCCTCAGTTGGACCAGCGTTCGTGCTGGACGTGCAGACCGCGTGAGACGACGCTTCATCCAGTCCCAAACATGCTCAATGGGGGACAGATCCGGAGATCTTGCTGGCCAGGGTAGTTGACTTACACCTTCTAGAGCACGTTGGGTGGCACGGGATACATGCGGACGTGCATTGTCCTGTTGGAACAGCAAGTTCCCTTGCCGGTCTAGGAATGGTAGAACGATGGGTTCGATGACGGTTTGGATGTACCGTGCACTATTCAGTGTCCCCTCGACGATCACCAGTGGTGTACGGCCAGTGTAGGAGATCGCTCCCCACACCATGATGCCGGGTGTTGGCCCTGTGTGCCTCAGTCGTATGCAGTCCTGATTGTGGCGCTCACCTGCACGGCGCCAAACACGCATACGACCATCATTGGCACCAAGGCAGAAGCGACTCTCATCGCTGAAGACGACACGTCTCCATTCGTCCCTCCATTCACGCCTGTCGCGACACCACTGGAGGCGGGCTGCACGATGTTGGGGCGTGAGCGGAAGACGGCCTAACGGTGTGCGGGACCGTAGCCCAGCTTCATGGAGACGGTTGCGAATGGTCCTCGCCGATACCCCAGGAGCAACAGTGTCCCTAATTTGCTGGGAAGTGGCGGTGCGGTCCCCTACAGCACTGCGTAGGATCCTACGGTCTTGGCGTGCATCCGTGCGTCGCTGCGGTCCGGTCCCAGGTCGACGGGCACGTGCACCTTCCGCCGACCACTGGCGACAACATCGATGTACTGTGGAGACCTCACGCCCCACGTGTTGAGCAATTCGGCGGTACGTCCACCCGGCCTCCCGCATGCCCACTATACGCCCCCGCTCAAAGTCCGTCAACTGCACATACGGTTCACGTCCACGCTGTCGCGGCATGCTACCAGTGTTAAAGACTGCGATGGATCTCCGTATGCCACGGCAAACTGGCTGACACTGACGGCGGCGGTGCACAAATGTTGCGCAGCTAGCGCCATTCGACGGCCAACACCGTGGTTCTTGGTGTGCCCGCTGTGCCGTGCGTGTGATCATTGCTTGTACAGCCCTCTCGCAGTGTCCGGAGCAAGTATGGTGGGTCTGACACACAGGTGTCAATGTGTTCTTTTTTCCATTTCCAGGAGTGTATTTTAAAATTTTGAAATTTAATTGTGGCCTACCAGTAAATTTCAATTTTAAGGTGAAACTGGCTCCAATCTTATTTGACCCTTTCCACAATCCTAATCACCTGTTCTGCACAGCGGGTTTAGCGGGCGTTTCACAACCATAGCTGAAACAAGCCCAGCCAGACCTCATGTACTGACTGATAAGGACTGTCGAGCTTTGCACAGGGTGGTTGTAAAAAAATCGAGTGAAATGAGTGGAAGGAATCACTCGTGAGTTCCAAAGTGCTACTAGCGGTGCAGCTACAACAATGACTTTGCGTAATGAATTAAAAAGAATGGGGCCCAATGGTCGAGCAGATCCTCATAAGCCACACACGGGTATAGTCAGTACTAAGCGATGCCCGAGGTGGTAGCGACGTCGCTGGGCAGCGGACGGCTGGAAACGAGTGGTTTGGGGTAATGAATCGCACTGCACCCAGTAGCAGTCCGATGAGAGGGTCTGGGGGTGGTGTAGCGAATGGATAGAGTGTTGCCTCTCATCATATTCAGTACCAACAGTTACGTACAAAAGAGTGAGCCGTGCGTGGCTCCTGTTCGTGCCATTTCTTATTTTATGTCTTTTTTTATCGTACTGACACCTCGTTATGTTAATTTTTAATTACTGGTGTCACTGAGTTGCTGTCTTGACTGCCCGTGAGCGGCAGCAGCAGCGCTTATCGATATAGGCTCTCCCGTATTATCTTTGCTTCTTTGCTGGACTGCTATTACTTCCCTGTCGTTGTGTGTTGACAGTCAGTTCGGACCTGGCAGTGTTTGAGTTACTACGCGGCACAACTTCAGTTGGGGCGCGGCAGCAGTGAGGATCGGACCTTCATGACTCGCCCGACGTTGCCAACACACGATTGGAGTGGGGACGATTTTGGTTGGTCGTCGGTCGGTCGTCTTTCCGGACGACGTGTATTTGGCCGGCGATCGCTTGTGGGTTGGCTCTGTGTGCCGACTCGTGATTAGTGCCTGTTATTGTACGGTCACTGCCGTTAGGATTCACTAGTTCTTAGTGCAAGTGTTGTAGTTTGTGTGATTTTGACTGACAAGTTATTTTAAATGTTGTCGACGTATTGGCTCTTTGCAGTCGGTCGGTTGGTGTGGATCAACCATGAAATCTCGCGCTGCGCAGTGGGCCGGGCCTGCTGGCGGTCTCTACGCAGTTTCGGACTGTGTGGGAGCTGTTCCGATTGCTACGAGGTTCGTGGCTCACCGACCCAGGACATCAAAGTTGAGTGGTGACTTAATTACCGAAGACAGTCTATTCACATTGTGCCATTGGTTTTCATGATTGGCTGTTGGGGCTATTCCTGTGAGCAACAGCGAGTGTTCGAGTTGGCAGGTGGAGTTTAGCTGTATTTTGGTTATTTGAAGTCCAAGTACACCAGCGGAATTTTCTGCCTTGTGGTCGTTAGCGTTCCGGTTACCTGCCCTGGCCACTGACGTAAAATAAGGCAGTGTCCTTTCCTCACCGTGCTGTCGCTGTCCAACACGAGTGTGTAGTTTTGACACCTTATGCATACTTGGTTGTGGGCGGCTACGCCTTTTACGTTTTGGCTTTGGAGTTCCTTTTGTACTGGTCGGGTGGAAAGCAAGTCGTCTTGTCAGTGGGTCCGTTGACACTGTCTCTTGGTTGGGTTGCCGGCGGATCGGATATATTTGGGCTGACTACCTGTCTCCCCTAAGCGGACGTTAATATTTCAAGTGCAGACCGACCCACAGAAACTACTGAGCCCTGCTGGTTGTACTGCCTTTTCTTGTTGGTGTATTTTAATGGCTCATAGCCGATTGAATTTGTATGTTTTTGTTGGGTTTTAAATAATGGGCCTTCAGCCATTTTAAAATTGAAAGTTCCTTACTTGTCAACTCTTGTATTGCTTCGGCCTTCAGCTTCATTTAAAATATTTTTTTCTGGATAAAGCCTTGGGCTTTCTGCCTTGTAAAAATTTATTGTAGTTGTGTTCTGAATCATGGACCTTCAGCCGTTTTAAAATTAAAATTCCTTATTGTTAAGTTTTAGATTGTTTGGGCCTTCAGCCTCATCTGAAATATTATTTAAGGATAAAACCTTTCGCTTTCTACCTTTTGAAAGTTTATTATAGTTGTGTTTTTAAATCATGGGCCTTCAGCCGTTTTAAAAATTAAAGAGGTTGTGCCCTTAAGGCCATAAGATTGTGTGACATATTCAGTCGATAGCTAAGCTCGGAAATTTGCACTGTAATTTTTGGGCAACCAAATAAAGTTATATGTGTTCGAGTGTATTTTTGGCCCCTTTCCACAATTCCAACTACCTGTTCTGTCCCGCGGATTTAACTGGGCGCTTTAAGGAGTTCATGTTACGGTTTTTTTTGGGGGCGGGGTGGTGTTCCAGTCTAGAGTGTGGTCCCCTTATTGTTATTACGATAACGTTAACTGCAGAAGGGTATGAACACATTTCACAGTTTCGTTTACAGTGTGCAATAGAAGAAGAGTTCGGAGACAATGATTGTATCAACATCACAGTGCACCATGTCATAGAGCAGAAACTGTGAAGGAATGGACAGTTCTGCATTTAGTCCCAAATTGAATCCAACAGAACACCTTTGGGATGAGTTACATCGTGGACTACGGTTCAGACCCGAGCGTCCAACATCATTACCTTTTCTGGTTTCAGCTTTTGACGAAGAATGGCCTGCCACTCATCCACAGATATTCAGGCACCCCACAGAAAGAGTCTCGCACGGAATTCAAACAGTCATAAAAGAGAAGCATGGACAAATTCCATATTAATGTCCCCTAATAGGTATTCAGATACTTTTGATTATATTGTGTAGATAATTCTGAAGGTGGAGGATATACTGAGTGAATATCAGTATAGATTCGGAAGGGTATTACCGAGGCTTCTTATCTAAAAGCAAAAGAAACCAACTTACGTTGCCCTTTAGACCTGGAAAAAGACATCTGATAATGTTATCTGGCAAGAAGTGTTGAGAGTGCTGAAGAAACCAGATCTAAAGTACAAAGACATGTGACTGACACTCACCTTCTGTGAGAACGAAGCGGCTGTGGTTAGAAAGTTTCATCAAGAACAAGAAGCAAAAATTAGAAAAAAGACTCTCTTTCTCGCCTTATATTCAGTTCTTACATCCAAGAAGCTATAGACCAAGTTCGCAAAACTACTGTGGTGGGAAAATTGGAAAGTTGTGGTAAGTTCTATGGACCAAACTGTTGAGGCCATCGGTCCCTAGCCTTACACACTACTTTAACTTAAACTAACTTACGCTAAGGACAACACACGCACCCATGCGCGAAGAAAGACTCGAACCTCCGACGGAGGGAGAAGCGCGAACCGTGGAAAGGTGCCTGAGGTGGGATCAAAATTAATGGGCAGAAGATGGACATGCTGCGTAACGGAGTATATGGAGAAGATCCTCAGCACGGTGGAAGGACTTTTGTAATGAGTATAGTATTGGAATAAAGTGATGGTATGCAGTACTGAAGAGGAGTATGAGCCTTTAAGGATATGAATTGGAAGAGACGGGCTGCAAGTGATAGAGGAATTTACCTAGTTGGGTAGTAGGATCACAAGAGATAGTAGAAGCCGTATTGTAATTTTGAGTAGAATACAGCAGTCCAAAATTGCATTTAGTTTGAGGAAGAACTTACTCACCAGGAAGGACATGTCGCAACGAAAAACGCCTTTGTTTTAATGATTGCCATTCCAATACACGTACCATGTCTGTGACACTATCTCTCCTATTTCGCGATAATACAAAACGAGCTGTCCGTATTTGTACTTTTTCGATGCCATCCGTCAGTCCCACCTGACGCGAATCCCACACCGCACAGCAGTACTACAGAATAGGGCTGACAAGCGTGGTGTAAGCAGTCTCTTTAGTAGACCTGTTGCACCTTCTAAGTGTTCTGCCGAGGAATCACAGTCTTTGGTTTGCTCTACCCACAATATTATCTGTGTGATCGTTCCACTTTAGGTTATTTGCAATTGTCATCCCTAAGTATCTAGTTGAATTTACAGCCTTCAGATTTGTGTGACTTATCGCGTAATCCAAATTTAGCTGATTTGTTTTCGTACTCGTGTGAATAACTGCACACTTTTCGTTATTCAGGGTCGATGTCACTTTTCGCACCATTCAGATATCTTATCTACATCATTTTGCAAGTCGTTTTGATCATATGATGACTTTACAAGACGGTAAATGACAGCATCATGTGCAAACAATCTAAGACAGCTACTCAGATTGTCTCCTATGTCGATTATATAGATCATGAACAATAGAGGGCCTATAACACTTCCTTAGGGAACGCCGGATATTACTTCTGTTTTACTCGATGACTTTCCATCTATTACTAAGAACTGTGACCTTTCTGACTGGAAATCACGAATCCAGTCGCACTGCTAAGGCGATACTCCGTAGGTACGCAGTTTGGTTAGAAGATGCTTGTGAGGCATGGTGTTTTCAAGTAGTTTGGAGCAACATAGACAGCGATTAAGGGAAGTCTTTATGAGGTTAAGAGCAGCTCGTTTGTCATTGAGCCTGGAGAAGTGTCATTTTGCATTAGATGAAATAAAATATTTGGGTCATATTATCAGTTAGGACGGAGTGCGAAAAGATCCGAGGTTGGTATAGGCTGTAAGGGATTTTCGGGAACCGAAAACGGTTTAGGAAGTGCAGTCATTCATCGGGATTTGCAATTTCTATCGAAAGTTCGTGAAGGGTTTTGCAGATTTAGCACAGCCGTTGACGGGATTGTTACGGAAGGGTGGGAAATTTGAGTGGACCGAAGAGTGCCAGAAAGCGTTTGACCAACTGAATGAAGTGTTAACATTAAGTCCAGTTCTTGTGTTTCCAGATATTGAAAAGGAGTTTATACTAGCATGCGATGCATCGAATCAGGCATTGGGGTATGTTCTTACTCAGGAAATTGATGGGAAAGAACATCCTGTAGCCTATGCGTCTAGTAAGTTGAGTGCAGCGGAGAGGAATTACTCAACAAATGAGAGGGAGATGCTTAGCATAATCTATGGAATCACATATTTTAAATGTTATTGATGTGGGAGAAGATTTCAGGTAGTGACAGATCATGCTGCATTGAAGTGGTTGTTTGGGTTGAAGGATCTGCCCACTAGACTCGGTAGATGGGCTGCGAGGCTTACTGAATTCGACTACAAGGTGGTGCACAAGCCTGGGAAGGAGCACGGCAATGCGGATGCACTGAGTAGGAAGGCGGCAAAAGTAGAAGTCATAGGTTATGACCTGGCAGTATGGCAAAAATTACAGGACGCTGACAACGATTGTAAATTGTATAGGACACAGCCACAGTTTAATGTGTACGACGGTCTTCTGTGCAGGGAAACGATGTTAGGACCAAGGGTAGTAGTGCCAGCGAAGTTGAGGGATGAGGTTTTGAAGGAAGCACAGTGTTATCTGGTCATGGAGGGTGTAGAGCGACGAATAGGAGAGTGGCGGAGAGGTATTGGTGGAGAGGTACGCGGACCGAGGTGAACAGAGCTCTGTAGTGGAGACAAATAAATCATCTGGAAAGTTCTCGCCGAGTTTTAATACGGCACCTCCTGGCACCTGCCACTACATTTAGGTGCCTTCTACCTCTTCCATATTTGGCGTCTCACTACTACAATATGTGTATTACAAGTCACTACAGCGATATAAGTTTCCAGAAAAAGCGTTTGAAAATTTGAATGATATTGGGTATTTCACATTTCCAATTAAGGAAGATGTAATATCACCCAAGAAAGTGCTGTCGTTTTCGATTTTTATATGGTTGTAAGCAATGATAAGACCTTAGTTCTGCTTATATTGTATTTTTTATTTGCAGGGTTTCCTGTCATTGGTAAATGATGGGGTCAAATAACGAGGAACTGCGATAAGAATGTTTTAGAAAAAAACGAAGTAGTGTAGTTTCTAAAGAATGGTTTAAATTACGTAATGAGCAATAAATCAAACTTTACATGTATTAAACTATATGCCTATGAACTCTTTACATGTATTAAACTATATGCCTATGAACTCTATCAAAATTTTATGAATTGTTTATTTCGGTTCACTATATGCTGTACATGATAAGGTTCCTTACATTCATGGTGTAGGGCACTATTAAAATTTCACATTTGAACAGTGTTCTGCGTCCACAGTACTCACATCTTGAATTTGGCTGTTCACTTCCAACACTGTTCTCACTTTCACACCACGTTTTTTCTTGTTAGAGAGAGCAAGAATTGTATTTTTCAGATTTGCTTCATGTTCACTCATGAAATTGCTTTTTTTTTTCTTTTTATCACATCCATCTGCTTCCAGATCGGCTTCTTTGTTTTCTGAGCCTATAGTACTCCTAGAGCTTGTAGTCTAGTTGGAGGACTCTTTGTTTTGCTGGTATTAGGCTACTGTGTCACTTCATGCATGAGAGGCACATTTAGCCACTCACTCAAATGCCATCTACGTTTTCTACGTTCATTTGAGTGTCACCTATTTCAGGCACATTATCTGCAATTTCTAATCCATTTTTATCGAGGTAGATCACACTGAAAATTTACCTTGGCACTGGATAGTCTTCCTGGAATATGTACAAGATTTCCTTCTGCGTCATTGTCTGACATAACAGCATCAACAACTACAGGGTTTTTATCACTCTTGCCATTACTTGCTTGCAATGCATCAATAATTCCTTGGAGTGTAAAGCCCATAGAAAGAATAACCGCTGCTCAATTACTACAATCCAATCTTCTTATAATGAGACTGTTGTATACCAAAGGTAGGAAAACCTACCAGACATAATATAGAAAACCGAATCATTACAATGACCAGAAGTCGTTAAAAATTTCTGTATAATAAAACGCAATGGTTACTTGTTACATTAAACATTTTGCGATTTGATTATAAGAAAGTTAAGTAACTGAAATCTCACCTTATAGTTATGAGGCCCACCATGAAACATTGACCTTGCCATTACGGGGGAGGCTTGCCTGAGTAATACAGATAGCCGTACCGTAAGTGCAACTACAATGGAGGGGTATCTGTTGAGAGAACAGATAAACATGTGGTTCCTAAAGAGTGGCTGCAGCCGTTACACTAGTTGCAAGGGCAACAGTCTGGTTGATTGACTGATCTGGCGGTTCTAGGCGCTGCAGTCCGGAACTGCGTGACCGCTACGGTCGCAGGTTCGAATCCTGCCTCGGGCATGGATGTGTGTGATGTCATTAGGTTGGTTAAGTTTAAGTAGTTCTAAGTTCTAGGGGACTGATGACCTAAGATGTCAAGTCCCATAGTGCTCAGAGCCATTTTTTGACTGATCTGGCCTTGTAACATAAACCAAAACGGTGGTACTGTGAACGGCTGAAAGCAAGGGAAAACCACAGCTATAATTTTTCGCGAAGGCATGGTGCTCTACTGTGTGCTGAAATGATGATGGCATCCTCTTGGGTAAAATATTCCGGAGGTAAAATTGTCCCCCATTCAGATCTTCAGGCGGTGACTACTCAGGAGAAACAAAACTGGCGCTCTACGGATGGAGCGTGGAATGTCACACCCCTTAATCAGGCACGTAGGTTAGAAAATTTAAAAAAGGAAATGGATAGGTTAAAGTTAGTTATAGTGACAATTAGTGAAGTTTGGTGGCAGGAGGAACAGGACTTCTGGTCAGGTGAATACATGGTTACAAATACAAAATCTAATAGGAGTAATGCTGGAGTAGGTTTAATAATGAATAAAGAAAATAGGAACGCACATAAGCTACTATGAACAGCATAGTGAATGCATTATTCTAGCCAAGATACACACAAAGCACACACTCACCACAATAGTACAAGTTTACATGCGAACTAGCTCCGCAGATGAGGAGGAGATTGAGGAAATGAATGACGAGATAAAAGAAATTATTCATATAGTTAAGAAAGATGAAAATTTAATAGTCAAGGGGGACTGGAATTCGATAGTAGGAAAAGGAAGAGAAACCAAAGTATAAGTGAATATGGACTGGGGGAAGGAATGAAAGAGGAAGCCACGAGGTAGAATTTTGCACATAGCATAATTTAATCATAGCTAACACTTGGTTTAAGAACCATGAAAGAAGATTGTACACGTGGAAGGAACCTGTGGGCACCGGAAGGTTTCAGATTGATTATGTAATGGTAAGACAGAAATTTTGGAGCCAGGTTTTAAATTGTGAGACATTTCCAGGGGCATATGTGGACTCTGACCACAATTTATTGGTTCTAAACTCTAGATTAAAACTGAAGACACTGCAAAAAGGCAGAAATTTAAGGAGGTGGGACCTAGATAAATTTAAAGAATCAGAGATTGTAGAGTGTTTCAGAGAGAGCATTGACGAACGACTGACAAGAACAGGGGAAATGAAAACAGTATGAAAAGAATGTGTAGCTTTGAGAGATGAAATAGGGAAGGCCGAGGAGAGTCAAGTAGGTAAAAAAAAAGGGCTAGTAGAAATCCTTGGGTAACACAAACACAAAAGATGTTGAATTTAATCGGTGAAAGGAGACAATATAAAAATGCAATTAATGAAGCAGGCGAAAGGGAATGCAAACATTTAAAAAATGTGATTGACAGGAAGTGCAAAATGGCTAAGCAGGAATGGCTGGAGGACAAATGTAAGGATGTACAAGCAGATATCACTAGGGGTAAGACAGAAACTGCCTACATGAATGTTAGAAATACCTTTGGAGATAAGAGAACCACCTGTATGAATACCAAGTGCTCGGACGAAAACCCTGTCCCAAGCAAAGGAGGAAAAGCAGAAAGGTGGAAGGAGTATATAGAGGGCCCATAAAAGGGAGATGCCCTTGACGGCAATATTATTGAAATGGAAGAGGACATACATGAAGATAAGAAGGGAGATATGATGCTGCGTGAAGAATTTGGCAAAGCACTGAAATAGTTAAGTCGAAACAAGGCCCTAGGAATCAGCGGAGCGCTAGCCATGAAAAAATTCTTCCATCTGGTGAGAAAGGTGTATGAGACAGGCGAAATACCCTCAGACTTCAAGAAGAATATAGTAATTCCAATTCCAAAGAAAGCAGGTGCTGACAGGCGTGAAAACTGCAGAACTATCAGTTTAATAAGTCAAGGTTGCAAAATACTAACTCAAATCCTTTAGAGAAGGATGGAAAACCTGATAGAAGCCGATCTCGGGGAGGATCAATTTGGATTCCGGAGAAATGTAGGAATCTGTGAGGCAATACTGACGACTTCTCGCAGAAGATAGGTTAAGGAAAGGCAAACCTACTTTTGTACCATTTGTAGACTTAAAGAAAGATTTTGACAATGTTGACTGGAATACTCTCTTTAAAATTCTGAAGGTGGCAGGGCTAAAATAAAGGGAGCGAGATGCTATTTACAATTTGTACAGACACCAGATGGAAATTATAAAAGTCGAGGGGAAAGAAAAAGAAACAGTTATTGAGAAGGGAGTGAAACGTAGTTGTCTCCTATCCCCGAAGTTATTGTATCTTATATTGAGCAGGCAGTAAAGCAAACAAAAGAAAAATCTGGAGTCGGAATTAAAGTCCAGGGACAAGAAATAAAAACTTTGAGGTTTGCTGATGACATTATAAATCTATCAGAGGTAGCAAACGGCTTGGAAGACCAGTTGATCGGAATGGACAGTGTCTTGAAAGAAGGATATAAGATGTACATCAACAAAAGTAAAATGAGGATAATGGAACGTAGTCGAATTAAATCAGGCGACGCTGAGGGAATTGGATTAGGAAATGAGACGCTTAAAATAGTAGACGGATTTTGCTATTTGGGAAGCAAAATAACTGATGATGGTCGAAGTAGGGAAGATATAAAATGTAAACAGGCAATGCCAAGAAAAGCATTTCTGAAGAAGAGAAATTTGTTAACATAGAGTATAGATATGTCAGGAAGTCCTTTCTGAATGTATTTGTATGGAGTGCAGCCAAATATGGAAGTGATAAATGAACGATAAACAGTTTAGACAAAAAAGGACAGAAGCTTTTGAAATGTGGTGCTACAGAAGATTGCTGAAGGTAAGATGTGTAGATAACGTAACTAACGAGAAGGTAGTGAATAGAATGGGGAAGAAGAGAAATTTGTGGTACAACTTGATTACAAGAGGGGATCGGTTAGTAGGACACATTCTGAGGCATCAAGGAGCACTGGAGGGGAGAAAAAATTGTAGAGGGAGACCAAGAGACGAATATAGTAAGCAGATTCAGAAGAAGGTAGGTTGCAGCAGTTACTTGGAGTTGAAGAGGCTTGCACAGGATGGAGTAGCATGGGGAGCTGCATCAAACCAGTCTTTGGACTGAAGATCACTACAACTGCAGTTATGAGGCACACAATACGAAGAATTAATGATATCCTCTGGGTTTAAAGTCGACTGCAGACATGGTTACAACAGAAATGGCTTGTTGTTCTCTACATTCCTCAGAGGGAGTGCATGTTGCACAATCTCTCAGTTTTTTGTTTTGTATAGCACTGCCATCTAGAAAGATTAACAAAAACCAATACAACTGTACCTGGCAGTAAGTCTTGCCAAAAGTATAAAATGGGGTAATTTTAATATGTATATTTGTATTTGAGACCATCTGCTACACGCGAGGAGCGATATAAATTGAGATGTTCGCTTGTAATTGATTCAGATATTGATTCAATATTGCGATTGTTAACATGTCTTTCAGTCCTATTGGACGAGAGATTAGACTAGATTAGACTTAAAAAATTTAATGTTCGAATTTCACCGAAATATCTGCAAGAAACTGGTCTTGTTGGGAAAATGACAACCTAAAACTGACTCTGTATTGGAAAATTTATTTAAACTTTTCTCAGTTATTAGATTGGATCAGCTATCCCGAAAGGAAGAGGAAGAGGAAATGGAGGAGGAGGAGAAGACAGAGCAAGAAAAAGAAGATGGAGATAAAGAAAATAATGTATTTATGGAAGCAGATGGTGGAGAAGAAGATGATGATGACGAGGAGGGCAAAGATGGTGATTGTGAAGAAGTGTCATGGAAGAAAAATGAAGCAGAGGCATGAGCTACACTAGCAACATCACATTTTAGTGAAGTACCGGACAAAGTGGCTGACGCTGTATATGGCATCAGATCTGAGCCAACAGCCGGGGTGTGGCTGACTGGTAATTCACAAATGAATGCCGAAGGAGTTGATTTACTAATTCACCGTTTAATATACCAAGGAATGAGAGGTTCATCTATTGTTTTAAATTAGACTCCCTAAAAAGAGTTACACAACATGAGGTCTTCACAATTATTGGATAATTCTCAGGGCCATTCATGCTCTTAAACAGAAATTTCTCCTACGAAACATTAACTCCAACGGAGGCTATAAATACCTGCATATTGTTAAACCTGCATTAGATAAAAATGGTGATCATTATTGAGAGATAATGGCTTATATATCGATATCGGATGCACTTGCCCTTCGTGATCGGAAAAAAAGTCTCAAAAAAATTACTAGCACGTAACCATTTCGTACACTTGAATAACCCGAATGAATTGGTGGAGTGATTAGTTTCCTTGTTTGCTTTGAAAGCGGCACGCAATAATTCGCATGATAATGAAATATACCTGTGGAAGAGTAATCAAGATTTAGTGAAGAGTGACTTCAAGAAGTGTAGATTATTGCTTGAAGTTTACAACAATGACTGTTGAAAACAGTGAAGTGAATGGTTAGTTGCATATGAGAACGTTGCATCAGTTGAAAGATATCCACAAAAGGTGTATTTCGTAGATTTGGAAACAGATAGTATAATTGTTATATGGAGCTTCGCACATCAAACAGCACTCACTGGATCTTGTGGAAAGATGGAGAGAGACATTATTCAGTTTCAAAGTGGAATTGCATGTGTAGGCAGTATTACAGTGCCAATATTACAAGCCGTTCGTCAAGGCAGGTGAAAGTTCTGAAAGTGCATGTACGTGCTTGAAGTTTATGATGTCTGTCGAAAATAAAGTGAATGCTGTTATTCAAAGCGTAAAATAAGATATGTCACTGCTTCGGAACAGTGACTGCACGCAGTTAATGGGGACCAATGCATTTGACTCTCGGCTTGGAGTGCATGGCAGTTAAGAATCACTAAATCTCAACTCGCTGGTTATGCGCTTTCCAAGCCTCACGTTCTTCTGACTATCAAGTAGGTGAAATATCACTCCCCTGGAGACTGTAAAATGTGCTGACTCGCTGCTTAAGCGCTTTGTCAGAACAAGTCGATAACTGCTGCCCCAGCGAGAAGTTATGTATAAATACACACATCAAAAACAGTTCTGCATCACCGCGGTTCCGGATCCTGTACAGAAAATTGGAACAGAGATCAACATAAACATCTTTTCCGCCCTTTTTATTGCTCATGAAAACATTGCATGTTTTACCTCCATACAGCGAGACCTTCAGAAGTGGTGGTCCAGATTGCTGTACACACCGGTACCTCTAATACCCACTAGCACGTTCTCTTGTATTGATGCATGCCTGTATTCGTCGTGGCTTACTATCCACAAGTTGGTCAAGGCACTGTTGATAAAGATTGTCCCACTCCACAACGGCGATTCGGCGTAGATCCCTCAGAGTGGTTGGTGGGTCACGTCGTCCATAAACAACCCTTTTCAATCTATGCCAGGCATGTGGGACAGGGTTCATGTCTGGAAAACATGGCGTTATACAATGTTCGAACATCACTTTGGTTCACTCCGCTCCTCCTGGAGACTTCCCTTTTTGAGAGTCCTTCCTGGCACAAAGTAACAATGCGGAGGCGATCGAACCGCGGTATTGACAGTCTAGGCATTTTTGAACTACAGACAATACGAACCGTGTACCTCCTTCTCGATGGAATGACTAGAACTGACCGGCTGTCGACCCCCCTCCGTCTAATAGGCGCTGCTCATGTATTGTTGTTTACATCTTTGGGCGGGTTTAGTGACATCTCTGAATAGTCAAAAGGACTGTGTCTGCGATACGATATCCACAGTCAACGAATATCCTCAGGAGTTCTGGGAACCGGGGTGATGGAAAACTTTTTTTGATGTGTATACAAGACAATCACTAATACTCGTAGAAATAACGCATTAGTAGAGTTGCTACTGGTGCTATTGCTACTGCTGCTTCCTTTCTCTGTATTTACATAATCGAATTAGAAAAAGCGTGAGTCTTGTATTCAGTGCTACTAATAGTAATAAAATTTGTATTTTTCTTATCAGATACTTGTTATAATTCAAGGAAGTGGGAATTCTTCTGATCCCATTTTACAGTACTTGAAGCGTCCTAAGATGGTGGAAGTGCAATACACATTGAAAAGGGCGAGCGCATCCAATCTCGATAGCAAGAAGCATCAACACCAATTTTGGAGTGGCAATTGTGGCTACCTGAAGGGCAGGAAGCTTCGTCTACCATTAAGATTCTCACCTGTCAGCAAATATGAACTTGACTTTCTCAGCAATAGAGAACAATATGGATAGAAGTGATTTCGAAAATAGTTATGCGAACTAAAGTCTCATACACGCATGGTAGAAAACTGCATATATTTAAAAATGTCAGTTCATTTTCGTAAGGTATCACCCAGTGAAACTGTAAGACACATTAATGTTTGTTCTCTGAAAGAAAATTTGGTGGCTGTGTGGTTAATTTTAGGGTTTTAGTTCTCACATCTAAAGTCATTGAATTTGATTTCGATCTAAATGCTTTAACAGAAGCGAATGTGAAAATAATATGGTCTCTCGAGAAGGAATACTTTTCATATTCTGAACAACGTTTTGCATCTTAAACGTGAAATTATTTACTACAGTGAAATAATTCTGTTTCAGTGCAACAAAGTGGTTGATTGTTACATTAATGATGTATCACTCATAATGCATACGTTTTGCCCACAGAATGCAATCAGTGTCATTTCAATTTTATTAAGGCAGTTATACCCGTTAAAAATTGGTAGAGCTGTCTCATACTGTAACAGCCTACTCTTACAACAGATGATAATTATGTTGAAAATGTTGAATATGGAGCAAAATGTATGTTAAATTCCCATGTTTCTACTCTATATGATAGCATAAAATGTTATTTTTTAACATAAGAATCTCGTTGTAAGTTACGAAAGTATTTCTGGAGTTTTACAAAGATCTAAAAAAAATTATAAGCGAGAAAAATGTAAGAAATTGTACAATTCAAAACTGATGATTCCTTGTTTTGCGCATATGTGCTCAGTGAACAAAGTGTGCATATAACTTTCGTTAAAATATAATACATTTTATATGTAGAGTAGTTTTGTTTAAAGTCTTTTTTTTACCGTTCCCCTGTAATACATTACAAACATAAAGATGAAATTTTTTAAGGATTAGGCAGCAAAATATTTGACATAAACTGGGGACGTGAATATACTGATGATGAGATAGTACAGTATTTTGATATAATCATTAGTGGAAAGTGAAAACAGAGAAAGAGATGAAATTTACTTCCAGAAAGTACAATTTTTATCACAAAAATTAAGTAAGAAATTGTGTAAAGCATAAAACCAATGAAATATACTAATGAGGCTACAATATTTAACAAAAAATTGTCTGTGTGTATGTGTGTGTGTGTGTGTGTGTGTGTACGCGCACACAAAAGGAAATGAAGCTTTCCCCACACAGTTACTGAATTATTTGGTAAGAGAGAGACCATGTGCAAAGAGGACTTTTTTAAAATTTGTTTTATTTGTTCATTGAAACTACGTTCTGATCGGGCTGCCTCATTTTAATTCTAGGCTGTGATCGATTGGAGAAGTAGAGGGTAGTTAGGCATTACGCAGAACTGAGAAAATTCTGCCATCATTTTCTTGATTTTTTTATTAAATTTTCGCATGTTACATTTCTCGATTTCTCGCCAGTGCCATCTCGGATTTTGAATTATGCGTCTCATTTTGTAGGAGGTCACTGCCCCTAGCGTCTAGGCAACCCAACAGACAATGGTCAAAGTGGTCCTTGTAACGTAATAGATTAACGTTGATTAAAAATTTATAAAAAATTTTCGATTAAATTGTGAACATCAAACTCGACTCTTGAGACATCGGTTGTACAAACTACGTTAAACATCTTTTACTAATATTAAAAGAAAATGAAGTAATAAGTATTAATTACAGAAACAATGAGTATAATAATGCATGTTATTATAGTTATAACAACTTTAATATTCAGAGATTAATTGGAAATGTATTAAACTTCAGAGAAATCCTATAAGAAAGGCGGGGATATACTCTGGGTTTTCAAAGCACATTGTGTGGACGACCATGGCGCTGAGTGTTGTGGAAAGAACGGAAAGGTAACAGTTGCCTGAGAGCCTGCGGTATAATATTTTGTGAGTGCTAAAACTGTGCAAAACAGAGTGCAAGTTGGTGTGACGGTGACATCCGTGTTGTAAAGTCGTCTTCGGGAAATGGCAATCTTGAAAAGCAATACTATCCAACAATGATCTGTGATGAAATTTGGAGCCAGCGCTATATAAAAACAAAACGGCTACCGCAAGCATAGAAGTAGTAATAAATTAATTCCATCTCAAAGGAGACGTGAAACTATCATTGTGCAGTCTTCAGCTACAGCAACACAACAGCTACGGCAAACAAGGCAAGAACTTTGATTTAATAAAAGTAGATAGATTGTATTGACATTACAGAACAAACTTTGGACGCCGTTGTGGAACACAGTCTGTTATTTAAAATTCTTTCTAAAATTCATTGACCTAAAAAAATACTCAGTAGCATATTTTCTTGACACTGTTTTTAAATAATTTTGTCTAAAACTGAACGATCAAAAGATCGTATTAATTTTCCAGAAGCATGACAAAGGAGGAATGTTGTAATTTCAAGTCATATTCATTTTTCTAAAAAAGGTAGCTATAAATCTACTTGTATTTCTCTAAAGTTTAGTGACCACAATGCTAACTTAAGTGGTAATATTGGCCTTGAGATTATTTTTCATACGCTTTTTCTATTAGTTATTAATTTTTCATTAGTCTGTAATTCCAAATTTTAAAACGGTCCATCTTGAATCCATCTTGAATCCAGTAACAGTAAAACTGCTTCTGAAATATCAAAGTTAAATTGCACCTTCTAAGCTAGCGACCGCAAATCTTTGTAGAATTAGTATGTTTTATAGAGGATCTGTCGTACAGTAAGGTTATACTAGCCTACAGTCCGCCTGCTTAGCTGGGTGGTAACGTGTTCGCCTTCAGTGCAAGCGGGCCTGGGTTCGATTCTCGGTTGGGTTGGAGATTAGCCGCTCGTGGTATTTGTGTTGTGTTTTCCTCATCATCATTTCATCATCATCGTCGGCGCACAAGTCGCCCAATGTGGAGTCGACTGAAATAACACGCACTTCGCGGCCGAACTTCCCCTTATGGGGCCTGTCGGCCAACGATGCCATATGGTCATTTCGATCTTTTATATTATCCTATAATGCATGCGCTGCAGTGATGAGAGTAAAATTACCAGGTAGGAAGCGATCATTCAGTGTAATAGCCTTTGTTGGGTTCCGAAATTATTGCAGATCTAGCCTCGTTAAACTCTTCGCGCTTTGGAGAGAGGTACATGACAAAATTAACTGCCTAAAAATTAACAATACATTCCGTTTTGTTACACATGGCAAACAGGTCAATTAAATATCTTCAGAATCAGCAGAACAGTAGCAGTTTTAAAGTGCAGATTAAATGTCAATGCTCAGCTGGCCGACAAAGGCAGCAAGTTTTCTGGAAAGAGCTCGGGTGTCGACTTAGAGGATTTTTTGCCGCTACGCGAAGCAGCAGAAGGGTTGTCGCTCCATGCTGCGATGTAAAACGACGATACGGCGGCTTGTTTGTATGTAGCGCCGTAGTCGTTGAAATAATGCGTTCCCAGTAACTAAATATCGTGGTCCGTACTGTATTAAACCCCTTCGAAAGTAAACACAGATAATATATTAGATAATAAGTTATTTTCGTTATCAGAAGGAAAGACTTTCCCTACTACGAAAACATTAAAAATTTAGATTACTTCAGATTCGCGTAGCTTAAAAAAGTAGACGAATCGGTCTCACGTGGAGACGGCGGGTTTGGTTACATCCTGAATTGGCGCAGGCAATACAACTATTTTATACGAAAGCTCGTAAATTCTATAATCGTCAATAACGTTTCTTTTATTTCTTTTTTGGGAACTATGCCCTACTGCTACATGATATTTATGGCCAGGAACTGACTTTCAAATCCCATAAGTCTGAAGGAAATCGAAGTGTATCTGTCCATAAAATATTTTTATTACGTGGAGTTAAGTTGCGTCGAAGGAATCCATACCTGCAGTAAAGTGGTATGTTTGGTAATTAAAAAACACAGTTTCTCAATATTTTTGATTATTTTCTTAGGAATTGTGCTTCGTTTCCTCCACGTACCCTTTTCCACTAAACCAGTATGGGTTGGTTAACGATCTAATTCCTCAATCACAGCGGTCCCGACTTTTCCAACGCTCATGTCCTGGGTTCGCTATTTGCCAATGCCCATTATAATCTCCACTATTTACCGGGCATAGGCTAGGAAAGTATGGAAAAGAAAATTGAGGATGCGCTAGATGACGATCAGTTTGGCTTTAGCAAAAGTAAAGGCACGAGAGACGCAATTTTGATGTTGCTGTTAATAATGGAAGCAAGACTAAAGAAAAATCAAGACACGTTGATAGGATTTGTCGACACGGAAAAAGCGTTCGACAATGTAAAATGGTGCAAGATGTTGGAAATTCTGAAGTAAGGGTAAGCTATAGGGAGAACGGGTCACATACAATATGTACAATTGCCAAGAGGGAATGATATGAGTGGACGACCAAAAACGAAGTGCTCATATTAAAGTATAAGACTGTTTAAACTGTACATCGAGGAACCAATGACGGAAATAAAAGAAAGGTTCAGGAGTGGGATTAAAATTCAAGGTGAAAGGATATCGATGATACGATTCACTGATGACATAGCTATCCTGAGTGAAAGTGAAGAAGAATTACATGATCTGCTGAAAGGTATGAACAGTCTAATGAGAACACAGTATGGATTGAGAGTAAATCGAAGAAAGACGAAGGTAATGAGAATTGGTAGAAATGAGAACAGCGAGAAAGTTAACATCAGGATAGAGGGTTACGAAGTAGATGAAGTTAAGAAATTCTGCTACCTAAAATAACCATTGACGGACGGAACAAGGAAGACATCAAAAGCAGACTAGCAATGGCAAAAAAGGCATTCCTGGCCAAGAGAAGTCTACTAATATCAAATATCGGCCTTAATTTGAGGAAGAAGTTTCTGAGAATGTACGTCCGGAGTACAGCATTGTATGGTAGTGATACATGGACTGTGGGAAAACCGGAACAGAAGAGAATCGAAGCATTTGAGATGTGGTGCTATAGACGAATGTTGAAAATTAGGTGGACTGATAAGGTAAGGAATGAGGAGATTCTCTGCAGAATAGGAGAGGAAAGGAATATGCGAAAAACACTGATAAGGAGAAGGGACAGGATGGTAGGACATCTGTTAAGACATGAGAGAATGACTTCCATGGTACTAGAGGGTCCTGTAGAGGGCAAAAACTGTAGGAAGACAGAGATTGGAATACATCCAGCAAATAATTGAGGACATGGGTTGTAAGTGCTACTCTGAGATGAAGAGGTTAGCACAGGAGAGGACTTCGTGGCGGGGAGCATCAAACCAGTCAGAAGACTGATGACAAAAATAAAAAAAAAATAAAATAAAAAAAAATGCTGGCAACTCGTCCTAGACTTGGGACCCTTATAGGTGTTCACTCACGCACACCGTCTACAATATCCTTAGGGAATAAAGTTCAGTATACTGGGCACGGGCATCACTGACGGTATTTCTTTCCAGAATTGCTCGCCTGATGCTTCCCCTGGTATTTGGGCAATGATCATAACATTCAGGGGGGGGGGGGGTGAAAATAACATGACTATACGCATCTCCGCGAAAGCGCCGTTCGTGCTGCCACAAGGTGGATGCGGTTGCTGAATGCTCTCTGAGATAAAACAATACGCAGACCAAGGGAATATTCCTCGGGTGTGCGTCAAGCGCAGCACGCACTTGCCTCTGCTAGAGTTTCATTCGCGCAAAACAAGAGCGCGGCCTTTCCTTTCTCCCTGGAGACTTCCGCTCTGGAGAAGACTGCCGTTTTGCCTTCCACAACTGCCTTTAAAATGCAACGGATTATCTGATCTACACGGCCGGGCGTGAATAGAAATTGACGCCAAGTGGGCCGTTCCCGGCCGTATTGCGACTGTGGAAGCTGCACTCTCGGCTTTTACGGACCCTACTGTACAGTTTCCGAGCTGCATTCCACCGTTCGCGCGCCGATGACGACAGCAAAAAAGCGGACGTTATATTCCGTCCTGACTACATGGGTACTGAACTTTTCACAGGCTAGCAGAACACTACAAGTGCTGAATGCCTCAACGAACTTCAGTTTGCGTACTATTTTCTTACGCGACGTAATATACAGAATGAACTCGATCTCGAATAACAAAATTTCGGAGGTTATCAGGGATATTTTCTGAGTATTTTGGTATAAGACACCCATGGTCCCCAGTGGATCACTACAGTGGAAACATATTTCGTGAGATTTCTTACATAATTTATTCTTTTATTTCTGTTGCACCGAAAATATCTGCACAACATGGCAAATGTCAACAATCTGCGCAGTGTGTTATAACGTCATATGTGCTAGCTATGAAATATATTAATGTGTCCCCTCATGAAACTAAGTATACATTTGAAGAATAATACGAAAGTATACGAATGAAGGCATATTACTATTGTAATACTATCTGAATTTCTGTTTTGTTTTTCTTTGTGAAATGCCTCGCCTAATTAAAAATCAACGTAATGACGTTTAGCCATATTCTTTTGCGAAGTGGCCAAACGAAACGGAACTCTGTGTATGTTTTCCAGCAAAACAAAGGAAACGTTGTACTTTATTTATCCCTGCAATACTTAGGCGCCTTTTATCGTCTTGCTGTTGTAACGTAGGCATCCATATTTTTTGTGCTGTAATTTAGACTTAAATAGAGCATGTTGTTCTAAGCGTGTACGTGGAATTTTTTTTAGTACTGTTAGACATGATTGAGTCCGAAGATAATGACTATAATTTTGTATGAGTTTTTTTTTCAGAGACCGTAAGAACAAGTTAGGTGACGAACTGTTCGATCACGGGAACAACGATCGAGCTAAACAAGCCAAGAGTGTTATATTAATTCAAAATGGCTCTGAGCACTATGGGACTCAACTGCTGTGGTCATAAGTCCCCTAGAACCTAGAACTACTTAAACCTAACCAACCTAAGGACAGCACACAACACCTAGCCATCACGAGGCAGAGAAAATCCCTGACCCCGCCGGGAATCGAACCCGGGAACCCGGGCGTGGGAAGCGAGAACGCTACCGCACGACCACGAGATGCGGGCTGTTACATTAATTACAACTGGGTTTTACCATTAGTGTCGCATTTATTACATGTACATATGGTATTTACAGTGGTTAAATTATCATATTTCTTTCTTTCCGTGTTGGTCCTTGTTGTGGTGGCAGTCGAGTCGAAGTTCGGACTGGGCGTTCAAGCGGAGCGGTAAGATAGAAATTACGCACGAGCTGGCACTGTACGTTGGAAATTGATAATTCGTTTCGCATATCATTATTCGCGGCGCATTGGTTCACCTGAGAGTTTCAGTGTGAAAAAGACGATGTCATACGGTGGCCTGTAGAATATTAATTAACTGCGAATGTTTAAAAGTGTTTCTATTAGTAGTGATTTCGGCAACAAATCGTTTTCGCGATCTGCTAACAAAAGCTGCTCTTAATCGCACCTGACATTATCAGCTTCCTTCAATTATCAGTCATTAGATTATCTGTCTCTTAATTAGTGGAGTTGAGAGAGTCAGTGGCGTTGCAGTAAAATAGTACGCACCCAGCAGTCGCGTATTATATGGAAACCGGTGATAAGGACGTGGAATTCTGCAACGATCTTCGCATCCGGAGCCCGATTGGTAGAGTTAACGTACGGTGAGAAAATTTAAAATTTTCAGCGGCGACTCGATTTCGAAGCAAAGTTGGGCAGGAAAATGAATATAGACAGTGATCATTTCCTTTGATCATAAATTGGCTATGCAGTATATATTTGAATAACAATGGTTAGTCAAACTGAAATAGTAATTAATTAACGGAGGGGTCAGTGTTAGTCAGGACCGGGTTTCTATGGATCTTATTAATGAATATAGCAGAATTCAAAATGTATGTGCAGTGGAGAATGAAAGTTCAAATTTGGACGCAAAAGTTTAACCGAGGAAGGTAGGAATTGATAACAGTCGTACTGCTGCTGTAAATGCAGTTCTTACGGAAAATGAATACAATTTTATTTAAAAAACTTGATAATAGCAGAAAAGAACTGAGCACGTGTTTGAACAAAAAGCTTAAAGCTTATAGTCAAAATTTTATCGCTGATTTAGGCAGAATACGTGATAATAGTAACCAAAAGTTGGAGGCGGATTTAGAAAAAAAAACTCGAGTAACATAGTCAAAAATTTGATCAAAATTTGAATGAAAAGGTAGCAGATATTCGTAAACGATTCCAGAATCGTTGACAGATTTGAAAAAAAAAGGACAACATAATTATAGGTTCGAAGGAAACTGAAAATTCTGGTGCTACTCAGGACAGTAAACAACACAGCGACGAGTAAGAATCCAAGGTGGTTGAAGTGTACTTGAGCAAAATCTTAAAGCAACAATAAAGTCGTCAGTATACCGAACCGATTTCAGTAATCCATGGTGCCATTGTTGACATGAAAAGGTCATGTGCGGAAAGTAATGTAGAAGCCAAGTTGATGTACGACGACATTTTGATAAGTTTGAAATTAATGCTAATGAGCGCGATCAATTTGTAAAGGGCAAACGTAGTTTCAGTGCTAACAGTAATCGCAATTTGGCATGAGAGGATCTTCATTTGGTGATGCAAGAAACTTATGATGAGAACTGCTATTTTAACGTGATGAGAGATGAACTTGCTATTAACGGATAGTTTAAAGTTTTATGTTCACGAAATCTGAATCATGTAGATAATGTCGGATTTTTATGCACACCAAATGTATGCTGGTGACTATGTAGCATAAGCGTTCGCCGTGGAAGATGTTAGGACATCCGCAGAGTTCAGAACAGCGGGCTGACGTGGATATTCGTCCAAGGATCGGTAGAACGATGTATGTACACCATTGGCCATTAAAATTACTACACCACGAAGATGACGTGCTACAGACGCGAAATTTAACCGACAGGAAGAAGATGCTGTGATATGCAAATGATTAACTTTTCAGAGCATTCACATAAGGTTGACGTCGGTGCCGACACCTGCAACGTGCTGACATGAGGAAAGTTTCCTACCGATTTCTCATAGACAAACAGCAGTTGACCGGCGTTGCCTGGTGAAACGTTGTTGTGATGCCTCGTGTAAGGAGGAGAAGTGCGTACCATCACGTTTCCGATTTTGATAAAGGTCGGATTGCGACATTGCTGCTCGCGTTGGTCGAGATCCAATGACTGTTAATAGAATATGGAATCGGTGGACTCAGCAGGGTAATACGGAACACCGTGCTGGATCCCAAAGGCCTCCTATCACTATCAGTCGAGATGGCAGGCATCTTATCCGCATGGCTGTAACGGATCGTGCAGCCACGTCTCGACAGATGGGGACGTTTGCAAGACAACAACCATCTGCACGAACAGGTCGACGACGTTTGCAGCAGCATGGACTATCAGCTCGGAGAACATGTCTGCGGTTACCCTTGACGCTGCATCACAGACAGGAGCGCCTGCGATGGTGTACTCAACGACGAACCTGGGTGCGCGAATGGAAAAACGTCATTTTTTCGGATGAATCCAGGTTCTGTTTACAGCATCATGATGGTCGCATCCGTGTTTGGCGACATCGCGGTGAACGGACATTGGAAGCGTGTATTCGTCATCGCCATACTGGCATATCACCTGGCGTGTTGGTATGAGGTGCCATTTGTTACACGTCTCGGTCACCTCTTGTTCGCATTGACGGCACTTTAAACACTGGTCGTTACATTTCAGATGTGTTACGACCCGTGGTTCTACCCTTCATTCGATCCCTACGAAACCCTACATTTCAGCAGGATAATGCACGACCGCCTCTTGCAGGTCCTGTGGGGCCCTTTCTGGATACAGAAAATGTTCGACTGCTGCCCTGGCTACCACATTCTCCAGATCTCTCACCAATTGAAAACGTCTGGTCAATGGTTGCCGAGCAACTGGCTCGTCACAATACGCCAGTCATTACTCTTGATGAACTGTGGTATCTGAAGCTGCATGCGCAGCTGTACCTGTACACGCCATCCAAGCTCTGTTTGACTCAATGCCCAGGCGTATAGAGGCCGTTATTACGGCCAGAGGTGGTTGTTCTGGGTACTGATTTCTCAGGATCTCTGCACTCAAATTGCCTGAAAATGTAATCACATGTCAGTTCTAGTATAATATATTTGTAGAATGAATACCCGTTTATCATCTGCATTTCTTCTTGGAGTAGCAATTTTAATGGTGAGTAGTGTAATTTATTAAACCGCGACAGGTATGCAAAGGACTGCGATCGGAACTTCACTACAGGGATGAAGAAGAATTGGAACGATACATCGAAAAACAGCTTGAGAAGAAGAAAAGGAAGATATTTGTACGCACACTGTCTGAAGCAGGAGAGAAAGAAGGCTGGAAATGGAAGAGGAAGAAATTTTGCGTTTACTTTCGAGTGATTATAATTATTGCTGATTGTCATAACTTTGACTTGCGTAGGAATTTATTAATATTTCCACATGCGAATATATTTAAAGTTATGTCGTTGCACTATTTTACACTAAGTTTTCGGGTGCGATGCGTTTGTTGATGTTGAGTGGCGCCAATTTAATGTCCTGCTTTCTTTATGTTTTTCGTGAGCTGCCAGCAACCGATGCTTCTTCAACGTCTGTGCAGGGAGGAGGCTCCTAGGAGATCTACGACGCTAGAACACGCAAGGGCAACAGTTGTCCAGCCTTCCGCGGAGTGGTGTGCTGGTCCACTTGGTGTACAACGTCGACGCAAGTGACTGTTCTGCGTGAACTGGCTGCGCAGTCGTCTTCCCCAGCAGGCGACCTGGAGGCTGTTCGTTTCTAAACTCAGCCACGTGAGTCGGAAAGGCTAACGAGTCTTTGACCTCGTGTGACATGTTTATAGGTGTGGTTAGGTTACGTTTCAATACAGTAGAGATACAAAGCGTGCAGTGTAAGTGTGTAATAAAAAGCGCAAAGCAAAATGTAAATGTCTGGTTATGTCTAAGTTTATGTGTATTCATGTCACTGGATCTGTGTATTGCATAATGCGGCTCCTTTCTATTCTTCCTTTTTTCATCTCTGATTTTATTAATTACTAGCTTTAATGTACAAGGACGTGCTGAAAAGTAACGCATCCGAAGTTTTTATATGAAACCTGTTAAAGCTTTATAAATAAAACAAACGTTATTAACATTCTATGTCTTTATTTTTCATGCCTAAATATTTTCAGCCCCTGCCACTGGATGGCTCCGAAGTGTAGAGTGTGACATGGAGGTGTCTGACGTAACTATGCTCGTGCGTGACAAACAGCGTACTGTAATCGAGTTTCGAATTCGAAGAGTTCGTCCACACATGCAGCACTCTCTCACTTATCATAAAATGCCAGACCACACACGAACGCAGCGACAGGTGCAACAATTCGACGTCTTGGTTTCAGTGTCATCGACCGTCTTCCATACGGTTGCAACTTGGGCCACGCGATCTTCATCTATTTCCAAAACTTAAGGAACACCTCGAAGGACTTCACTTTGATGACGATGAAACCGAGCAAGCAAAGGTGGGATTGTGGCTTCATCCAGAAACTAAAAGATTTACAGTGACGATACCAACAAACTAGTTTCTCGTTCGGAGAAATGTGATCATCGTCTCGTGACTATGTTGAGAAATAAATAAAGAATCAGGATGCAGAATGTTAATAACGTTTGTTTTATTTAAAAAGCTTTAAGAGTTTTGACATAAAAAATTCGGAGGCATTACTTTTCAGCATTCTCTTTTATTTAACTCAAAATGTTGATCTGTGTTGTGCATACGTATCTTCTTGTGTGCGTGATTGCTTTTGTTCTCTTAGCGTAGTAGAACTTTACACCCACAGTTTTCAATGGTTCGCCCTGTTAGTGAAACACAAATCAAATTAGTTTTGAAGATGTGAAATTGAATCGTACACGCATTGTATCAGGGCGCAGGACCTTTTAACGTAGGTGACATGTAATTGCCAGGCAAACTGTGCGTTTTACGTGATTTCGCACATTCATCTAGCACAATTTTATGCTGATATCCCAAATCTACTTAGAAACATTACATATGAACCCTTCGAACTGCCAGACTTTAATGTTACATTCTGACGCTTGTCACCATACCGGACAAGTTTGACTATGTAGTACCATATCTGAGGATTATCTACTCATTAGATCAAAACCGAAAATCAGAATATAGTAATCAGACAATGTTTCCTTTCATATGGAGCTAAGTATTCAGGTCTGACAAACAGACAGAACACGATGTCGAGCAAATGAAGAAACGAGACTGCTCGCTGCGTGAAGTAACTATTTAGTGAGTTGAACTAATATGCGACTGCCTTTGGACTTGAAACATATTGCAGAAATAGTGTGCTACAACGATAGAAAAAATATGTATACAATGACATAAATATTCTGTAATAGCTGTACAGTGTGTGGTGGAGGATACATCGAACCAATACAATCAATTTTTTCCCTACTCCATTCGCTTATTGTATGAGAAAAAAAAACCGTGTAAATGCCCCTCTTTGCACACGTATCTCTCTTATATTTATGTAGTTATCGTTATGTGAGGTATATATGTTGATGGAAGCATAATGGTTACACAGCTGCCTTCGAATACAGCTTTTTTGAATTTGCCCAAAAGGGTTCCCTCAGAACTACATCGTCTTTCTTCAAAGGATTCCCATTTATTCCCCCCCCCCCCCCCCCCCCCGAATATTTCTGTTAAACTCTTGCATTTGCTGTACCAAACTGTTACGATTCTAGCAGTGCGTTCATGAATTCGGTCCCTGTCTGTTGTTGTGCCTGCTGGATAAGGACTCCAGACATTGGGAAAATATTATAGAATTGGTCACATTAGCGTCTTTCCTTTCCCACTCCTACAAATCTTAGCTCCACAATTGTAGCACTCATTTACATGATGTAACGTATTCAACATGTTCACCACTAATCTGGTACTCAGATTCCATGTATTTGTTCAGTTCGCTATGATGGTCCAATAACAATAATTTTCTGTACACAACTTCATCGACATCGAATATGTTTTTAGTGATGAGGATCATATACGATAAATAATTCACGTATATTCAAAACATTAGAGATCTTATTACGTTTTATTGGGGAATATACTGAATTCAGTTAGCCAAGTATTCTTCAGGCCAGTTACATATTTGTGAACAAACTCCGTATGATTGGAACTTGGTTATTATGTGGTAGTACGTGATGGGTATACAATATTTGGTGACTAACATACACTCCTGGAAATGGAAAAAAGAACACATTGACACCGGTGTGTCAGACCCACCATACTTGCTCCGGACACTGCGAGAGGGCTGTACAAGCAATGATCACACGCACGGCACAGCGGACACACCAGGAACCGCGGTGTTGGCCGTCGAATGGCGCTAGCTGCGCAGCATTTGTGCACCGCCGCCGTCAGTGTCAGCCAGTTTGCCGTGGCATACGGAGCTCCATCGCAGTCTTTAACACTGGTAGCATGCCGCGACAGCGTGGACGTGAACCGTGTGTGCAGCTGACGGACTTTGAGCGAGGGCGTATAGTGGGCATGCGGGAGGCCGGGTGGACGTACCGCCGAATTGCTCAACACGTGGGGCGTGAGGTCTCCACAGTACATCGATGTTGTCGCCAGTGGTCGGCGGAAGGTGCACGTGCCCGTCGACCTGGGACTGGACCGTAGCGACGCACGGATGCACGCCAAGACCGTAGGATCCTACGCAGTGCCGTAGGGGACCGCACCGCCACTTCCCAGCAAATTAGGGACACTGTTGCTCCTGGGGTATCGGCGAGGACCATTCGCAACCGTCTCCATGAAGCTGGGCTACGGTCCCGCACACCGTTAGGCCGTCTTTCGCTCACGCCCCAACATCGTGCAGCCCGCCTCCAGTGGTGTCGCGACAGGCGTGAATGGAGGGACGAATGGAGACGTGTCGTCTTCACCGATGAGAGTCGCTTCTGCCTTGGTGCCAATGATGGCCGTATGCGTGTTTGGCGCCGTGCAGGTGAGCGCCACAATCAGGACTGCATACGACCGAGGCACACAGGGCCAACACCCGGCATCATGGTGTGGGGAGCGATCTCCTACACTGGCCGTACACCACTGGTGATCGTCGAGGGGACACTGAATAATGCACGGTACATCCAAACCGTCATCGAACCCGTCGTTCTACCATTCCTAGACCGGCAAGGGAACTTGCTGTTCCAACAGGACAATGCACGTCCGCATGTATCCCGTGCCACCCAACGTGCTCTAGAAGGTGTAAGTCAACTACCCTGGCCAGCAAGATCTCCGGATCTGTCCCCCATTGAGCATGTTTGGGACTGGATGAAGCGTCGTCTCACGCGGTCTGCACGTCCAGCACGAACGCTGGTCCAACTGAGGCGCCAGGTGGAAATGGCATGGCAAGCCGTTCCACAGGACTACATCCAGCATCTCTACGATCGTCTCCATGGGAGAATAGCAGCCTGCATTGCTGCGAAAGGTGGATATACACTGTGCTAGTGCCGACATTGTGCATGCTCTGTTGCCTGTGTCTATGTGCCTGTGGTTCTGTCAGTGTGATCATGTGATGTATCTGACCCCAGGAATGTGTCAATAAAGTTTCCCCTTCCTGGGACAATGAATTCACGGTGTTCTTATTTCAATTTCCAGGAGTGTAGAAGCGAATTGTTTTTGCTATATCCCCTAGAGATGCAGCCACCACCCATACAGTTGTATATTGCAGGTTGCCGCAGCTCGTCCCCGGTAACGACACTTCTTCTGGAGCTCAGACAAAAATAACCAGAAGTAACACACAAACATGCCCCGCTGCTTATAACCGAACATGCAGCAGCCGCAGTGGTTCCGTGTGGCGGCAGCCTCGACGCCAGAGGCAGAATCATCGTCGCAAACAGCGCTGCCTTGGGGCACTACCTCACTTCCGCGAGTCACATATCTCTGCCAGTATCCTTCCGCCGGACGATTATTTAGGCCACTACCAGACTGTTCTGTAGTCCATGCAATCATCATAGGCCGCACCACTCGCTCCTTCCGTCTCCATGATTTCTACCAATACATTTATGGTCGTCGTATCCAGCTCACCCCCACACTGAGACACCTTGGCCTCACCCTCGACCGTCACCTCACTTGGACCCCTCACCTCTTGATCATCCAGCAGAATGCCCATTCCCACGTCTGCCTCCCGAAACACCTGCCAGACATGGGGATTGCATTCTTCCACCATCCTCCACACCTACAAATTGCTTATATGTCCTATCCTCTGTTATGCTAGCATTGTCTGGATCTCTGCGCCCTCTGCTTTTATAAGGCCCTCCTTATCCGAGAACGCCACGCGCTCTGCCTTGCATTCTGTATCCGCCTTCCTTTCCCCACACGACTCCTGTATAACCTCATCACCTTCCCCCACCTCCTCCTTTCCCTCTAACATATCTGTGTCCTTTACACTGTCCGCAGGCTTGATACCCCCACCGCCTGGTTTTCTCCTTTCTCTCCACCCCCGCCTACTGCCGCGCCACCGGCCGGTGTGGCCGAGCGGTTCTAGGCGCTTCAGTCTGGAACCGCGCGACCGCTACGGTCGCAGGTTCGAATCCTGCCTCGGGCATGGATGTGTGTGATGTCCTTAGGTTAGTTAGGTTTAAGTAGTTCTAAGTTCTAGGGGATTTATGACCATAGAAGTTGTCCCATAGTGCTCAGAGCCATTTGAACTGCCGCGACTCTATCGCTGTCTCCCTCCCTCTCTCCACCTCCACACCCTCCATCTCCTTCATTAAAGCGATTTCCCCCTCCCCCTTCACCGTGACCACTACCCTTCCTACCATCTGTAACCTAGCCTTGTTCCCTGTCCTCCACAGGGTTGCCCCTTTTTTCCTCTCCCCCTCTTCTCCCAGAGCAGATTGTCCTTCTTCCTCCCCTGAGTCCCTACACCCTTTAGACTGTTTTCCTCCCATGTTCCTCCCTCCCCAGCCACCTTCGGCGCGCGCTCCCCTCCCGTCTCCCGCCTTTCCCCTCTTTTGTTCCCCCCTCCCTCGTCACCATCCCCCTGGCAGATCTTTGTTCATCATCATCGGTGTGCTTCTCTCGTGATGTCAAGAGTGGTGATTTTAATAGTGTGCTGGACTTGTACATAGTGGTGCTGTCAGTGATTGTTATGTGCTACGCCGCCCATCCCTACTTTTATGCTTCGGCCATGGATAGCCATGTGTTTCTTTTGTGTGGTTTTTTGTGTACAGTTTTTAGTTTTTTATCATCATTTTACAGACACCCCCTTTTTTAACGTTATCTTCCATTACGTTTTCCCTTTTAAATGTATATTTCGCGGTATTTCTCCATTCTGTTGTTTTTTAAATGTCTCCATGTTCTGCACTTAGTGTCTGTGTCTCGGCTGAAGAGCGGCGCCTACGCTGCTTCCAGCCCGCCCTGTATGGGGCATTGAAATACAATAAAGAAAAAAAAAATGTTCTGTAGTCAGTGCCTCGTATTTCCTCAATCGTTATTCTTTTCCCAGGGGCGTTATACGTTCCGGGCTCTACGCTGTGCGTGCTTTCAGGTCCATTGGCGTGCTTTTGGCAAGCGCACTGTATAGACCGTGCTCTATACCAACTGTCTATCCATCACCGTCCACCACAGCTCCCCTCTTCACTAGACTTCATCTCTGACTCGTCACTGAGCTAATTATTTCGCTGGACACTATCACCACGGACTTCGTCCACATACGAACATCAGCGTGCAACGTCATTGATTACCAGCTAGGATATTCCAGCATATCGTCAGTGATCACTTGCTAGGACATTCCAGTATATTGTTAATGATGACTTTCTAGGACATTCCTGCGCGTCGGCAGTGATGACCTGCTAGGATATCTCAGTGTTAACTGGCAGACTGAACCGAGTAGTGCAGACTCTAGTCCCAAAATGTAATTTTTCGAATGGTTCATATGGCTCTAAGCACTATGGGACTTAACATCTGAGGTCATCAGTCCCCTAGACATAGAACTACGTCAGCCTAACATAAGGACATCACACACACCCATACCCGAGGCAGGATTCGAACCTGCGACCGTAGCTGCCACGTGGTTCCAGACTGAAGCCCCTAGAACCGCTCGCCCACAGCTGCCGGCTGTAATTGTATTTTGCCTATTAGACTCAGTAATAGTTCCATTGTAGCTGGCACATCAATTGTTGCTCTCGGTCTGTAGTAGCTTTGACAGGTGGTTGATTATTTCGGCGTTGTAGAAAACCGTGTTTCATGGAAAGTAATGTATAATGCCACCACCAGAAGAAGGCTCCCTGGAAATTTCTCGTTTGGTTCTAATCGGGAGTTGAGTAGCCAGACCTCTCTAAACTCTTAAGCCCTTGACCCTACTCTCACACAAAGCAAACTCTCGACAGTGGGAATGTGGAAGAAATAACTGAGTTGATGGGAACCTGGCTAAGGTAGAAAAAACTATCGTGTTACCATAGGAACGCGACAGCCTAACATGGAACTTCCGATCACTGTCTTTCTGTGGGAATTTGTTTGATGCATGCGTGGAGCCATAGTGCAAGCCACTGGTTTATAACGCCATATTGCATTGGCTGGCTCGAGAACATAAAACGAGCGAACTAAGGAGAGTAAATTGTGAAAAAGAAGAGTAAGGGCAGGAGCAGACGTCGTGGGAGTGTTCAGTTCTGTTTGAGCCTTGAAGGAGAACATTTGGAGAGTGCTGTTTTGTTTGAAATATAGGACGAAAATATCGGATTCGCAACACTTTTTCTCACAATTTTCTCACGTGACATCCTGAATGTCATGGATTAATGTAGTCAGGTGACTGCAGTTGACTTCCGAATAGCATTTGAATCAGTAGCACGCATAGGCATATTCGAAAGAACGACTCATGTGGTATAAAGCGGAATTTCTGCGAGGGTGGAAATTTCTTGGTCGGGAGTAAGCAGCATGATCTGCGGAATGGAAAGTAAATTCAGGTGTGCCGCTGAGAAGGGTGTTGGGAGCCTTGCAGTTCATTATATTTATTAATAACTCTGAAGAGAGACAACATTGATAGAAACTTCAGACGTTTCGCTATTGATGCAGATCTCTACAAGGAAGTACAATCTAAGAAACTGTTACAAAGCATTCTGTCAGATCTTGAGAAGACAGACTGGTGCAAAGATTAGCAACTCGCTTTAAATTTTCATAACTATAAGATTGTGTGCACTTCACATAGCGGAAAAAGAATGATCGCACACAGTCAGGTAAAACAAGTGGCAGACTTTATTTGATAGAATACTAGGAAATTCAATCTAAAAAAGCGATTGGTTACAAAATACTTTTGAGGCCCTTTTTTTTTTGAGTCGTCAGCCCTGACTGATTTGACCTGACCCGCCATAAATTCTTCTCCTGTGCCAGCCTCTTCATCTCAGAGTAGCACTCGCAGCTTATGTCTTAAATTATTTCCTGGATGCATATCACTCGGTGTCTTTCTCTCCAGTTTTTACCCTCTACAGCTATCTCTAGTATCATGGAAGGTACTCCTGATGTGTCAACAGATGTCCTGTAATTCTGTCCCTCCTTCTTGTCAGTGTTTTTTCAACATCTCAAATGCTTCTGTTCTCTTCTGCCCTGATTTTCCCACAGTCCATGTCTCGCTACCACAAAATGACGCGCTCCAAACGGACGATCTCAGAAATTTCTTCCTCAAATTAAGACTTCTATTAGCCAGGAATGCCTTTTTCGCACTGATAGTCAGCTTTTTATGTCCCCCTTCCTCCGTCCGTCACTGGTTGTTTTGTTGCTCCGGTAACAGACTTCCTTAACTTCACCTACTTCATGACCACAAATCCTGATGTTAAGTTTCTCGCTGTTTTCATTTATGCTTCTTCTCATGTCATCACTTTCGTCTTTCTTCGATTTACTCGCAATTCATATCCTTGTTGTTTGTTGTGGTATTCAGTCCTGAGGCTGGTTTGATGCAGCTCTCCATGCTACTCTATCCTGTGCAAGCTGCTTCGTCTCCCAGTACCTACTGCAACCTACATCCTTCTGAATCTGCTTAGTGTATTCATCTCTTGGTCTCCCTCTTCGATTTTTACCCTCCACGCTGCCCTCCAATACTAAATTGGTGATCCCTTGATGCCTCAGAACATGTCCTACCAACTGATCCCTTCTTCTGGTCAACTTGTGCCACAAACTTCTCTTCTCCCCAATCCTATTCAATACTTCCTCATTAGTTATGTGATCTACCCATCTAATCTTCAGCATTCTTCTGTAGCACCACATTTCGAGAGCTTCTATTCTCTTCTTGTCCAAACTATTTATCGTCTATGTTTCACTTCCATACATGGCTACACTCCATACAAATACTTTCAGAAACGACTTTCTGACACATAAATCTATACTGGATGTTAACAAATTTCTCTTCTTCAGAAACACTTTCCTTGCCATTGCCAGTCTACATTTTATATCCTCTCTACTTCGACCATCATCAGTTATTTTGCTCCACAAATAGCAAAATTCCTTTACTACTTTAAGTGTCTCATTTCCTAATCTAATTTCCTCAGCATCACCCGACTTAATTCGACTACATTCCATTATCCTCGTTTTGCTTTTGTTGGTGTTCATCTTATATCCTCCTTTCAAGACACTGTCCACTGCATTCAACTACTCTTCCAAGTCCTTTGCTGTCTCTGACAGAATTACAATGTCATCGGCGAACCTTAATTTTTTATTTCTTCTCCATGGATTTTAATACCTACTCCGAATTTTGATTTTGTTTCCTTTACTGCTTGCTCAATATACAGATTGAATAACATCGGGGAAAGGCTACAACCCTGTCTTACTCCATTCCCAACCACTGCTTCCCTTTCATGTCCCTCGACTCTTATAACTGCCATCTGGTTTCTGTACAAATTGTAAATAGCCTTTCGCTCCCTGTATTTTACCCCTGCCACCTTTAGAATTTGAAAGAGAGTGTTCCAGTCAACATTGTCAAAAGCTTTCTCTAAGTCTACAGATGCTAGAAACGTAGGTTTGCCTTCCCTTAAGCTTTCTTCTAAGGTAAGTCGTAAGGTCAGTATTGCCTCACGTGTTCCAGTATTTCTACGGAATCCAAACTGATCTTCCCCGAGGTCGGCTTCTACTAGTTTTTCCATTCGTCTGTAAAGAATTCGTGTTAGTATTTTGCAGCTGTGGCTTATTAAACTGATAGTTCGGTAATTTTCACATCTGTCAACGCCTGCTTTCTTTGGGATTGGAATTATTATATTCTTCTTGAAGGAGGGTATTTCGCCTGTTTCATACATCTTGCTCACCAGATGGTAGATTTTAGTCATGACTGGCTCTCCAAAGGCCGTCAGTAGTTCCAATGGAATGTTGTCTACTCCGGGGGCCTTGTTTCGACTCAGGTCTTTCAGTGCTCTGTCGAACTCTTCACGCAGTATCGTATCTCCCATTTCATTATCATCTACATTCTCTTCCATTTCCATAATATTGTCCTCAAGTACATCGCCCTTGTATAGACCCTCTATATACTCCTTCCACCTTTCTGCTTTCCCTTCTTTGCTTAGAACTGGGTTTCCATCTGAGCTCTTGATGTTCATACAAGTGGTTCTCTTATCTCCAAAGGTCTCTTTAATTTTCCTGTAGGCAGTATCTATCTTACCCCTAGTGAGATAAGCCTCTACATCCTTACATTTGTGCTCTAGCCATCCCTGATTAGCCATTTTGCACTTCCTGTCGATCTCATTTTTGAGACGTTTGTATTCCTTTTTGCCTGCTTCATTTACTGCATTTTTATATTTTCTCCTTTCATCAATTAAATTCAATATTTCTTCTGTTACCCAAGGATTTCTACTAGCTCTCGTCCTTTTACCTACTAGATCCTCTGCTGCCTTCACTACTTCATCCCTCAAAGCTACCCACTCTTCTTCTACTGTATTTCTTTCCCCCATTCCTGTCAATTGTTCCCTTATGCTCTCCCTGAAACTCTGTACAATCTCTGGTTCTTTCAGTTTATCCAGGTCCCTTCTCCTTAAATTCCCACCTTTTAGCAGTTTCTTCAGTTTTAACCAATAGATTGTGGTCAGAGTCCACATCTGCCCCTGGAAATGTCTTACAATTTAAAACCTGGTTCCTAAATCTCTGTCTTACCATTATATAATCTATCTGATACCTTTTAGTATCTCCAGGGTTCTTCCATGTATACAACCTTCTTTCATGATTGTTAAACCAAGTGTTAGCTATGATTAAGTTGTGCTCTGTGCAAAATTCTACGAGGCGGCTTCCTCTTTCATTTCTTAGCCCCAATCCATATTCACCTACTACGTTTCCTTCTCTCCTTTTTCCTACACTCGAATTCCAGTCACCCATGACTATTAAATTTTCGTCTCCCTTCCTTATCTGAATATCCTGTACGCATTAAATTGTTCGATCCGTTCAGTCGATCCTGTAATTATTCTTCACTTTCACCGAGGATAGCAATGTCATCAGCGAATTTCATCGTTGAGATATTTTCACTTTGACATTTAATTCCACTCTTGAAATTTTCTTTTATTTTCGTCATTGCTTCGTCGATGTGTAGATTGAACAGTAGGAGCGAAAGACTACATCACTGTCTTACCCTCTTTTTAATCCGAGCACTTCGTTGTTGAAGTTCCGCTCTTATTATTCCCTCTTGACTCTTGTACATGTTGTATATTACCCGTGTACCCTAAAGCTTACCCCTGTTTTCCTCAGAGTTTCGAACATCTTGCACGATCTGACATTGTCAAACGCTTTCTCCAGATCGACAAATCCAGTGAGCGTGTCTTGATTTTTCTTTAGTCTTGCTTCCATCATCAACAGCAACGTCAGAACTGCCTCTCTAGTTCTTTCATCTTTCCTGGAGCCAGACTGGTAGGCACCTAACACACCCTCAGTTTTCTTTGCCATTGTGCTCCATGTTATTCTTGTCAACAACTTGGATGCACGTGCTGTAAAGCTGATTGTGAGATAATTCTCGCACTTGTCGGCTCTTACAATCTTCGGAATAGTGTGTATGACGTTTATACGAAATTCAGATGGTATATCGCCAGTCTCATATTCTCTGCACACAAACGTGAATAATAGTTTTGTTGTCACTTCACTCAATGATTTCAAAATTTCGTATGGAATGTTATCAATCACTTCGGCCTTATCTGACTGCAAGTCTTCCAGAGCTCTTCTCAACTATGATTCTAAACCTGAGGCCCCCATCTCTTCCTTATCGGCTCTTGTTTCTTCTTCTATCACGTCTTCAGACAAATCCTTCCCCTCATAGAGACCGTCAATGTACTCTGTTCACCTATCCGCTTTCTGCTCTGCTTTTAACATTAGATTCCCGTTGCAGTATTAATTTATCGCCCTTGCTTTTAATTTCACCAAGGATATTTTGACTTATCTGCGTGCTGAATTAGACCTTCCGACATCCATACCTTTTTCGACTTCTTCACATTTTTCATGCAGGCATTTCGTCATATGTTCCTTTCTCTACCTATTTCTTTTATTCCTAAGTGACTTGTATTTCTGTATTCCGAATTCCGATAAACGTTTTTCTACTGCTTTCTTTCGTCGATCAACTGAAACATTTCTTCTGTTACCCATAGTGTGGTTGCAGTTACCTTCTTTGTACCTACGTTTTTCTTCCCAACTTCTATGATTACCCGTTTTCGAATTGCCCATTCAAGTGAACTGCTACTGAGCTATTAATTATCGCAGTATCTAAAGCCCCAGAGAACATCAAGTGTATCTCTTCATTCCTTAGTACTTCCGTATCCCATTTCTTTGCTCGTTGATTCTTCCTGACTAGTCTCTTAAACTTCAGTCTAATCTTCACCATTAACAAATCTTGATCTGAGTCTATATCTGCTCCTGGATATGCCTTACAATCCAGTATTTGATCCCAGAATCTCTATCTCAGTATGATGGAATCCAACTGAGGTCTTCCTGTATCTCGTGACCTTTTCTAAGCATACCATCTCCTCTTATAATTCTTGAACAGAGTATTCGCTATTACTAGCTGACACTTGTTACAGAACTCAATAAGTCTTTCATCTCAGTCATTCCTATTTATCAAGCCCATATTTTCCAGCAACACTTTCTTCTGCTTCTTCTCCTACCACAGCGTATCAATCCTCCCATGACTATTAGATTTTTATATCCCTTTAAGTACTGAACTACCCTTTCAGTATCCTCATATACTTTTTCTATACCTTCATTTCATGCTTGCGACGTCGACATGTATACTTGAACTATTGTTGTCGACGTTGATTTGCTGTCGATTCTGGTGGAAACAACCCTATCACTGAACTGTTCGGAGTAACTCACTCTTAGTCCTACCTTCCTCTTTATAACGCATCCTACCCCTGTTACACAATTTTTTCCTGCTGTTGATATTACCCTTTGCTCTTATCAGAAATCCTTGTTTTCTTTCCATTTCACTTCACTGATCCTCACTATATTCATGAATTATGGAATGCCATGTGCCTATGCAGGTTTTCGTAGTTGATTAGTACTTTGCTCATAACGAATGTGTAAATGGTGAGAGACTTTATAGCAAGTTCATACACTCCTGGAAATGGAAAAAAGAACACATTGACACCGGTGTGTCAGACCCACCATACTTGCTCCGGACACTGCGAGAGGGCTGTACAAGCAATGATCACACGCACGGTACAGCGGACACACCAGGAACCGCGGTGTTGGCCGTCGAATGGCGCTAGCTGCGCAGCATTTGTGCACCGCCGCCGTCAGTGTCAGCCAGTTTGCCGTGGCATACGGAGCTCCATCGCAGTCTTTAACACTGGTAGCATGCCGCGACAGCGTGGACGTGAACCGTATGTGCAGTTGACGGACTTTGAGCGAGGGCGTATAGTGGGCATGCGGGAGAACGGGTGGACGTACCGCCGAATTGCTCAACACGTGGGGCGTGAGGTCTCCACAGTACATCGATGTTGTCGCCAGTGGTCGGCGGAAGGTGCACGTGCCCGTCGACCTGGGACCGGACCGCAGCGACGCACGGATGCACGCCAAGACCGTAGGATCCTACGCTGTGCCGTAGGGGACCGCACCGCCACTTCCCAGCAAATTAGGGACACTGTTGCTCCTGGGGTATCGGCGAGGACCATTCGCAACCGTCTCCATGAAGCTGGGCTACGGTCCCGCACACCGTTAGGCCGTCTTCCGCTCACGCCCCAACATCGTGCAGCCCGCCTCCAGTGGTGTCGCGACAGGCGTGAATGGAGGGACGAATGGAGACGTGTCGTCTTCAGCGATGAGAGTCGCTTCTGCTTTGGTGCCAATGATGGTCGTATGCGTGTTTGGCGCCGTGCAGGTGAGCGCCACAATCAGGACTGCATACGACCGAGGCACACAGGGCCAACACCCGGCATCATGGTGTGGGGAGCGATCTCCTACACTGGCCGTACACCACTGGTGATCGTCGAGGGGACACTGAATAGTGCACGGTACATCCAAACCGTCATCGAACCCATCGTTCTACCATTCCTAGACCGGCAAGGGAACTTGCTGTTCCAACAGGACAATGCACGTCCGCATGTATCCCGTGCCACCCAACGTGCTCTAGAAAGTGTAAGTCAACTACCCTGGCCAGCAAGATCTCCGGATCTGTCCCCCATTGAGCATGTTTGGGACTGGATGAAGCGTCGTCTCACGCGGTCTGCACGTCCAGCACGAACGCTGGTCCAACTGAGGCGCCAGGTGGAAATGGCATGGCAAGCCGTTCCACAGGACTATATCCAGCATCTCTACGATCGTCTCCATGGGCGAATAGCAGCCTGCATTGCTGCGAAAGGTGGATATACACTGTACTAGTGCCGACATTGTGCATGCTCTGTTACCTATGTCTATGTGCCTGTGGTTCTGTCAGTGTGATCATGTGATGTATCTGACCCCAGGAATGTGTCAATAAAGTTTCCCCTTCCTGGGACAATGAATTCACGGTGTTCTTATTTCAATTTCCAGGAGTGTATGTTCTTTTTTAGCGCTTACAATACCTAAGACCATAGTGCCTAGACAGGTAAGGCACAGCATACAGGTTTTGATCGCTCGTCACATTGTATCTAAGTCGTATTATGAACAGCTTTCTGTGTGCATATTCCTGACGTCCTTATATGAATAAAGGTAAATTATAATATGTAGTTTTGTAAGGCACTAATGGATAATGTCTGTGCCTCAGATGCTTTTGCTTTGTAATTGACGTACTTTATAGTGATTATAGTACGTACAGGAAATGTATGCGCAAATGTGGGCTTTGCATGGGTATGTGACAAGCAGTTATAGTAAAGTTGTGTTTTAGTAGTAATGAGTGGTTATACCGTGGGACTGTGTATGCGCTGCTTGGGCAGCGATATCTGATGGGCGGTTGTGAACCGCTAGAATCACAGCAGGTAAGCCTGCGCGGAATAGGGCAGTGATGATGCCGACCGGTGTTAGGCGAGTAGTGGTAGTTTCATCTGGTGACTTCAGTTTTATATTTTATGCAAAGAACGACCATGAGAGCAGTTTTTTATTATTTTTTATTGGTTGTGACAAATATTAATGTTAATCCACGTTTCAGGTATGTGGTTCTTTAATAATTGTAATGTATATAGTTAACTCATGTAAGCCCTCCCTCAAACCTGTTATGCTATACCTTCACAGATCCGATGATGGCTGAAACCGGTCATCTAGTAAACGATATTGAAGCGATCGTGGTTTTTCAATTATTAGAAATATTCTCTTCTTATAGTATGAGGTTGTTACATTTCTGTGCGTGTGTAGTGTGGCATGGCGAATTAAAATTTGTTGAGAAAAAGCAGCCACCTTTCATGAGGTGTAGCCAGCGGTCATGTTCCGTTAGCGCCTCCCCTTGTGACAAAGGAGGGTGGCTGCTTGCTGTTTCACCCAGGCACCCTGGCCTGGTTATTCGTGTCACAACTGCGAGGCATGATACGCTCTTAGACCAGCATAACATCGAACTAGTGTACAAGAAAAATTTACAAGATAAAAATTTACAACATAGAAAAACATTTTAAGTCCAACCATTTGATTGGCATTAAAACACAATACCTACTTGACTCTTAACATCACCGCTTTCTCCTGCTATTCTCCCAGTTATCTTCGTCTTTTGTAATGGCATTACAAGGCAAGCTTTCTTCTCTTGACCTCTAAGAAAGACATTTAGTCTCAGCACCAAAATTAGACATACATTGTACAACTACATTTTTAATACTGGTATTTGTAACAGGGTACCTGCCAGAAGTCGTTTCCTCGTCCTCTTGTAATATGATCTCTCTAATTTCTGCTAAAACTATGTTCTTCAGCTTCCTTTCCTCTGTAATACTTCCATATTGTTCTAATGATCAACTGTATCACCGATCTGTTATTTCTTACTGTCATCTTTCTGTGCCACGTTGCATTCGTTGTCACACAGATCTGGAGCACTAATTTTCACTAAACGAAGATGTGCACCCACATTTGGAGATCGTGAGCTCTCTACAAAATGATCTCAGCCATTGTAATCCTGCTGCAGTCACCTACCTTCAGTTGCAAGGGTTACATGGAGAGTACTGCCATTGGCTCTTTCATAATTAAAATACTGTGGCCGATTACTTCGGTTATTATCATATCCAAACTGTGGGGAATATGACCACTCCTCTCCTCTACGTACACATCCTCGATATGTCTGTTGCAACTGAGCTCCTGATACAAAGGTTGCTGGGATTTAACATCCTGTATTTACAGTCCCATAACAGTTATCTCCCAATGTAACCTATGTGGAAGTTTTGTAAGGCATATTCCTATCATATTTCGCAGTTCATATGGAGAATTAAGCTGCTGGTTCCTTTCAAAGAATAAAATTTTCAGGAATTTAAAGATTATTTAAAGAATAAAATTGGATAATGGAAGTCAGAGTCAGCACAGTTCATTAATGTGCTGAGCTTGACACGATATTTTGTGCTTCAAGACCGAATTGTGCTAGGAATACAATGTGCAACTTTTCATAATTCTTACAGTCATGCTTGATTATCCTCATCCGTGTTGTTGGCTTGTCATGTAAATGATCACAGATAAACTGCATCATAAATCGTGGCCAGAATGAGATTGGTAGTGAGACTGCAAATTGTTCTATACATGGACATGGATGCAGGTCATTTTAGGGCTGGGATAAATGGTGTACTTTTGAACATACAAGACGACACCAATTCTCATCGTCGTTTACTTCAGCCGCATCTTGTCTAAAATCAGGTACGGCAAGGGGAGCATCGCTTTGTATATGAAAGCCTATCCTCCAACTCCAGCAGTTCATCAGCGTCTCTCCTTTGTTTCATATTACGTCACAGCGGTTTGTATCCAGAGAGTATGTGAACCTCCTTCACTCCACGCTAACATCCCTTTGCTATCACTCGCTTGTTACAGATGCAACAAAGCTTCTCAGTTGCCTAGCTTTATTAGACTCGCTCGCTATTGCATGCAGCAGCGGGTTGCGTACAGGCCCAGTCACTGTGATTATGTAATGATAATTGTTTAACAGCGGCGATTAAAACCTCCAACCTGTCGGTCACCACATGAATTTCGTCCTTCTGCTGCGACACCTGTTCGCGTAGACTATCGAAGATCTTCTTTTGCTCAGCAAGTACTTCTATAACAATCTCAAGTGTTGCAGATTCATCAGCAAGTACTCCATCTGAACCCTGACCGAACACCTTCTATGGATGTGGCTCTCTTCCCTAACTATTCTTGTATTTCTCCTTGACTTTTGCGTACTTCCTCCTCTGTGTTCGTGATTTCGATATTGCACTGACTGACTCCCTCTACTTCAGTTCCGACTTCCCTAATTTCTCATCAGAGTGACTCCATGTTACACAGACCCTCCGCGATTATTGCATTTATTGGCGTTCTTTGTTCCCCAAAATGCTTCTAAATTCCTCCAGTCCTCTACTTGAAGTAGTTCCTGGTGTTCTTTCTTCTTTTTTATCACCCGTTCCTGGAAGAGTTCTTTAAGAATACTGATATTAGTAGACACAAAGGCCAGTCTCGCCACGGGTCTGCTGCGTATTCGAAGAGCTGGAACGGTTCCACCACTACAGTCTCTTGTCTGGGGTCAGAAGTTAAAATCGTTTCCTGGGTCTCTGGACTAATTTCCTCATTCCTTATGTTATTTACGTGGTCATTTCCAGTACACTGCTCTCATTCGCATGGAACATAATGGTCTCTCCATCCTGTACCTTCAACTTAATTGTCTCATCCTTCATTTCACTCATAGTCATATTACTTTGACCAAACGGTTATGCTCATTCCTGCTAACTTCGGTGGGCACTAAGCTGCTCAGTTACATAGGCGAATACAGTTTTAGGATTAATGCGACAAAACATCACCCTGCACTTACCAAAAATCTCAACCTCTTCACACACACACATCAATGATTGCAAGCTGCACATGCTCATAAAGACAAATATGATCCCAAAAAATTCAAAACAAGATTTCAACGCAGTGAAGCAACGCCAATTAAGGACACATACAGAAACGTGTGGCTCCTGTTATTAGAAAAATTATTATCAAATAACATCCTAATACCTAACAGTTTCATAGGATTTCGCAATATATGGATAACCTTAAACAGGGTCGACAACATGAAAGCTGAGCCTTTGCATTTTGAATTTTACTCCAGTCGAATGAATTACATAACTGGCCCAACAAAGTAAGTAAGAAGTCTATTTCCAGTGTGCAATGTACAACGATGATTGTAGGATTCACACTGTGTCTTTGGCCTGATTATAAGATCCGTTATTGAACGATTACACCACTGTAGGACAATCACTGGATGCAATCGTATTCATTAAATGTGTAGAAGTATGCACCAGAAGCGATTTAAAGTTGAACAACGGCATAAAACGACTCGGAAGTAACACAGATGCCAGAGTGAGATTCATTGCAAGAATCCTCAGGAATTGGAATCCATCAACAAAGGAAGTACGTAACAAACCCTCGTTTGAGATATACCTGAATATTGCTTGTCAGTCTGGGATTCATACAAGAAGCATTGATAGAGGAAACAGAAGATCCAAATCCAAAACAGAGCAGCGCGTTTCGCTAGGGGTTCATTCAGTAATCACGAAAGCATCACGGAGATGCTTACTTTAGCTCCAGAGCTAGACGCTGCAAGAGAGGCGTCATGCATCACGGTGAGCTTGAAGTTCCGAGTGCGTACCGTCCTGCAAGAGTCAACTAATACATCGCTTTCACCTCTGTTTTTCTCACGAAATGGCCACGAAGGTAAAACAAATGAGATTCAAGCTCATGCGAAGATACACCAATAATCTTCCTTAAGCATTCCTGACGAGCTGGGAAAGAGAGCAGTGACAGTGATACACAAAGGAACTTTGCCCCCACTCCTTAACGTGGGTTGCGGAGTATATACACTGTTCTGAAGAACTTAATGACGAGATAGATAAAGTGACTTCACATATTAATTACTTGATGCAAATGAACGAAGGTGGGGAGCATGTTGCCAGAAATCTCCCAGCTGTGCACAGGAAGTTGCACACAGCATAGCATGAGGTCAGTGCGACTATAGCCCCAAATGGGGCTGGCCCCACAACATGAGGCAGAGGCAGTTGAAGGAACGGGAGCAGTTACAATTCACTGTGATGGTCGTTTTCATGACCATGGCCCGGATACAACATTTGAATGACTTCACACAAGGAAGAATTATCACGAACTTGAAAGGAGGATAAGGTTTGACGAATGTAGCTCAGAAATTTGGTATTGGTCACAGTATTGTTTCGTACCCATGGGGAACGTTCCAAACAACAGACACTCTTGCCCACGGCCAGCTATAGCAGCAAAAGACCGCTGCATTGTCCAACAGCATGAAGGAACGCACATCAGTCAGCGTGAGCAGCTGCAACCACATTTAACAGGACTGCGAGGCATGTAATAACACGCGCCACAATGGCAGGGTGACTACATGGAGGTGGTCTCTTTGCTAGACAAGCAGTATTTTGTGTTCCCTTGAGATCTGCACATTCGCGATACCGTTTGCAGTGGTGCCAAAATATAAGGACTACACCGACGAAGAGTGGGTTCGCGTGTTCTTCTCGGATGAAAGCAGATTCAGTATAAGTAGTGATTTTGGATGCTCGCTCAAATGGAGTGAGGTGGGAACACGTAATGCATGCAGGAATATTGCCGAACACGATCATTTTGCGGTCCAGGTGTTATGGTGGGGGGAGGCAGAATGTTGCATGGAACAGGACACACTCACCCGTCAGCGTTATGATGCCTTTGTACTCCATCCGCATGCGCGTCTTTTCAGGGGTGCATTGGCTCTTGACTTCATTTTTTGGGTTCCGTAGAACAGTAGTTAAGAATTAACACCTATATAACCGCTTTGTTATCTGTTTTTCTATCCAACTGTTAAGAATCCTTTTTCTCAGGAAGCGTTAGACGAATAAAGTTGAAATTTATGTCACATACTAAGACCCACAGTTCTTTGGTGATATAAAAATTTGAGCTTCTAAGTCAATAAAGTCAAAAGATCCGACCATTATGTCGCATATTTTGATATTCGCAAACTTACTCATCGAAACTTATTGTGTACCTCCTTTTGCCCAAATTTGGCAAGAAGCAAGGTTTCATCGTAAAAATGAAGGAAAAAATCAAAAAATGGTTACTTTGTAGTTTTATCAATCGAAAAAATTTTTTTATCCATCTGTCTATCCATCTGTTAGGACCCCTCTTATTCAGGGACGGGACAGGCGTAAAGTTGAAATTTATGTCAGATACTAAGGTCTGTCGGTTCTTATCGCTATAAAACGTTTAAGCTTCTAAAGCAATACTGTCAAAGGACACGGCCACTTGAAAAGTAACCCGGTGGGGACCTTTTACACTCATGCTCATAAGGATGCTCAAGGATAATTGCAGAATGTGGTGCCACACAACGTGGCACTACACAAAACTGGCGCTAATAGCACAGTCACATAGGGAACACACACGACACAGATCTGTAAGTCCACGGTATTGGTGATAAGTTGAGAAAACTGTCCCGAAATACATGTGCTACAAAACGTCACTATTTCCTGAGCATGTACTCCGACATCAGTATTGGATATGATCACCATGCACACTTACACAGGCCGCACAACGGGTTGGCATACTCTGGATCAGGTGGTCGAGCGGCTGCTGTGGTATAGCCTCCCATTCTTGCACCAGTGCCTCTCGGAGCTCCTGAAGTGTGGTAGGGGTTTGAAGATTTGAAGACGTGCAGCGAGACGTCGACCGAGAGCATTCCAGACGTGCTAGATGGGGTTTAGGTCTGGAGAACATGCAGGCCACTCCACTCGCCTGATTTCTTCTGTTTCGAGCTACTCCTCCACGATGGTAGCTCGGCGGGGCCGTGCGTTATCATCCATCAGAAGAAAGGTGGGGCCCACTGCACCTCTGAAAAGGCGGACATACTTGGGAAAAATGACGTCCCGATACAACTGACCTGTTACAGTTCTTCTGTCAAAGACATGCAGGGGTGTGTGTGCACCATCATAATCCCACCCCACACCATCAAACCACGACCTCCATACAGATCCCTTTCAAGGACATTAAGGGGTTGTTATCTGGTTCCTGGATCACGCCAGATGAAAACTCGGCGAGAAGCACTGTTCAGACTATACCTGGACTCGTACGTCAACATAACCTGCGACCACTGTCCCAATGACCATGTACTGTGTTCTTGACACCAGGCTTTACGGGCTCTCCTGCGACCAGTGGTCAGTGGAATGCACCTTGCAAGTCTCCGGGCGAATAAACCATGTCTGTTCAGTCGTCTGTAGACTATGTGTCTGGAGGCAACTGTTCCAGTGGCTGCGGTAAGGTCTCGAGGAAGGCTACCTGCAGTATTCCGTGGCCGTCTGCGGGCACTGATGGTGAGATATAGGTCTTCTTGTGGTGTTGTACGCTGTGGACGTTCCGTACCGTCGCGCCTGGACACGATTCCTGTCTGCTGGAATCGTTGCAACAATTTTGAGATCACACTTTGTGGTACACGGAGGGCCCGTGCTATGACCTGCTGTGTTTGACCAGCCTCCAGTCGCCTAGTATTCTACCCCTCATAACGTCATCAATATGTGTTCTTTGAGTCATTTTCAACACATAGTCACCATTAGCACGTCTGAAAACGTCAGCACACTTACTCGCTGCACCGTACTCTGACATGCACCAACGCACCTCTGCATATGTGGACTGCTGCCAGCGCCACCGTGCGACGACAGCAGGTCAAATGCACGACATGGTCATACCCCGAGGTGATTTAAACCGGCAAACCGCCCACCAGAGCGTTGTTTCACCATTTATCAGCATTATTATTAATTTATGAGCATGAGTTTAGCTGACTGATTGTGTTGGCATAATTTTAGTGTTATAACAACATCTATTTTTTTCTTTAAAACAGACATAAATTATGCTAAACAATTGATTGAATTTCCTAAACAACTTACAGGTGGTTTAAGACTATATTGGACAAGGGGCCTGGGTTGGAAAAGATGGTTTAACTCTGGTCCTAAAAATGTGGATAACGCAATCTGAATTGATCTGATGCTGAGCAGACTTTGATTGATCAAATCTACTGAAGTTTCTCCATATAAGTGCAGCTGAGAGCAAGTGGCGATTGAGATCTGTACGCCCCGACATTTCCTTAGCGGCAGTACGTTACCCTGTTTGCTTCATGCAGTGATGTAAATTGCAACTGGTGACATGTGTGCGGCAGAGGTGTGACTTGGAGGCGGCACCTGTGCAACAATTGTGCCCACGAAACAAATGCAAAAATCTATGTCTAGCGATCAGGCAGATGGATCGCAATTTACTCTCTACCAGAGCCCTGAAATCACGGTAGATTTCAGTGTGTGACACACCCATTCGCTGGTGGTACCAAGGACCAACTTGGCTCACTTATACAACAATGCACGCAAGGTTACCAAACGTCAAGACTGGTAAACCAAAAACGAATAAGTGTGCCCTCGGTTAATGAGCAGTCCGAGTCGTTTGAAGTCACACTGTCGGTACAGTAAGAACTTCACCACAGACTCCCCAGTATAAACTACTCGCAAGTGAAGTCAGTCGCAGGACAGGTCCCAAGTACCAACCACACATGCAAGAGCCTCGACTAGAAGTGCTTTCAGACCTAAGTCCCACACCTCGCCAGAGAAAAAAATCCGTTTTGTCGCAAAGTGCATGAACGACACCGCCTTCACCCCATCTTGAGCCAATCACAGGGCTCTAGAGGCGCTACATCTCCCCTCCCACACGACAGCACAAAATCATGTTGAACCAGGACAAGAGTTAAGAAACCTGCATCTCTGGAAAAAAAGATACCGCCAATTACTGCCTTTTTTAAGTTTTCGCAGAGGGGGAAGATGCTGGAGATCTGTCTCGGCGAGGGGCTGCCCTGTGTGCCTTGCATGGCTGTGGACCTGTCCGGCAAGATTAACTGAGGGATGAGCTCACTGTCAATTGCTTTCAGCTCCCAACATGGCGATCTAAGAACCATAAAAATACGTCATGCTTTTAGCGCCCTACCAGGCTCCATCAACGTCTGCTCAGGCCGTTAACTTTCTAGAGTCTTCCTCAAGATACGTCAGGTTGTAATGAAATCTTTAATAATTTTCCGTATGCATAAAATAGGTGAGAGAGAAGCATGCCCTCTCTCACACTTAAATCACATATTTTTATACTTGCAAACGCACTTGGTAAAACGTATATTGTACGTCCCATTGCTCTAGAGCCATCTTTTTTCCGTTATAAATTACATTGCACGCATCATCTGTCAAAAGCATTATGGAAAAATAAAAAATATTACAGCATGCAAAAATCAAATGTAAGTTGTAGCCAGGTGTTAGAAAGTAAATAAAAAAATATTTTATCAACTCATCTCTCCTACATATATAAACTAAAGTCCCCTGCTCGTTTCTTCTTCTATATCCGGATTAGTCTCAGGAACTGCTGTGGAGTTTTTCATATGGTCTTGGAATTCTTGGAACAGATATCTTGCCAGTATCGATACTGATAACAGGCAAAAATCGTCGAGATTTTCGATTTCCGGGCTGGATGAACTATTTATACACATAAGTGGGTCTGTACGGAACCCTCAGCACGCGAGTCCTATACGCACTTCGCCAATATCTTTATGAATGGGAGTCTGGATCCACCATCGAACTGTACAGGGTGGACGAGCTCTTCGAAAGAGAGGATATTCGGTGAATGGACTGGCCTGCTCGTTCACCCGACCTAAATCCCATCGAGCATTTGTGGGATGCGTTGGGTTGACATACTGCAGGACGTCAACAAGCACCGACGACTGTAATGTCCCCCCCCCCCCCCCACACCTCATTCTTCCATCTACTGTCCACATTAAACATTGCCAGTTAAAGTAATTAATAAACAAAGTCTTTTATGAAGATTTGAGAGGAGCGAAGATTACAATAAACTTTCAAGTTTACTTAGTTTGCCATGTAGAGATGGCTCCAGTTCTTGTTTAGGGGCCTGATTCATCACGATTCGTTGGAATTAAATAATTAGAGTGTTGTTGATGCAGAATTTTTTTTAAGTAAATGTTTGTTCCACTGATTTTCTCACATTTTAGTATATCATACAGTGAAAGTAGGCTGTTTAGGTTCCTATTTTGGTAACACCACGTAGCGCTCTGTATGAAAATCGCTGACTGTGCTGTGTGGGGCAGTTCAATGTGAACAGCGCGTAGCGTTGGGCAGTTGGAGGTGAGCTGCCAGCAGTGGTGGATGTGGAGAGATGCTAGAGTTTTGAGAGGTTACTATAAGCGGACGATCTGGACGTATGTCCACCAGAAAAAGGAAATTTGTAAAGATGGTTGTCTTGAATTGATAGATATATATGATGACTTCTGAACATTATTAAGGTAAATATATTGTTTGTTCTCTATCAAAATCTTTTATTTGCTATGACTATCAGTAGTTAGTGACTTCAGTAGTTAGAATCTTTTATTTAGCTGGCAGTATTGGCGCTCGCTGTATTGCAGTAGTTGGAGTAACGAAGATTTTTGTGAGGTAGTGATTCATGAAAGTTATAGGTTATTAAGGTTATTGTTAGTCAGGGGCATTCTTTTGTAGGGATTATTGAAAGTCAGATTGCGTTGCGCTAAAAAAAATTGTGTGTAAATTTAGTGATGATCAGAATAAGTAAAGAGAGAACTGTCTGAGTACGTTCAGTTTTACTCAGCTGTCTTTATATCAAATAACGTAGAAGTTTACCAGCACAGTCATTCATAATTTTTTCTAAGGGAACCTTTCATATATCATAATTTTCCAAAGGGGACGTTTCAATAGTATTTTGATTTTTCACATGAACAAAGCTGAAATTATATTGTTTTCCCCTATTACACACAAATACGTCCGATCACATCTGAGACAAGCTTACGACTCCTACACACTATGCACAAATATTCGTATTCCAAAGGGTTTACAATTTTTCTTAACAAATGAATTATTAATTTCGATTACTACTTCGTAAAGGAATCCAGAAATAAACACAGTAAACAGTACAGGATTGCGTCATTAATAACAGAAATTTTAAGTGTGCAAATAATTCGCAATTTCAGATGCTTATAAAAAAAATTTTAACTGTACGTTCAGAACTACTACATATCGATTATAATATATAAACTAAAATTTATTTATAAAGTAATTCCTTTTCATAAATTTTAGCTTGAAATATAAAATTATATGAAAGTTTTTAGAAAAGCAATTGAGATAACACTGACCGGGAAAAAATTCGTAAAATAATACTGGTATCGACAACTACTGTTGAGGAAAAGTAATGCTAGAGAAGGACGTCCCGTTACACGACCATCCAGCAGCTGTCAACTGCGCTGGTGGAATAATGGAACACTCTACAACAAGAACTCCCTAGCAATCTTGTGGTCAGCATGGGATCAGGTTGCAGAGCATGCAGTGACGTTTGTGGCAGTCGCACACCATGTCCCACCTTTTTAAAAGTGCAAGGGACCGTCACAAATCGCGGTGTAACGATTGTTGTTGTTGTGGTCTTCAGTCCTGAGACTGGTTTGATGGAGCTCTCCATTCTACTCTAATTTGTGCAAGCTTCTTCATCTCCCAGTACCTACTGCAACCTACATCCTTCTGAATCTGTTTAGTGTATTCATCTCTTGGTCTCCCTCTACGATTTTTACCCTCCACGCTGCCCTCCAATACTAAATTGGTGATCCCTTGATGCCTCAAAACATGTCCTACCAACCGATCCCTTCTTCTAGTCAAGTTGTGCCACAAACTTCTCTTCTCCCCAATCCTATTCAACACCTCCTCATTAGTTATGTGATCTACCCATCTAATCTTCAGCATTCTTCTGTAGCACCACATTTCAAAAGCTTCTATTCTGTTCTTGTCCAAACTATTTATCGTCCACGTTTCACTTCCATACATGGCTACACTCCATACAAATACTTTCAGAAACGACTTCCTGACACTTAACTCTATACTCGATATTAACAAATTTCTCCTCTTCATAAACGCTTTCCTTGCCAGTCTACATTTTATATCCTCTCTACTTCGACCATCATCAGTTATTTTGCTCCTCAAATAGCAAAACTCCTTTACTACTTTAAGTGTCTCATTTCCTAATCTAATTCACGCAGCATCACCCGAGTTAACTCGCCTACATTCCATTATCCTCGTTTTGCTTTTGTTGATGTTCATCTTATATCCTCCTTTCAAGACACTGTCCATTCCGTTCAACTGCCCTTCCAAGTCCTTTGCGTCTCTGACAGAATTACAATGTCATCGGCGAACCTTAAATTTTTTGATTTCTTCTCCATGGATTTTAATTCCTACTCCGAATTTTTCTTTTGTTTCCTTTACTGCTTGCTCAATATACAGATTGAATAACATCGGGGAGAGGTTACAACCCTTTCTCACTCCCTTCCCAACCACTACTTCCCTTTCATCGCCCTCGACTCTTTTGACTGCCGTCTGGTTTCTGTACAAATTATAAATAGCCTTTCGCTGCCTGTATTTTACCCCTGCCACCTTTAGAATTTGAAAGAGAGTATTCCAGTCAACATTGTCAAAAGCTTTCTCTAAGTCTACAAATGGTAGAAACATAGGTTTGCCTTTCCTTAATCTTTCTTCTAAGATAAGTCGTAAGGTCAGTATTGCCTCACGTGTTCCAATATTTCTACGGAATCCAAACTGATCTTCCCCGAAGTCGGCTTCTACCAGTTTTTCCATTCGTCTGTAAAGAATTCGCGTTAGTATTTTGCAGCTGTGACTTATGAAACTGATAGTTCGGTAATTTTCACATCTGTCAACACCTGCTTTCTTTGGGATTGGAATTATTATATTCTTCTTGAAGTCTGAGGCTATTTCGCCTGTCTCGTACATCCTGCTCACCAGATGGTAGAATTTTGTCAGGACTGGCTCTCCCAAGGCCGCTAGTAGTTCTAATGGAATATTGTCTACTCCTGGGGCCTTGTTTCGACTCAGGTCTTACAGTGCTCTGTCAAACTCTTCACGCAGTATCAAAAAAATGGTTCAAATGGCTCTGAGCACTATGGGACTCAACATCTTAGGTCATAAGTCCCCTAGAACTTAGGACTACTGAAACCTAGCTAACCTAAGGACATCACACACACCCATGCCCGAGGCAGGATTCGAACCTACGCAGTATCGTATCTCCCATTTCATCTTCATCTACATCCTCTTCCATTTCCATAATATTGTCCTCAAGTACATCGCCCTTGTGTAGACCCTCTATGTGCTCCTTCCACCTTTCTGCTTTCCCTTCTTTGCTTAGAACTGGGTTTTCATCTGAGCTCTTGATATTCATACAAGTGGCTCTCTTTTCTCCAAAGGTCTCTTTAATTTTCCTGTAGGCACTATCTATGACCCCTAGTGAGATAAGCCTCTACATCCTTACATTTGTCGTCTAGCCATGCCTGCTTAGTCATTTTGCACATCCTGTCGATCTCATTTTTGAGACATTTGTATTCCTTTTTGCCTGCTTCATTTACTGCATTTTTATATTTTCTCCTTTCATCAGTTAAATTCAATATTTCTTCTGTTACCCAAGGATTTCTACTACCCCTCGTCTTTTTACCTACTTGATCCTCTGCTGCCTTCAGTACTTCATCCCTCAGATGTACCCATTCTTCCGCTATTGTATTTCTTTCCCCCATTCCTGTCAATGGTTCCCTTATGCTGTCCGTGAATCTCTGTACAACCTCTGGTTTAGTCAGTTTATCCAGGTCCCATCACCTTAAATTCCCACCTTTTTATAATATCGAAACTAAAATTTATTCATTAAGTAATTTCTTTTCATAAATTTTAGCTTGAAATATAGAATAGTCTGTGTAAAATCATATGAAAGTTTTCAGAAAAGCAATTGAGATAACACTGACCGGGAAAAAATTCGAAAAATAATACTGGTATCGACAACTACTGTTGAGGGAAAGTAATGCTAGAGGAGGACGTCCCGTTACACGACCATCCAGCAGCTGTCAACTGCGCTGGTGAAGTAATGGAACAACTCCCTAGCAATCTTGTGGTCAGCATGGGGTCAGGTTGCAGAACATGCAGTGCCGTTCGTGGCAGTCGCACACCATGCCCCGCCTTTTTTTTTTTAAGTGCAGAGGAGCGTAACAAATCGCGGTGGTTGCAGTGTAACGATTGTCTTTGAATAAAAGTGTCCGTTCTGTCCGTCTCAGTATTTGTTTCTGTACTATAGAAGTTCTTTCAGTGTATGGTTTTAGTCTCTCCGAGCTATGTTACTTGGAAAGTGATTTTCTCCCTTATGTTGTTAACGCTTGTGTATGTAGCTATAGATTTAAAAAACTAAAACAAACAACGTATATCTGGATTAAAATGTATAATACCTGTCAGCTGAAGATTGGTAATTGCATGAGGCCGTCGCGAGTCGCGCTAAATATCGTGGAAATGTCAGGCAGCGAGCACTAGGAGCCGCTGGAGACGGTGACGGTGGTGGCCTTTGCGAGGAGGGATTTACGCTGCAGTGGGCGGCGGCGCGGCACCTGGCCCGCCTGCTTGGCACATCCGGTCGCGAATACCGGGCCGTTAATATTGCGAGTCCCGGGAGCGGCGCGGCGTCACATGTTATGAGGCGGCCCGCTCCATCTCATCAGCCGCGCCGGGCACAAGAATTTCCAATTTAGCGGCGCCGCTGCCTCCCTGCAGGCCGCCGTCTCATTGCGGGAGTGTCTTCGCTTTTACCTCGCGATAAAACATTGTCGCCGCCGCCAGGGTATACCGGCCCAGCCGGAGCTGCTACAGCTGCTGCTGCTCTTCCTGGCTCATACGAGGCCGGATCACCAAAACTGCCACAGATTTTCGATCGCTCGTGAAAGTCAGAACTTGAGCTGTTCGTGCAGCTCGACGTACAAGCTTACGAGACAGTGAGGTGGGACTGAAGCAGTGAGCTCAATACCGGAGGCATTATTCTTATGATTACAGAAATCTTCTCGTGTTATTGACCGAGTCATGACGTTGTTGTCACAACATTTCGACGAGTTTTCCGAGCGTCATCTTCGGGTGAAACGTCCGGTTCATGTATTGTTTTTTTTTTCATTTATATCTCCAGGGCTGCAGACGCCTCCTCTAAATACTGGCGGCCGAGCGGGCGTTGGCGGCACATTTCTTGCCAGTCTGTCTTTGGCCTCTATCGATCTTCTCGCAACCTCTTTGGCGCCTGGTGTGCTGGCGCCCGCCTACACCAGCACAAGTTCCGTCAGTGAGTCATACCTGCTTACTCAGACCTCTTCGTGACAGCCCATACTCAATCAGTACAGTGTCCGATTCAGTGTTTTTCGCTGCATGAGTGCCAGGCAGAGTCCAGTAGGTGATCGCTGAATGGGTTGCAGCTGTGGGCGAAGTGGTTCATGTGCATAGTTTACTGGACCAGTAAGACTGAGAATAGTTGTCTTATTGCCACAAGACTACAGATTCCTCTAATGATGGCTCAACTGGAAAGGGTTGGAAGGGATGACGCAGTGGGTGGCATGAAGACCCCCTGCAATGGTGGAAAGTGTGGTGGGCGTCGAGCACGCCAGCTGGCGGAATAGGCAGGCAACACCAGGACTCAACATATGGACCCACTTCTCCCCCTCCCCTCTCAACACCAACGACGGTGTTACCTCGTATACGAACGTATCCGTTAGGACAGTGCGGCGATATTTGGCGATAATGGGCTATGGTAGGAGACGACCCACACGAGTGCCTTCGCTAACATCGCCTGCAACTCCTGTAGTGGGATCGTGGCTATATCCGTTGGACTGGAAAACCATGGCCTGATCAAATGAGTCTGGATTTTAGTTGGAAGAGCTGATGGTAGCGTTCGAGTGTGGCACAGACCACACGAAGCCAAGGACCTACGTTGTCAAGAAGACGCCTTGCAAGCTGGTGGTGGCTCCTTAATGGTTTGAGCTATGTTTACATGGCTTGGGCTGGGTCCTCCGGATGTTCGGCTACTTGGGGATCACTTTCAGCCATTAATGGAAGTCATGTTCTCAAACAAAGATGGAATTTTTATTGATGACAGTGCGCCATGTCACCGGCCCACAACTGTTCTCGGTTGGCTGGAAGAATATTCTGGGCGTTCGAGCGAATGATCTGGCCACCCAGATGACCCGACATGAATCCCATCGAACATTTATGGGACGTAAATGAAAGTTCAGTTCGTGCACAACAACGCGTACCGGCAACACTTCCGCTATTATGGGCGCCTATAGAGGCATCATGGCTCCATATTTTTGTAAGAGACTTGCGGCGACTTGTTGGGTCCATGCTACGTTGTTCTCGTGGTCGTGCGGTAGCGTTCTCGCTTCCCACGCCCGGGTTCCCGGGTTGGATTCCTGGCGGGGTCAGGGATTTTCTCTGCCTCGTGATGGCTGGGTGTTGTGTGCTGTCCTTAGTTTAGTTAGGTTTAAGTAGTTCTAAGTTCTAGGGGACTGATGATCATAGATGTTAAGTCCCATAGTGCTCAGAGCCATGCTACGTTGAGTTCCTGCACTTCGCCGGCCAAAAGGAGGTCCAACACGATATTAGGAAGTAATCCATGACTTTTGCCACCCTAGTGAGAATGTCTTACTTAGGTGGAAGAAAAGACTCATGTATAGGAAACACCCATTCATAACGCGTAAAGTCTAGAGTAACTAGTGTAGTAATTAAGTTATCTTTGTAAAGACACATCCGTCTTTTTTTAGGCACACTTGTTAATTCCCTCTTTGTCTTTGCTTCTCCTGGCTTTTTACAGTTAAGACGTTTATGTTCGAGTCAGTGTGTGTGAACAATAATAACCACTAAACTTATTTTCCACATTCCGTAATACTTTATTATTTCGTGCTAATAAAATCTTTTTATATGTCATTAACAGCTTACGCAACGGAAATAGAGTGAGTCTTACTGTATGAATGTAAATAATAAGTTTGGACGAAGTTTGCTTAGTCGCCTTTTCGGCTATCTCACTGAGATCGTTACGAATTTTCGTAACTACTCACGATCTGCTTGCTATTTCATTTATGAAATCCGATTTGCTAGTGCGAACAATATTGGGGCGGTTAAGCTGATACGGTCGCGGTAAAGAAAACTAAGCCAGATACGCCGAAACATCCTATATTTCGTGCAACCTGGAGATTTTCTATTCATCTACATCTACATCTACATACATACTCCTCAATCCACCATACGGTGCGTGGCGGAGGGTACCTCGTACCACAAGTAGCATCTTCTCTCCGTGTTCCACTCCCAAACAGAACGAGGGTAAAATGACTGCCTATATGCCTCTGTACGAGCCCTAATCTCTCTTATCTTATCTTTGTGGTCTTTCCGCGAAATATGAGTTGGCGGCAGTAGAATTGTACTGCAGTCAGCCTCAAATGCTGAAATGCAAATTATCAATTTAACTCGCCAGTAGAATTTAAAGGTTAATATGTTCTGTGTGGGTAAAATGGCACTATAAAAAACGGCGCCGAGGAAACTGTGGAGCACCATGGACCATAGATGACATAGATGACATAGGCGGCTGCGGAGGTTTGTACGGGCAGAGTGTTGTTGCCTATGGCCCTCTGCAGGAGGCGCCTGGTTCGTGCACCCAATCTGACCGCTGTTCATCGGCGATGAAGGCTGGAATTTGAGTGCCAATACCGCAAGTGGAAAGGTGACCTTCTCAGATGAATCAGGTTTTATGCTCCGTCGGACGGAGGGCAAACACCCTTTAACAGTTGTCGAATGGATGCAAGGAGGGTGCGTTATGATCTTGAGAAGGTTTCTTGGCATTCCATAGATGATCTCGTCATTCCGGAAGGGACAATGGATCAACACATGTACGCACCATGTACACCCCTACATGCAGTTTGGTTTTCCTCGGCGCCATAGCCAGGGTCACACAGCTCTCTGCGTACATGAGTGTTCGGAGAGAACCAGGATGGATTTGTCCTGCTCCCTTGACCACCAAACTCCCCAGATTTAAATCCTATCTAGAGTCTGCGGGTCCACTTCCGCCTATCACAGCTGGACATGGCACAGCACTCGACATGGCTCCACATACCTGTCGGTACCTTCCAGACCCTCAGTAAATCTCTTCCTGCACGTCTTTTATCGATCCGCGCAGCAAAACAAGGTTATTCAGGCTTTTGACAGGTGGTCACATTAAAGTGACTGGACAAAGTACAACTACAACACTATGGCTACTGCTTTTTGATTTAAAAGTATCTAACGACCCTGTCAAAAAGTTGTTTAAAAGTACCTGAACGATTTAATTCTTCCGTAGAAATTCCTTTGTTTCAAACGCACCTGCTGTACGTACCATAGCCCGGAGTGTTTTTACCATGAGGGTAACTGTACGCTTGCAACTGACTTAGCCCTTGTCACGTCAGTTGTCAGCTGCGATCACCACCTGAGTTATGTGCCGGCCGGATAAAAAGTTATCTGTACGCGTTAGTAGCTTCGACCGCGCGTCATGGAATGCGGCTCTTTTATCTTTCAGTAAAAAATTTAATACCAAATCAGTGTTCGCTGTCTGATTCGTATCCGTGACGTGGCAGGATTTAGCCATTATCTGTTCTGCTTGATGTACTTTTTGCAGTGCTCTGCTTCTACCTTTACTGCGTCAGATGACTGTATATGAGGGCTGATTACATCTACCTCTTCATTTACGTTCTTTAAATCACAGAACTCTGAGTGTTTTATACTGTGCATATCCAGTTATTCTCAAAACTTTCAGGACTGAATTAATAAAAATATAGAAAAGTTGAGGTGGTGGTTTTAATGCTTTAGGTGTTCCCTGTAGTCTCGTCCAACTTGGGTACAAGGCACAGCTCATTCATACAGTACATTCATGAGAAATTGTCGGGGAAGTCATTCTTCGAGATCTTGTTCAACTCGCGCCTAACACTGGTTCCAACGTAGGTTATGTCGTCAAAGTTTGATCCTTCATGTGAATCTTTATCTTTGTCGTAAAAAAAGTACTCGGGGCACATCGCAAGAACATGGAAGGTGGCTGACCGAGAATCATTCCTCACATGTACAATTGGCGAGTGGAACAGGGTTGGATGGATCAGATAGTGGTTCCGAAAGTACCCACCGCCATACACCATTAGGTGGCTTGCGGAGTATAATGCAGATGTAGATGAAAACTGGTACATGTTTTTTTCGCTAGAAACTGACCTACAACTGCAACTATGTGAGTTATCACATTGGGCTGCATGAGTAAAGCAAAGCAAATGCTTTTTCTTCGAATTTTGAAGCTTAAGCTTCGGACTTTATAAATAAAATATGAAGCAAAAGATCCAGCTTGTGGAGACGAAACGGAGAAAGAAACGTTTCCTTCGCCTTATGCTCTGACTTCGGCATTAGCTAAACTGTATGACGAAAGAGAAGCTCCGACTTCAGTCTGAAAGCGATTGCTTCTAAAATGTGAAGACTGGCAGTAGTAGACTCACGTTTTCAGAGTGCAGATGTTGCTCACCTAACAGCACACGTACGTCGTGAGAAGTGCTACAGTCCACGTCGACGTCCACCCGGAGAGCATTACGTATAAAATTCTACATCTTTCAACGAAAGAAATATTAAACGGGTTGCGAATCATTTTTCTGCCAGACACAGGGGAAAGAAGAAGTGGAGCGCTATCAACGAACATAGGATGAAGTTTTTTCCTTTCGTATGTAGTTGGTCCTTGCCTCCAGCATAGTAGAAAAAATGGGCTCATCAAACTACAGGAAGTAGGGAAATATTACCCTTTCTATATACAAATATGTCAACCCCAAACATTACGCTACTGTCAATTTTGGATCTTACAGTTAGCTGCCTTCATGAACCTTATGTCATTTCAGCTCCACTGCATTTTACGTACACTCCTGGAAATGGAAAAAAGAACACATTGACACCGGTGTGTCAGACCCACCATACTTGCTCCGGACACTGCGAGAGGGCTGTACAAGCAATGATCACACGCACGGCACAGCGGACACACCAGGAACCGCGGTGTTGGCCGTCGAATGGCGCTAGCTGCGTAGCATTTGTGCACCGCCGCCGTCAGTGTCAGCCAGTTTGCCGTGGCATACGGAGCTCCATCGCAGTCTTTAACACTGGTAGCATGCCGCGACAGCGTGGACGTGAACTGTATGTGCAGTTGACGGACTTTGAGCGAGGGCGTATAGTGGGCATGCGGGAGGCCGGGTGGACGTACCGCCGAATTGCTCAACACGTGGGGCGTGAGGTCTCCACAGTACATCGATGTTGTCGCCAGTGATCGGCGGAAGGTGCACGTGCCCGTCGACCTGGGACCGGACCGCAGCGACGCACGGATGCACGCCAAGACCGTAGGATCCTACGCAGTGCCGTAGGGGACCGCACCGCCACTTCCCAGCAAATTAGGGACACTGTTGCTCCTGGGGTATCGGCGAGGACCATTCGCAACCGTCTCCATGAAGCTGGGCTACGGTCCCGCACACCGTTAGGCCGTCTTCCGCTCACGCCCCAACATCGTGCAGCCCACCTCCAGTGGTGTCGCGACAGGCGTGAATGGAGGGACGAATGGAGACGTGTCGTCTTCAGCGATGAGAGTCGCTTCCACCTTGGTGCCAATGATGGTCGTATGCGTGTTTGGCGCCGTGCAGGTGAGCGCCACAATCAGGACTGCATACGACCGAGGCACACAGGGCCAACACCCGGCATCATGGTGTGGGGAGCGATCTCCTACACTGGCCGTACACCACTGGTGATCGTCGAGGGGACACTGAATAGTGCACGGTACATCCAAACCGTCATCGAACCCATCGTTCTACCATTCCTAGACCGGCAAGGGAACTTGCTGTTCCAACAGGACAATGCACGTCCGCATGTATCCCGTTCCACCCAACGTGCTCTAGAAGGTGTAAGTCAACTACCCTGGCCAGCAAGATCTCCGGATCTGTCCCCCATTGAGCATGTTTGGGACTGGATGAAGCGTCGTCTCACGCGGTCTGCACGTCCAGCACGAACGCTGGTCCAACTGAGGCGCCAGGTGGAAATGGCATGGCAAGCCGTTCCACAGGACTACATCCAGCATCTCTACGATCGTCTCCATGGGAGAATAGCAGCCTGCATTGCTGCGAAAGGTGGATATACACTGTACTAGTGCCGACATTGTGCATGCTCTGTTGCCTGTGTCTATGTGCCTGTGATTCTGTCAGTGTGATCATGTGATGTATCTGACCCCAGGAATGTGTCAATAAAGTTTCCCCTTCCTGGGACAATGAATTCACGGTGTTCTTATTTCAATTTCCAGGAGTGTAATACGGTGTTGGCTCTCCTGCCAACCCACAACAATAATAATAATCGGAAAAAGGTAACCTGAAGTAAAAGTTAGTTTGTTAGGAAACCAAATTAGCCATAAAAGGGCAACGAAGTGAGGTTAACTTTAGACTACAGTACAATGACTGTACATTTGTTTTCCCAAAAAATAATTACAACAGCATTCGAAGACATGAAAGTAAATATAGAAATCTGGTAACGATTGCACTGATGCACCCCATAAAAAATTAAAAATGAGAAACAAAACTCTTCTGTTCTACCTATGAAATTAGTAAGTGCGATGTGATTTCGAGGAGAGTGACGTTCATTAAATAATACCTGCTATTGTAGATCTGTCTTTAGTTCCGAATCAAAGATTTCCCTACTTAAGTTCAAGTAGCAAAGCTAATACACATGTGGTGTGTAGGCAACTTCACAACTGCTCCTGCATTCTGGAGGAGAGGGGTTCACATGCCTGTCTGACTATCCATTCATCTCGTGTTTCCCCTAAACCACTTGAGGCAAATGCCAATGGGTTTCTTCCGTGAGATGAGGTCGCTTTGACTCTTTGAGGGATTCGTGACCCTGATATCTGAGTAAACCGTAGAATTCACAGTCGTGGTCACGATTTATTTGCGCAGGTTGCCAGTTTAGGCATCACTGCCACCGTCGGATCTCAGAAGGCCGACTTATAGAAGCGTACTCACTGAAGAAGGCCACGTACAAAATATGAGTCACTCCATTACGAAACCACAATGGTCACTGAAGCGCTGTAGATAGTACGGAGCCACTACTAGGCGGTAATGTGACCTTGCACCATTGCAGTGAGTGGGTAAGCGCGTAGACGTGAAAGAATGGCAGAAACTATTCGCTGTTGTGTTTGCACGCACCCATTAGCATTCCATGAACGAAGATGTCCGACTTGCTGGCACACAAATACACAGCGTCGACCATGTCTGCAAGAAACGGTGCACCACTCGCAACCATTTTAACACGACATAAGAACTGCTGGAAAACCTAATTGACGGGGGCTGGAGACGAGTTTTATATCTAGATTGACTGCTGCCAGTAATGAGAATAGTGGGCAGGGACACTACAAATGTAGTGTGGTAACAGTACAATGTGTTCTCGGTGGCACAGACGGATAGAGCGTCTGCCATATAAGCAGGAGATCCCGCGTTCGAGTCCCGGTCGGGACATACATTTTCAACTGTCCCTGTTGATATTTACCAGCAGCAAAAGGTCTGGATTCCATTGTAATTTGATTAGTTTTATGTCTAGTCAGGTGACAGTCGATTTAAAACGTGACAGTAATTTTTATCATTGAATGCAGGTCCAGCTCAACCAGTTACCGAGCGAACCTAACGAGAACCACATGCAACGCGCATTCAGAATCGGGTACCTCGCGAAATGCCATTGCTACACGTTTTCAGTGGGCCAAACTACGCAATTCGGCGGACAGACGCTGACTGAAGCGTGTAGCGTGGTCCGACAAATCTCGATGTCTCTCTTTTCAAACGCTGTAGGATGTTTAGTACACCGACGGTCCAGTGAGGCGTATTACCTGCTGTGTGTAGAGGGTAAAGTTCAGGTCTGAGGTCGTTTTACAATGTTATGGGCGTCATTTCGTATCCTAACTAGGCATGCTCAATACAGGTCACCGTGAGCATGAAACAGGATGTTTATTTCAACATTCTCCATGTCGCCTGTTCTACTGCTTCACGATGAATGTACTGTGGACACCGCCGTCTTCCAAGGTGACAAGAATCTGTTCAGTGGCCTGCACGCATACGTTCCTGGTCTGATGAACACCCCCCACTAGCCTAGTAAATCACCCGATCTCAATCCCATGTGGTATGTATGAGACGATACTGATGTCCAAAATTAAAGCAAGAAACGGAAATTTTGCAAGGTTGCGTTTATTTTGCCACAAAACAGCATAAAGAGGTGATAGTGAATCAGAAACAACTTAAAGAATACAGAACGTAAACGACTGCAACATGCTCAACGGCAGACAAAAATGTTCTTCGTTTTTGTGGATTTGCACATACTCTGACAACTGGTTAATGTGTTGAGTATGGGATGTGACCACCTCTAACACCAAGGCAGGCCTGAAAACGACTGGACACGCTGTGACTGATGTCATCAGTCTCATGTTGAGGCAATGACGCCCATTCTTCCTGAAGGGCTGCTCACAAGTCTTGGAGAGTCTTGGAGAGTGGTTCGTGATGCAACCCGTCTCCCTAGTGCACTCTGTGGGATTCAACTCGGGACACCAAGCAAACCATGCTATGCATGCAATATCTTCCGTTTAAAAAATAAATAAATAAAATAAAATAAAAAAAAATCAGCTACCCATGCTCTATGACAGGGGTCTCCAAACTTCTTAGTCCGCGGGCCACATTGACTTCTCCAGAAAGTCATAAGGGCCAAGATCTACCTAGTGGGATTAAAGCACCCTAGCACTCCATGATCACCGTAATGTAAGGCTAAAGGAATGATGAAATCGCAAAAATCTAAGGTTGTGGGAATAGCTAGCACTGAAACGATTTTTATTTAATTACATCATTTTGATTGGTGGACGTACCTGACCGCGGTGTATTCGTCGCGGTAGGCCTCGAAACTCAATTGTTGGCAGTATATATACCCCTTCAAATATTTGGCGGGCCGGATACCGGGGATGTCCGGCCAGGTAAAGCGGGCCGGTTTGCCGGCCTTCGCGGACCGGTTTCGGCCCGCGGGCCGTAGTTTGGAGACCCCTGCTCTATGAGGTGGAGCAATATCGTCGATCAATACGAAGTCTGAGCCCGCAGCACCTCGCAACGAACGCTCATGAGATCGTAAGATCTACTCACTGTACCTGACAGCAGTTAAATCAGTTAAATCTTGCTGGTTCACCCGTACATTTTTGTGAAGAGTTGTTCGAGTGGTCATCATAATTTCTGGCCACACCATTAGGGCCTCTCCTCGATATCCCCCCCAGGGGCTCAGGACCCCCCAATCTACAGTGCTTGTGGCGTCCAGATTACGGTCCGCCACATTTTACTTGACTGTCCTTTATTCTCTGACCAGAGGGCGGTGGTTTCCTTGGCACCGGATTTGCCCTCTATTTTGCAAGACGACGCAACGACTGTGGTTAAGGTCTTACGGTTTTGTGTCCTGTCCAATTTGTTGCCTCGGATTTTAGGGAGAGGATTTTAATGTGCTGCTGGGTGACTGGCTCACCCAGGCTTTAGGTAAGAGGTCCGCCAGTCACGATTACCTACTTGTTGCACTTCGATTTCTGTTCTCTTTTCCTTGTGTTTCCTTTCCTCTTTTAGTGCGTTTCTTCTCCTCTTGTTTTGCCTCTGTAAGTGAGGATTTGGAAATGCATCAGGTCTGTGTCTTTTAGCCGTTCTCCTTGTTCGGTGTCCGTCTTCGTACCTTCACTGCATGTGTTCCTGTTTCTATGCGTTTGGGCGCTGATGACCACGCTGTTTAGCGCCCGAAAACCTCAAACCACACACACACACTCCTCGATATCGGTCTCTTACCACAATGTTTGGGTTCCGAAATCGTGTTCCACGTGCCCTCCAGATGCCGAGAATCACTCTCCAGACCAAATCGGGACTCATCTATGAAAAGAACACTGGCCCATCGTTCGACCGTCCAGATGGAATGCTGACGGCTCCAGTCTACACATTCCCTTCTGTGAAGACATGTCAGAGATAGGCAGAAAGCAGGTCTCCAACTACAAAGGCTGCTGTGGCGAAGCATCGTTCGCCTCGATACAACACGCCCAGTGGATGCTGCGAGGTCAGATGCCAGTTGATGTGTATTACTATGGCGGTACCGTCGAATCCTTACAGACAAATAACGGACCACACACGTGGCCGGCTCTGTCCTGGTCTCCGGGATACAGTGTCGGTCTCTATAAACCGTGACCTCACCCGAGGAACAACAGAACGATTCACATTTAGCCATGGGGCCACGTCAGTTTGCTACTCTCCTGCTTCCATTCTTCCTGTGGCCCTCTACAGCAGACAGTCTGTAGGCGTCTTCTCTGTGGCGTGCTGCACGAGTGTTAACTGAAATTACTAGTGACTTCGCGTACTCTTTTCCGCAAATGGTTTACTTATTACTTATCGAAATGAGTTGAAAACTTTTAAGTAACAATGCGGAGGAATTTTGTGAAGCCTGATAGAGGAAACCTTCCAAAATTTAATGCATTTACGGCTTACGCCCGCATCATCCGGCAACAAAGTCAGCCTGCGTCTCCCTCGCTTGGAATCATGTAAAATAAAGGAACGGTAGCACTCAAGCTGCAGTAGCGAAGTTGGTAAGGCGACGAACTGCCGTGACTAAGGACATAGGCTAGTATACTGCTGGATGCGAATATATTTTTTTTCCTCTTCGTGCTGCAACGAATTCTGAGACTTCGTTAATCGTCAAAGTAAACATTTTTCTGACATATTCATTGTAATTTACACGTAAGAGCGTGCTTTCTCAGTAACGAATATCTCAGATTTCGTAACTTCTATACGTTCAGGAGATGAAAGATGAAATCACTGTCGATGAAACAACTGACAGTGACGATTGTACTTCTTCCTGTCTCGAATAATTCATCATTTTTTTCGGAATACGTAGTGATTTCCGAGAGTGTGGTTAGACAGGAATCTAAGAGCAAAACGTAAATTACTGCGAATGAGTCTAGCAGCAATCGTGTTTATACTTTAGCTTGTACAAGTATTTATCTGCGATCGAATCGTTAACGACAGTAGACAGAGATGAAAAGTTCCCGCCACAATATTTTCGGATACCACCATATATAAAACATTTTCATTCGTCACACGCTCTCGAAAAGGTGATTTTTTAAATTTTGTTTTTATGAACCAAATCGTTGATGTATCATAAAGGGAAAGTAGGCTACTTCATCATTTGGATCTCTAGGAGCGAGCTACAACCACATTCTATGCATCTTCTTATTCTTTGATGCTCTCTTATACAATATTTAGGGCTCTTGTAGATGTGTTCCATCTATGCAACTAATTGAAGGCAGTTTACTCCCATACGCGTTTCGCTTCTTTTACTTGTGAAGCATCATCACGAAAAAAGGAAGTGAAACGCGTAAGGCAATAAAAAAAACTGCCTTGAATTAGTTGCACAGACGGAACGTACCTCCATGGACTTTAATGCAACTAAGGAACGAGAGAAAACAGAAAAAATGACAAATATAGATGCATTTGTACAATGTGGTACTACACTCCATTCCTAACTCATATTCCGAAACGTAAAATCCAAAACACATCTATGTGAATGAGAATCAAATGACATAATGTGACATTTACGACAGTTTGCAGAACACAGTCAATATTCTACCGTTATCATGCATTCGTGGAAGTCCGTGGTCAGCGATATTTGAACAGTATTGCGTACTCTAATCACACTTTTCGACACTGTGAAGAATGGCATGCCTGTGTCACTGTGGCGCTGCAGTGCGCATGCGCGGATCTGAGGCAGATTCATTGGTTGGCGCGAGGAGAAGTGAGAACAGCGTTTCGGTTCGCTAGGACCGTTCGGCATCACTTTCGAAATGCGTACTGAATAATGTTGGGGCCTTGTTTCGAAAACAAGACCGTTCGGTGCGCTCGCGTACCGAACCGATCGGCAAAATGGCGGAGAGATACAGCATAGGGCCCCTGGTCTCGGAGATACAGTTTGGGTCACTATTAACTGTCGCTGCTTCCGAGAAACGACAGCACGATTCACGTTAAGTCATTGGGCAACATCAGTTTGCGACTGTCCTGCTTCTATTCTTTCCATAGCACTCCACCGCAGAGAGTCTGGTACGCGTCTTCTCTGTGCCATATTGCACAGTCTGTGACTGTGTACACAGCGATTGTGAATGTGGGACAACCTGTCAAACATTATCCCACTTGATAGGTGCCCTGACGTCATTGCTGGCGTGGTTGTCCGTTGATCGGAATGCCATCTTCCGTGCAGAACACGATCGTAGCGACATCTGTTGGTAGTTTGTATGATTATATCGTGAACTAGACACAGGACGGAGAAATAGCAGTCTGTTGCGTTAATCTGGGACACCAGTGTTGCTGCAACGGTTGCTGAAACTTCGCTATTACGAGCAGCGGCGTAGCGTGAGGGGAGACTTTGAGACTTAGTCTCCCCTGTATTTCTGCTTAAAAAAGATGCAATAGTAATTCATAGCAAAAATAGAAATAACTTTCTACTAAGAGGTCGGAATGTGCGAAGACAACAGTTTTGTAGTCCGCGCCGCACCCTGAGTGTATTTGCCTGCTTGAGACTCGACTGCTCCCAGTCTCTGCCTCCCTTCCCTTACCTGGCTGTGTGCGCCTGCGCGCTTTAGTGGCATTCTCGGCTCCCCTCCACTTTCCCTCTTCCACGAAGGCTGGTACGTTGCACTTGCTAGCAGCTATCGAGACTAGTCTCTGCCGCTTCTATGCTGGCTTTTAAACACCGAAGTGAACAGTCGCGCGGTTTGTGTTCGTAGTCATTCTTGTGTGATTTTAGCGCATATTTTCGTTGTGTTGCCAACATGAGTGATCCAACAACTGAACACCTTATAGAATTTTTATTAAAAACGCCTTTTACTACATTAACGAACGAAAAAAGTCCGAACTGAAGGACAAACGACCTATTCATATACTCAATGTAGTTTTAAGTGAAGCCAAACAAAAACGCACTTTTCAGACAGCCGGGTACGAAAAGTATACTTGGCTGACTCCGAATGCAGATTATATTGTTATATATGTCTTCTGTTCGGTGGTGAAAAGGAATGGTGCAGTGAGGGCATTTGTACAATAAAGAACTTTGACAGGAAAGCACAAAAGCATCAGATATCAGAACGCCACCTTCAGAACAAAGGATCATTTCAGTTATTGGGCAAAAGTAGAATTGAGCACGCCCTTTCTGAAGCCGCTCGTCTGACGGCAACGAAATAAAATGAACAAGTTACATCCAACAGAAGAGTATTGGCTCGTCTTATTCAGGCAATTGTACACTCCTGGAAATTGAAATAAGAACACCGTGAATTCATTGTCCCAGGAAGGGGAAACTTTATTGACACATTCCTTGGGTCAGATACATCACATGATCACACTGACAGAACCACAGGCACATAGACACAGGCAACAGAGCATGCACAATGTCGGCACTAGTACAGTGTATATCCACCTTTCGCAGCAATGCAGGCTGCTATTCTCCCATGGAGATGATCGTAGAGATGCTGGATGTAGTCCTGTGGAACGGCTTGCCATGCCATTTCCACCTGGCGCCTCAGTTGGACCAGCGTTCGTGCTGGACGTGCAGACCGCGTGAGACGACGCTTCATCCAGTCCCAAACATGCTCAATGGGGGACAGATCCGGAGATCTCGCTGGCCAGGGTAGTTGACTTACACCTTCTAGAGCACGTTGGGTGGCACGGGATACATGCGGACGTGCATTGTCCTGTTGGAACAGCAAGTTACCTTGCCGGTCTAGGAATGGTAGAACGATGGGTTCGATGACGGTTTGGATGTACCGTGCACTATTCAGTGTCCCCTCGACGATCACCAGTGGTGTACGGCCAGTGTAGGAGATCGCTCCCCACACCATGATGCCGGGTGTTGGCCCTGTGTGCCACGGTCGTATGCAGTCCTGATTGTGGCGCTCACCTGCACGGCGCCAAACACGCATACGACCATCATTGGCACCAAGGCAGAAGCGACTCTCATCGCTGAAGACGACACGTCTCCATTCGTCCCTCCATTCACGCCTGTCGCGACACCACTGGAGGCGGGCTGCACGATGTTGGGGCGTGAGCGGAAGACGGCCTAACGGTGTGCGGGACCGTAGCCCAGCTTCATGGAGACGGTTGCGAATGGTCCTCGCCGATACCCCAGGAGCAACAGTGTCCCTAATTTGCTGGGAAGTGGCGGTGCGGTCCCCTATGGCACTGCGTAGGATCCTACGGTCTTGGCGTGCATCCGTGCGTCGCTGCGGTCCGGTCCCAGGTCGACGGGCACGTGCACCTTCCGCCGACCACTGGCGACAACATCGATGTACTGTGGAGACCTCACGCCCCACGTGTTGAGCAATTCGGCGGTACGTCCACCCGGCCTCCCGCATGCCCAATATACGCCCTCGCTCAAAGTCCGTCAACTGCACATACGGTTCACGTCCACGCTGTCGCGACATGCTACCAGTGTTAAAGACTGCGATGGAGCTCCGTATGCGACGGCAAACTGGCTGACACTGACGGCAACGGTGCACAAATGCTGCGCAGCTAGCGCCATTCGACGGCCAACACCGCGGTTCCTGGTGTGTCCGCTGTGCCGTGCGTGTGATCATTGCTTGTACAGCCCTCTCGCAGTGTCCGGAGCAAGTATGGTGGGTCTGACACACCGGTGTCAATGTGTTCTTTTTTCCATATCCAGGAGTGTATTCATTTGTAAACAAGAACTAGCCTGTTGCGGCCATCGAGAAAACGAATCCTCTAGCAACTACGGTAACTATCTAGAATTGTTGGATTTACTAGCTCAAGGAGAGCAGTTAATCCGAGACCATCTGTCATCATCTACAACCTTTAAAGGAACTTCTCCAGATATACAGAATTATGTAATAGAAATGATAACTCTCGCAGTTAATGAGAAAATAAAATCTGAAATTCAGAACTGCAATTTCATTTCGATTCAGACTGATGAAACACTAGACACGTCATGCAAGAGTCAAATGATTATAATATTCAAGTACTGTATTACAGACAAAACTGAGGAAAGATTCGTTGGATTTTCGATGTTTCTGGAGATAAAACTGCTGAAGGTTTGTCAAACATTATTCATGCAGTATTGAAAGAATGGAATGTGGAAGGAAAAGTGGTTAGTCAAACAGATGATGGTGCTTCAGTAATGGAGGGCAGATAAGGAGGACTACAACAATTGGTGAAGCAGTTCTGTCTCCGTGCGTTGTTTATTCATTGTTACGCACACCACCTGAATTTGGTACTGTTACATGCCTAAAAAATCATATGGCAAGTACGCATGTTTGTAAGTAATAGTACTACATTCCATTCGTTTTTCGGCAAATCATCAAAACGAACTGTATTGCTATCTGAGAAAGGATTTAAACTGCCATATGCGACCAACACTCGTTAAAGTTTCGTTCCAGGGCAGTTTCAACAATATCTAGTCATTTCTCTGAGTTATATGGTGCTTTTAATTATATAATTGATGATACAGACTCTCAATGGGACCCAGACTCTTTGAGCTGTGCTGCGGGAATGAAACGACGAATGGATGATCCTACGTTTGTCTACTTGCTTGCTTCTACTGAAGATGCTTTGTTTACGTCGATCATCTCTTTAATGTTCTTTAGTCAAAATCTGTCAGCATAATTGCTTGCCACGACGAAATAAGAACTGTTTTGAGAAACTTATGACAATTAAGAACGGAAACATTCGTTGATTAATGCATTAAATGCAGCTACTGTTTGAATGGCATCTTATCATCCCGTGACAGTCAAGAGACATCTCTCAGGGCATTAACTTACGAGATAATGGATTTGCAAATTGTTCAGATGGAAAGAAGATTTAAAGACTTTATCCCAAATTCAGTTTGTTGAACTTCTGAACGAAAAGTGTTTCCCAAACTATCAAACAGAACTCCCAAAGTTGAAACTGCTTAAGTTGTTAGAACAGTATCCTTTTTACGAACAAGAACAACTTGAGCATGAACTGCGTAACATATACACCGATGAGAAAAAACACTTATCTCCAAGAATCCTCTTAAAGTATATTGTCAACAATGATTTTAACTCTGTTTATGAAGAAACAACGAAGTTCCTGCATTTGGTTTTGACCCTACCCGCAATTATAGCAGGCATAGAACGAAGCATGAGTACTCTTAAACGAGTGAAGAATTATTTAAGGAATTCAATGTCCAACACGCGGCTGTCGTGTTTGAGCGCGTTAGCAAATAGAAAAGACACTACTCGGAGAGCTATCCAGTGATCAGATCTTTGTAGACCGAGTTATAGACTTATTCGTGTAAAGAAAAAACAGGCGCATTGCACTTGTGTACAAGAAAATGTAAGTGCTTCCTCTCTTGCTGCTGGAGTTCTACAAATTTGTCATCCTTTCTTGAACAAGTTAGTTATTAATATTATTAGTGGCGGTGGTAGTGGTAGTAGTAGTAGTAGTTGTTGTTGTTGTTGATGTTTTATTTGATGCATTTTGTTTCATTTGTTTAAATTATTGTTTACTGTACTATTTTGTCTCCCTATAATAACCATAGAGTCTCCCAAACCTTTACAACCACGCTACGCCATTGATTACGAGGGCGTGCTGAAAAGTAATGCCTCCGAAATTCATAAAGATTTTTAAGCAAAATGGACATTATTAACGTTCTACATCTTTATTCTTCATGTCTATATATTTATTTCTCAACACAGTCACCCAGGCGACAAACACATTTCTTCCAATGAAAGACCAGTTTGTTGATACCGTAATTGTAGAATGTTTGATATTGTTGACGAAGCCAGGGCGTCGGATTGTTGCAGATGGCGCAGAACTCGTGTGTGGTCTAGAACTGTCACACTGAAGGAGAGGGAGCTCCACATATCGATGAACTCTTCGAATTCGAAACTTGATTACAGCACCCTATTTCTCATGCACCGAAAGAGTTACATTATACACTGTCACGTTAGGCGCTACAGTACGGGCCCTCTAAAGGGTTGGAGCTGGAGTCACCTAAGCGCGGAAGCTTGCGTCACCCAAGCGCGGAAGTCGACCGAGAAATATGCATGACACGTAATACCTCAATCAATATTGAGAATAAAAAAAAAAAACTTCGTAGGCTTTACTTTTCAGTACGCTCTCGTGGAATCCCTGCAGTATGGCACGTCTCCGGTACCGGCCCAATACTAAGTGGCTTTAGCTGGGTATGAAGTATCTCAATGAACTTTTGGACCAGGTTCCTCGCTGAACTGAAATCGTTATCAAAGCTACCGGCAGTGTTGGATGGTATTAGCCTGTAGCTTTCTAGGGGTGAACAATTTTTTTGTCTGTCGTGGTTAATTAACAACTGTACGTCCTTTGTATCGAAACCTTATAGAGTCTGAGGACGTTAGTAAAGCGGAAACCGGTTCAGATAAACTAAAATGTGAGCAATACTGTGGTCTGTACGATCCCCCCCCCGTTTACACTATTGAATCTGCGTTTTCGTTGACTTGATGTTAAACCTAGAATTGCTTTCCTACCTTTTTTTTCTTTTTGAAATATCTTGGCAGTATGAAGCCTACTCCTCCAGAACAGTAAAGCCTCGCATAGCAGAGCATCCCTCACCCCTTCGACGGAGCACCATCAAGAGCTCAATGATTAACCGCAGAGTTCCAGTTTTAGCCAGGACTCTGATATAACGACGAATTACTGTCTACTACTTTCACTCTTTTCCTTTCCAGATAATGTTGACGTAATTTTATTCCATTATGAATTAGGCGCACAGCTCGCATAGTACTAAATATGTAGTGCTTATGTTATTTTATAATTACTGGGTAATCGGTACCGACACTCACCACTGACACTCACGACATGTTACGCTATGTAACTGTAGTATGCAGAACAACGAGATTAAAAATTATGACATTTAGGAGATAAAAAGTAGTTACCTGTAAATTACTGATTTAAAGTCGAAGAAAACAATTGAGCATTTATATATCTGGGTCATACCTTATCTGGCCAAGAAGAAGGGGAGATGATACCTTACAAAAACTAAAAGATAAGTAAAGTAACGAGATTGACGAAAAATTAATAAAAATGTGTGATTTCTAGTGGAACGTAGCGGTGTGCGAGCAGCAATGGAAGAGAAAGTTAAAAAAATGGACAGCAGACATAAAGTTCGTGACAAAAACAGCACGAACCGTATGCGAGAGACAGGATGAGAAATGAAGAAATAATGGTAAGATAGACAGAATATGGGAGATTCCATACAGAACTGTGGCTCAAAAGAGAAAAATAAACGAGGTTGAATCAACCAAATTTATAATTCCCAAAAAGACATGTAAATACCAGACACGGGGGAAATGTTTAAGGAAAAGAGAAATACACTCCTGGAAATTGAAATAAGAACACCGTGAATTCATTGTCCCAGGAAGGGGAAACTTTATTGACACATTCCTGGGGTCAGAGACATCACATGATCACACTGACAGAACCACAGGCACATAGACACAGGCAACAGAGCATGCACAATGTCGGCACTAGTGCAGGGTATATCCACCTTTCGCAGCAATGCAGGCTGCTATTCTCCCATGGAGACGATCGTAGAGATGCTGGATGTAGTCCTGTGGAACGGCTTGCCATGCCATTTCCACCTGGCGCCTCAGTTGGACCAGCGTTCGTGCTGGACGTGCAGACCGCGTGAGACGACGCTTCATCCAGTCCCAAACATGCTCAATGGGGGACAGATCCGGAGATCTTGCTGGCCAGGGTAGTTGACTTACACCTTCGAGAGCACGTTGGGTGGCACGGGATACATGCGGCCGTGCATTGTCCTGTTGGAACAGCAAGTTCCCTTGCCGGTCTAGGAATGGTAGAACGATGGGTTCGATGACGGTTTGGATGTACCGTGCACTATTCAGTGTCCCCTCGACGATCACCAGTGGTGTACGGCCAGTGTAGGAGATCGCTCCCCACACCATGATGCCGGGTGTTGGCCCTGTGTGCCTCGGTCGTATGCAGTCCTGATTGTGGCGCTCACCTGCACGGCGCCAAACACGCATACGACCATCATTGGCACCAAGGCAGAAGCGACTCTCATCGCTGAAGACGACACGTCTCCATTCGTCCCTCCATTCACGCCTGTCGCGACACCACTGGAGGCGGGCTGCACGATGTTGGGGCGTGAGCGGAAGACGGCCTAACGGTGTGCGGGACCGTAGCCCAGCTTCATGGAGAAGGTTGCGAATGGTCCTCGCCGATACCCCAGGAGCAACAGTGTCCCTAATTTGCTGGGAAGTGGCGGTGCGGTCCCCTACGGCACTGCGTAGGATCCTACGGTCTTGGCGTGCATCCGTGCGTCGCTGCGGTCCGGTCCCAGGTCGACGGGCACGTGCACCTTCCGCCGACCACTGGCGACAACATCGATGTACTGTGGAGACCTCACGCCCCACGTGTTGAGCAATTCGGCGGTACGTCCACCCGGCCTCCCGCATGCCCACTATACGCCCTCGCTCAAAGTCCGTCAACTGCACATACGGTTCACGTCCACGCTGTCGCGGCATGCTACCAGTGTTAAAGACTGCGATGGAGCTCCGTATGCCACGGCAAACTGGCTGACACTGGCAGCGGCGGTGCACAAATGCTGCGCAGCTAGCGCCATTCGACGGCCAACACCGCGGTTCCTGATGTGTCCGCTGTGCCGTGCGTGTGATCATTGCTTGTACAGCCCTCTCGCAGTGTCCGGAGCAAGTATGGTGGGTCTGACACACCGGTGTCAATGTGGTCTTTTTTCCATTTCCAGGAGTGTATATGGTAGAGAGTGGAATAGAGGACGAAAGAAGTCGAAAAAAAAAGAAGACTTTCCTTCCAACGCTGCTAATCCCATTCAGGGTGTCAAAATATTAGCGATGTAGGAAACGATGAAGTCGGCCTAACACGAATATTATGAAACTGTGAATGTCAAAATTGACTTTTAACAGTCTACTAACGAGACACCTCCCGTTTCAATCTAGACATCTGATGCCACTGATATGCTAAGTCGTTCATTTTATTTTGCATTTAGTTCCGCATCGGCACTGGGTGAGCATGGCTTTTAACTGTTATGGCATGGTTAACTGAAGAGGTGGCCGGATGCCTGTCCTGTCTCCCATTGACACGAAATATGTGTACCCTAACCTCCTACGTGTAGTACTTTTCGCATGAAGTGAGCGAACGCTTTCTAAATGTTTTCGAGCTGCGTAATTGACATGGTGCTTAGGTAACAGACCGGTAATCACCTGTGGAATTTGGAAAATCGTCTAAGAATGACATTCAGGCTCGCCGGCATACCGACCATCGTCGTTAATCCGCCGTGCGCACTCGATCCTTGGCCTGCAAACCTCCCCTTTCCAGAAGCGGGCTTCAACACGCACTGCTGTCCAGCCGGAATCACTGATATATTAAGGAACTACCGATTATTTCGGAAAAAAAGGGCTATTTTGTGTTTCGTATTGAGACACTATACCCATATATTACGGTTTATTGATAATTTTAACTTTACGGACTGTCTGACAGCAAATGAGTGAAACACAATTTCATGCCATACGCGTTTCGGCTTTGTTTTCTGCATGGCATCTTCAGTGGCCTGGAGTATGTACATATGTTTGCTATTTAGTTTACATTTTGGTCACTGTACCTATAGGTTATAAACAGTTCTTGTGGTTTGTTTTTGCTATTATGAAGTAATATTTTGAACTGTATTTACAGATTGCGTGGACGATTTTCTACATATTTCACTCCTGTTGCGTTTTTGGTGGTGTTCTTCTTCTTATAAATGCCATTTTGCGGATTTTTCACCACATTTGACAGCACTATGAACTGAACACTTGTTTTGATGCAGTGTTTTGGTTGTGTTGCCGACTGTCAGATGTTATTTCCAAAGATCGAATGTTATTGCCAACTTTCGAGTGTAATTATTGAAGTATCTGTGATCTGTTTGTATATGCATTTGCCTGTGTGTGTTTTGGTTTGTATATATTTCTTTCTTTTTTGGGCTGTGTGTATGTGTATGTGTGTGTGCGTGTGTGTGTGTGTGTGTGTGTGTGTGTGTGTGTCCAGAAGGCGAAGGAGGGGGGGGGGGAGAAGATTTTTTTTTCCTGGTTGTGTGAGCGGGACTATTTTTATCTTACCACTTCTTTTATTAAGTGTAGTAGGGAGCCTGTACTCATGTGTGTTGGTTCATTTATCAAATGTTTGTTTTCAGCGATGGCTTTTTGAATGTGGAAGTTTTCATGCATTTGTATAAGATGTTTGTCATGGTTGCTTATTCTCAATATTTTCATTTCTTGCTCCATGTTTGTAGGATGGTGATTATGGTGTTTTAAATGTTCTGCAAATGTGGAATGGTTTGTTTCGTACTTTCAACACTTGATATGTTCTTCGTATCGGGTTTTAAAATTCCTGCATGTCATGCCTATGTATACTGCATCACAACTTTGACATTCAACTTTACATATTCCTGATTGTTGGAATTTGTCCCTCTTGGTAGCTGGTTGGCTTAGATGTGACTGGAGGGTTCGCCCAGTCTTATATGCTATTTGGAAGCCCTGTCTCTTTAGATGTTTGCAACTTTAGATGTTTGCTGAAATACGAAGTTCACCTTTTAGTATTTTGTTTACTAACAGCCGCTCACATGGTTGCAGATGACATGATGTTCGCTGATTAAAAAACGGCAACAGAAAAAAATGCGCAGAGAAAATATGTCGCAAACAGCGACAATAATTGCTTAAAACATGCTGTAACATACAATAAATAAGGTAGTATGAAAGTATCCATAGAAAACTATATTTCATAAAACGAATAGTAAAAATGTAATAATGTGCTACTTTGTTTGTATAACCTGTTATTTTCTGCATGTTTTACATTAAAAAACCACTGATGATGGTGACATGTGTCGTCGAAACTAGTTTGGGAGAATAAAGAAATAAACGAATAACAAGGTGTTTTGCATCAAGGCGGCCTCAGTTTCTGATATTACTGTTTTTCTACACAAACGAGGACCAAATGGAAGAGTTCGAAGATAAAATTATAGTTTGTGATCCTACTTCAGTTAGTATGGTGTGGTAGCTCTTTCAAGCTGTGGTAACTTTCTTCTACTGTGGTTTTTGAGTGGAGATCATATTTTTAGCTTATATGTTATTACTATGAAGGCCAGACCTGCCTACCAGACGGACACACTTACTAGACGAAATTAAATATGACGGCTATTTTCAGAACTGCTACGGTAGTCGAATGTTGTCTACGCGATGATACAATACCGCTTCGTAATGTGGTAGACACAGCTCATTTTCACTGCTTGCACAAGTTTTTCGTCGCTGTCTTCTGTGAAGCGCGATACACATTTTCCGTGATCATTTAGCAATGCAGCAGAATGCGAAATGAGGTAGAAGGGAGCGAAGCGAACAAAGTGAACATCCATATTTAGCGTGATTACGGATGGCACAGAAATAATTGGCAATGCGTTGTATTTAGCATCTAATTACGAGCAATGCATAGCGCAGTGCTAATGGCCGGTTGCCATTAGGTCTGCGAATACGTGTACAACAGACTGCAGCCGGTCACATATGGTGCTGCGCCAGAGAATCATGACATAGTACCGCGTATAATGACGGTAATGACTTCCTTCGTTCAGGCTCTAGTTTTGAATAAACTGTGCGTTCTTGATACAATGTTACAAAAAAGAGGTGCGGTCATTAGAGATAAATACAACAGTATACTTGATGAACAATATCACGTGTATTCACATGTTTAGGAAAAAAATACATTCGAATCATGTTCAGATTACAGCTGCGGTATTCTAGGGATTAATTCCGTTAATGAACATCTTCTGTACCAACCCGCATCTGAGATTCCGTTACACAAACTGGGTAAACGAGGCTAACATACAAAGCGAATTATGATAGAGATAATATCGAAATGTCATATACGCGTTCAAATGAAACCCACTCATCTGTACTGGGCAATAAACAAACTGGAATTTACAAACAGCGAGCAATTCCATGTAGATTGCGCTAGTCATCACAGTTGTTTGTTTACATTTTTTGAAGTACGTGGTGTACATCGCTGAAACAAACACAGTGCTAAAATAGATGAAAAAGTGTTAACGATATAAACGCTTAGACTGATGCCTGAAACATCCATTTCGCTCTCATTTTATTTGATTCGTGATTCCAAATTTTTGTCGTATGCACATGAATGTAATAGACAAAGCTTTTAGACAGAATAGCAAATTGTTATTCAATCTGTATATTGAGCAAGCAGTAAAGGAAACAAAAGAAAAATTCGGAGTAGGTATTAAAATCCATGGAGAAGAAATAAAAAATTAAGGTTCGCCGATGACATTGTAATTCTGTCAGAGACAGCAAAGGACTTGGAAGAGCAGTTGAACGGAATGGACAGTGTGTTGAAGGGAGGATATGAGATGAACATCAACAAAAGCAATACGATGATAGTGGAATGTAGTCGAATTAAGTCGGGTGATGCTGAGAGAATTAGAGTAGGAAATGAGACACTTAAAGTAGTAATGGAGTTTTGCTATTTGGGGAGCAAAATAACTGATGATGGTCGAAGTAGAGACGATATAAAATGTAGCCTGGCAATGGCAAGGAAAGCGTTTCTGAAGAAGAGAAATTTATTAACATCGAGTATAGATTTAAGTGTCAGGAAGTCGTTTCTGAAAGTATTTGTATGGAGTGTAGCCATGTATGGAAGTGAAACGTAGACGATAACTAGTTTGGACAAGAAGAGAATAGAAGCTTTCGAAATGTGGTGCTACAGAAGAATGCTGAAGATTAGATAGGTAGATCACATAACTAATGAGGAGGTATTGAATAGGATTTGGGAGAAGAGGCGTTTGTGACACAACTTGACTAGAAGAAGGGATCGGTTGGTAGGACACGTTCTGAGGCATCAAGGGATCACCAATTTAGTATTGGAGGGCAGCGTGGAGGGTAAAAATCGTAGAGGGAGACCAAGAGATGAGTACACTGAGCAGATTCAGAAGGATGTAGGCTGCAGTTCGTACTGGGAGATGAAGAAGCTTGCACAGGATAGAGTAGCATGGAGACCTGCATCAAACCAGTCTCAGGACTGAAGACCACAACAGCAACAACAAAGGCAAAGTCTATTTCTCAGTTTACTTGGATATGTAGTACCGGTGCTGCCAAGCTGATGATAGAAAATTCTAGGTTATTAGGTCGCGTCATGTTCCTCTTCAAATTTCATCTACAGTATCCATGTCATGACATCTGTGCTCGAATATTCTTCACATATATTCTTGTGTCCCTTGTTGGCTGAACACTGCCGAAACCCAGAGTAATATTGTAAATGATGTTATCGAGCGCTTGTTCAAAAGAAGTGGAGTTATTGCGTAAAATTCTTCAGGCTAGTACTGGTGAGTCATCATTATTATCTTGGTTTTCTTTGCTTTGTTCTCGGTCTATATCCTGTGGACGTTAAGCTGTTCATTCCATTCAACAGGTCCTTCACTGAGGATAGCAATGCCATTATCGATATGCTCGTTGATATCAATCCACCGTGATATTTTATCTCTCTCGTGAACTTTTCTCTCATTGCTTCTTCGTTATACGAAGGCTATTTTATTTTCAAGGTCAGATCTGTCGCAAAATTAAAACCACGGTGAAAATCCGGTAAAGCTTTGCGCAGATGTGTGCCCAGTGCCTCTACTATGGCCCTCCACCGTTTCACGTCGCGCTCCCACTTTTCATTTCAGAGCACGTCTCTCACTTTTCATTTCAGAGCACGTAAAAATGCCTAGAACAATAAAGTCTCCCGTCAAGTGTGAAATGTGTGCCGACATTCGATTTTTCCAGGCTCTGTGGTTTCGGCTGATTTGCATGCAGCCCACATAACGTATCATAAGTGATAGTAAAGTGCGGCAGATGTGAAGGAACTGTGAAGCAAGACGTACAGACATTGAAGATGCAGGCGGTCAAGGAAGGAAGTGAGTGTCAATCAGTGATCTTCACCAGCGAGTGGATCATGCTATTCGAGAAGATCATCTACGAAGGGCAATCCAGAACAATCGAATAGGAATACTTTCGTCAGGTACTGTCTTTCTTAATGAAAATGTTCGGCCACACGCTACATCCGCAACAAAGACACTGCTGCAGCGTTTCCGATGGGATGTGATTGTTCACCTTCGACACAGCGTGGACTGGACTCCTGGAGTGGGTACTGGAAAGTTGATAGCACGGTACGGCTTATGTCTAGGTTGTCTGGAGATAGCCTTATGGATCACTGGCGATGCAATGGGCAGACATTCCCGCGGGGTCGGGGGGTGGGGTAGGTGTGGAGTTACAATTATTTTCCACAAAGTGTGTTAACACTATATTCGCAGCGGATATGAGTTGTTAACAACATAAACTCAAGAAAAGCGTGTTGACAGATTTTACGTAGATCCTGCACTGCTAAGTGGAGATTGATTCTTACGAGGAGAACACGTCAAGTGCCATAAATCTACTACCCAGAAACTTCGCTCAGTGGAAGAGGAGTCAAATTAAGCGAACACTTGTCTTGGCTCATCCTCAGATATTGAACCACTTCTCAGAAAACGAAGGTGAACGCTTTCGAGGTACTTAGGGTCGAAATTGTGCCACAGTGGCTTGCGTCACGTCTTCTGTCTTTCACACTCCGTGTTCGAAATCCGGTTATTGTTTTTATATATCTTATTTTATTTTTCATTCCTTCTTTTATCTACTCATGTCATCAGAGAGTTACAACACAGATGTTTCTTAGGAAGTTCGTGGACACGAGGATGTTAAACTAATAGTAAAATTACAGATGGTTTTCACAAAAAGCGTGAAACATTTATTATATAATACATATGTGTGTATGATATTTTCAAGTGTTACAACCTTTTTAAATTCTCATATTCGTATATCAATTATTATATTAATTCTTATATTTTATTGTTGAGTTTATTCTATAGGAAGACTTGGTGCATTACCTTGGATGATTCCAATCGTAGAAACATTCGAAACGAAGAAATTTCAGAGCACGAGCATCGTGTGAGAACAGATTTGCCACAGTGACATTTCTTCCTACGAATCTGAGTCGGGAAAGAAACATTGCTGAAGATTTCACTCTTTGACAATAAATCCGCATGCATGAGCAGCACCTGTTAGACGAGGGAGTCCGACAGCCTATCAGTTCCAGTCATTCCACCAGGAAGGAGGACACGTCTCATGTTGTCTGCAGTTCAACCATGCCTAGACGGTCAATGCCGCGGTTCGATCGCGTCGGCATTGTTACTTTGTGCCAGGAAGGGCTCTCAACAAGGGAAGTGTCCAGGGGTCTCGGAGTGAACTAAAGCGATGTTGATGACATGCCTCGCTCAGGCCGCCCAAGGCCAGTGGATGACCGCTACCTACGAACTGTGGCTCGTAGGAATCCTGACAGCAACGTCACCGTGTAGAATAATGCTTTTCGTGCTGCCACAAGACGCCATGTTACGACTCAAACTGTGCGCAATAAGCTGCTTGATGCGGAACTTCCCTCTCGACGTCCATGGCGAGGTGCATCTTTGAAACCACGACACCATGCAGCGCGCTACAGATGGGCCCAACAACATGCCTAATAGACCGCCCAGGATTAGCATCTCGTTCTCTTCACCGATGAGTGTCGCATATGCCTTCAACCAGACAATCGTCGGAGAGGTGTTTGGAGGCAACCCGGTCAAGCTGAAGGCCTTAGACACATTGTACAGTGAGTGCTGCAAGGTGGAGGTTCTCTGCTGTTTTGGGGTGGCATTATGGGTGGTCGACGTACGCCGCTGGTGGTCGTGGAAGGCGTCGTAACGGCTGGACGATTACGTGAATGCGATATTGCAACCATATCGGTAGCATATTGACGAGGCATTCGTCTTCATGGACGACAATTCGCGCCCCCATCGTGCACACATTGTGAATGACTTCCTTCAGGATAACGACATCGCTCGACTAGAGTGGCCAGCATGTTCTCCAGACATGAACCCGATCGAACACGCCTCGGATAGACTGAAAAGAGCTGTTTATGGACGAGGTGATCCACCAACCACTCTGAGGGATCTAGGCCGCATCGCCGTTGAGGAGTGGGATAATCTGGACCAACAGTGCCTTGACGAACTTGTGGATAGTATGCCACGACGAATACAGGCATGCATTAACGCAGAGGACGTGCTACTGGGTCTAGAGGTACCTATGTGTTACAGCAATCTCGACCACCACCTCCGAAGGTCTCGCTGTATGGTGGTACAACATGCAATGTGTGGTTTTCATGAGCAATAAAAAGGGCGGAAATGATGTTTATGTTGATCTCTATTCCAATTTTCTGTACAGGTTCTGAAATTTTCGGAACCGAAGTGGTGCAAAAATGTCCTTGATGTGTGTAGTTTGCAGGTTTCTCTGAAGCTGCTCTTACATGGGATAACAGAGGACTCATGGAATCGGCACATCTTTGATGTTTCTTGCATGCCTTATATGTTGCATAGTATGGTCTGTGAGACAAACCAGAGTTTATACGGGTAGCAAGAAGGGTCAGCCATACCGATCTGCCTCCTCATAGAATGCCTTTCCCGCAGATATACCCAAATTTTCACTTCATCTGTGAATATTTTGTGCCTGGTGTTCCAGAAGAAGTATAAATGAGAAAGTGCTGACGCCGTTACGTCATTTACAATTACTGTTGTTTTATTGTTCGATAATCATATACTGAACAATAAACACGACGTCAAACGTGACCACGTTACCCAGTAAATGTGAAGTTGGCATTGGACTGGGAAATACCACACTACCATAACCTCCAGTATATGCATAAAATTTTGTCGATTCGCTTACCGCGTCAAATCCAGATAAAATTCCAAGCTTTCGATGATACTCTCAATCGTCGTCAGATGCTAAAACTGCCTGTTCCGAAAAGCGATAAACTTCATTGGCATACCCTACAACACATCCTCAAAAATAGTTGTTTGCATTCCTTCTTCCAGCTTGCTTTAATCTCCACAAGGTATAGTAATCTGGATATTTTACGTTGGAAGGGGTGATATAATGAAGATATTTCAACTTTCCGTCTCGAGCTGAATGGTGGGAGGGCCGGTTATGCGAGCGTAACTGAAATCTGTGTTCTAACACAGTCGTCAACAGGCGTTCAGACCAGTGTACTGAAGGCAATTTAAAATTTTCTGTCCAGAATAAGAGCAGGGTGAAATAACATGCAGCCATACTCCATCGTTCTATGGGGCAAAGGCTTGCGAAGGATCGCAGAACTTGCTCTCCAACAGGTACAGTATAGAGCCTTTAAAATGTTGATACTATTGAGTATTTTTGGTTGGTGGTATACGATGTTTCAATACTACTTCACTATAGTCTCATGCTCAAAAATTTAATGTGCTGGATTTTGTATTTATTGATTTGTAAATGTTCATGTTTAACTAACTTGTACTGGTGACAGCTGTCATTTGACATTTCTCATGTGTGGTTATAATTAAACTTCTTCAACTTAAGACAGTGGCGTAAATAACACTTGATCTTAGGACAATGAAACATTTTTCAGGACATGCCGAAGAAACATAACGCATAAACCATTAATGGAAACACATTTTTAATCCCTCATGAGATGGTAACAATTGTTAATTTCATACTATGTTTATGTTTAAAGTTACAAACGTTACTGAATCTACATCCACTACAGCCTGGAGCCGCACTAGGGATACCATTTCACACTTGTTCGCACCACTTTTCGAACGGTAGACACGGAATGTTCATCTATCGAGATACAACTCGGGTACTACTTGAAGATCCCACAACGCGTATAGCATTCTCAGCCATGGCAACAGTAATTTTTTCAACAATTTTTGGTCGAATTAGCTTTCTCCCTTTCCCAGGGGCAATTCCCAAACCACCAGTTAATTCAAACGTCCGAATCATGTTCTTCAATATCAGTGTGGAAAGAGGACTTTTCCGTATTAGGCTAATGCGTTGATAATCGTAAGGAGTAGCACTATCGGCGTTGTTTAGATAAAACAGGTTTACGAGTGCTAGCTAACATCCCAAATACGTTCGGGCTCACATGCGGTACCTCTTCGCTAAAATGTCTTGGTTCAAACTGGTCTAGGGGTTGAACGACAAATGTCGCTTTACACGCCCTATATTAGATACTTGTGACCCTTTGGTTAAGTTGTCTGGCTGATGGCAAGTTTGCGAAATTATATTAATTTTGTATGGTCCATACAACGTAACAGTAATAATAATATCGGGAGCTAAATTAACGACCCATAAATGATATAGGCCACGCAGTTGCGATTTGGTTAGAATAATGTTTATTCAGCAAGTAAACTAATAGCGAAAGTGGCCGTATTTAGAGTTACTGTTACACTTTAGCGCATATCCATTCGACACAGTGCGATCATTCTCATTCTCATCACGAAACACAAGTCCAATACTCCATCTCGTTATTTACACGAAAAGTTATAGTTCACACCAGGTGCGCGGCTGCTCACCGCTCAGAGACTAAGTCCCGCAAAAACAAACAAAGTGAAATTTTCTAAGTCTTTTCACTTCCTAGCTACCTAGAGACCGACTGTCCGCTTTCGCGTCTCAATCCGAACTGTGCCCTTTGGTGTCTCCAGCTGAACTGTCCGCTTTCGCACCTGCAACAGCACACCTCTGCCCGTCCCCGGCCGCACTTCCTGCTCAAATGACTAGGGCAGCTCCCTTTCTTGAAGCCGTCCATGTGATTGGGTACAGCTTCTCTACATTATTCTACATTTTAACATATTTAAATAATCAAAGCTTGACCACTTTCACGTTCTAAATAAAGTAACAAAAATATCCATTAGATAATAAACGTTAAATTCTCTTACTTTCAATGTCACGGCCAGTAGCCTTGCACCAATGTGCTTTCTGATAAATAAATAAAGAACAAAAGTAACTATTATGCACTAAACTTTACAACAAATATTCTATTACCTACTGATTCAATATGGTGTCATGCTGTCATCGTTCAATTTGTGTTGTGTGGAGGAAATGATGATCTGATGCGTAACTGGAAATACTGATAATTTAGATTTACTATATCTTTAAAAATAATAAAGTTACAGAGTTGACATTTACAACGTTTGTCATTTTAATCATGCGTTTCTATATGAAATGTCGATCGTTAAGATCGACCAAAGCGTTCAGATTTTAGCATTCAGGTCTGTGTTACAAAACTTGTTAATTTCACTTTAACGGTGTATCCTAAACTATTATAGATATCATCAATAGTCAAGTTTAATTGGGACTATCATAAAAATTTAAGAAAGATGGTAGATTAAAATTACAGTGGCTTCATTCCCTAAATTACTACAGAATTAAATCGTTTTAATAAATGATTTCATTTTTGGCCGATCTTAGGTCTGCCATATTTAACACTGCTACGTCTCACTGGCTACAAACGGCTTCTACGGGGTTTCCTTATGATGTAGGCTCTTGTCTGTCTCACTCGCACACTACAGTGCTTTGGCCTCATTCAGCTAAATAGACGCCTGCGAATTTCCACATCTCGTGGCAAGTCTGTGCTCTTTGTGGAAACTAGAAATTTGTGGTAAGGTCTTATGGGACCAAACTGCTGAGGTCATCGGTTCCTAAGCTTACACGCTACTTAATCTAACTTAAGCTAACTTACGCTAAGAACGACACACACACCCGTGCCCGAGGGTGAACTCGAACCCCCAACGGGGGGAGCCGCGCGGACCGTGACAAGGCGCCATAGACCGCGCGGCTACCCCGTGCGGCTGCTCTTTGTGGCACACGATCCTGGACGACAGGGTTCGTTTTACAATTCCTGAAGGCTGACTCCTTCTGCCATATATTTAAATGAGAGCGAAATGCTCGTTAACTCACATGAGTAAAGACCTGCTCACCTTGTCCAGACCCATACTGACTGTGTGTGTGTAATGTCCACTGATGCATGTGTTTCAACCCTACATCACCGTACCAGAAACGGTGACTATCGGCATCTCATGGCAGCAACATTACTAACAACGCAAATGTTACAGCACACAGTCTGCACGATATTCCTACAAAGTTGAGTACACATAAGTTAAAAGAGTTTTCCGTCTACGCTGGCTCAAGTAGAGAATGTTTAATTATAATGACCCTGCATTACTTATGTTCCTGCGTCTTTGAAACCAGATAGTATCTTCTCTTGTGATTCATGAATAGTGTATTTGCTATTAACAGCTGAAATCTATTGTAGGCTTCAACAAGTCTTTTTGCTCTCTCATTCTAAGTACGAAGCCTAAATTCTCCTGTAACCATGTTTTATGTCCCTTCCCATAGTATCCATCTATGATCATTAAATTCTCATCTCCAGTTACATGCTACATTACTCGCTCGATCCTCTCGTATTTTCCATCTCTCTCTTCGTCTTCTGCTTGAGACGTTGGGCTGTGTACCTGAAATATTGCTGTTGGCGTAGATTTTCTGACGATTCTGATGATGAACAGTTCCATCACTAAATTATTCACATTATCACACTCTTTACCCCACATTCCTATTCACCACAAACTCTACTCCCATTATACCTTTTTATTTTGTTGTTCACGTCATCCCATATTCATATGTCGAGAAATCCTTATCTTGTTTCCGTTTCACTTCACTATTGCTATATCTTGGCTGAACCTTTACATTTCAGTTTTCAGATATTCTGTCTTCCCTACCACATTAAAACTTCAGGAACTCCACTCCCCGACCCGTAGAATTATACCGATTCCATGGTTCTCCAGTCTTTTTCTCCTGATAACCTCTCATCACCCCCCACCCCCCTGAATGAGGGACTAATCAGGAATCCTTTGTCAAAGCATAGATCGTCATAACACTTTTCCAATTCAAAATTGTCAAGGCTTTCGTGGCCACTTGTTGACAAACTGCCTATTGGCTTCTGTCTCGGGTTCTTCGGCCGACGTTCATCTAATGATTTTTCTGACGTTTCGCCAGCACGAGTGGCTGGCATTGTCAAAGCTTCACCCTCCATTGCCGGTGGTGAACTGGAGGCGAGCTCGCGGCCGCAGACTATATGTACCTGGCGCGCCAACGTCCGAGGGCTTCTCCGCGGTCATTTCCGGTGCAGTTCTCCTCTTGTTACCTGCGACGGTCGTTCGCTGCAGTACGGGAAGCCAGGATCCGTTTACCTTAAGGCTTTCCTTTTTCTTCTTGAAACTGTTCGCGTGTTTTTGGATTTCTACAGCTTCTCTGAACAAGCGCGTGTGATAGTGCTTCTCTACAGCCAGAACTTCCGTGTCGGCAAATTTTATTACGTGGTCGGTCTCATTCAGTGCGTGCTCTGCCACGGCCGATTTCTCCACCTGCCCCAACCTGCAATGTCGCTTATGCTCTTTGATCCTGGTGTTAATTGATCGTCCAGTCATTCCGACATAAACTTTTCCGCATGTGCATGGTATACGGTATATTCCCGACATTGCAAGTGGGTCTCTTTTCTCCTTCGCCGATCTAAGACACTCTTTGATCTTCCTTGTCGGTTTGAAAATCATCTTTACGCCGTGTTTACGCAATATACGGCCGATTCTGTCCGTCACTCTGGGAATGTATGGCAGAAAGGCCGTACCCGACATTTCTTTTTCTGGTTCCTTACTTCGCCGAGTGTTTGGCTCTGCTACACTTATAATGTAATTTGTGGAGTACCCATTGCTCCTCAGAGCAGTTTCCGGGTGTTGCATTTCTCGTTTGAGGTGTTGAGGCTCACATATTCGTCCTGCTCTCGTTAACGAGCGTACTAATCATGCCTCTTTTCTGGCTCGGGTGATGGTTTGACAGTTTGTGCAGGTATCGGTCCGTATCTGTCGGTTTTCAATACACGCTGTGTCCCAGTTTTTCGCCGTCCCTTGTGACCAGCACATCTAGAAATGGCAGTTTCTTGTCCTTTTCTACTTCCATGGTAAATGTTATGTTGGCATGGAGGCTGTTCAAGTGCCTCAGGAATTCACCGAGCTGTTCTTCACCATGGCTCCACACCACGAAAGTATCATCGACGTATCTGTACCACACCTTAGGTTTGCAAGTCGCCGAGTCCAGTGCCTGTGCTTCGAATTGTTCCATGAAGAAGTTGGCCACCACTGGACTGAGAGGACTACCCATGGCGACGCCTTCCAGCTGTTCGTAGAAATCGCCATTCCACGTGAAATAGCTCGTGGTGAGACATGCATGGAAGAGCTTTTTGATGTCTTGCGGGAACATGGAACCGATGTGCTCCAGAGCGACACTGAGTGGCACTTTCGTAAATAACGAAACAACATCAAAACTGACCAGGATGTCGTTTGGTGCAAGTTTCAGTTTCTTCAGCTTCTCAATGAAATGTCCTGAGTCCTTAATGTATGTGTCGGTCTTCCCCACGTGTGGCTGGAGCAGAGAGGCCAAGCGTTTCGCCAGTTTGTACGTTGGTGAGCCAGGAGCGCTAACGATCGATCTCAGTGGAACGTTGTTCTTATGGATCTTGGGTAATCCATACAGCCGAGGTGGTAGGGCATCTGTGTTGCGCAGGTTTCTCTATATGTCCGCCGGCAGAGAAGACGCCTTGATTAATCGATTCGTATTCCGAGTGATACGCTGCGTCGGATCTGCGCTTAGTTTTCGGTACGTCGTCGGATCTAATAGGTCTCGGATCTTTTGCTCATAATCTTCGGTCTTCATTACGACGGTCGCATTCCCCTTATCGGCAGGCAGTACCAATATACTCTTGTCGGTGTTGAGATTCTTAATGGCTTGTACCTCTTCTTTCTTCAGGTTGCAAGCTGGTGGTTTTGCTCGGCGCAGTATCGTGGCTGTTTCAGTGCGTATTTCCTCCGCCCTTTCACAAGGAAGGGTCCGAATGGCTGCTTCGGTGTTGGCAATGATGTCTTCCATAGGTATAGTTCTCGGGATGATAGCGAAATTCCCTCCTCTTTGAAGAACAGACACTTTCTCTTCGGTCAATTGTCGTTCAGTGAGGTTGACCACTGTGTGTGACATGTCGGGAATCGCCTTGTCGGTCTGCTTCCGGCATCTTTCAAACTTTTTCTTCTGTCGCTCGGTGCAGCGCTCGAGTTCGTTCTGCATGCTCCTGTGAGTGATGCTGTCGATTTTGTCCCAGTCGTCTCTATGCATTCTGCGCAAACATGGCGTAAAGACGATTTTCAAACCAACAAGGAAGATCAAAGAGTGTCTTAGATCGGCGAAGGAGAAAAGATACCCACTTGCAATGTCGGGAATATACCGTATACCATGCACAGTCGGAATGACTGGACGATCAATTAACACCAGGATCAAAGAGCATAAGCGACATTGCAGGTTGAGGCAGGTGGAGAAATGGGCCGTGGCAGAGCACGCACTGAATGAGACCGACCACGTAGGTGGAAAGAATACATTGAAAGCCTCTATGAGGGTGAAGATTTGTCTGATGTGATAGAAGAAGAAACAGGAGTCGATTTAGAATAGATAGGGGATCCAGTATCAGAATCGGAATTTAAAAGAGCTTTGGAGGACTTACGGTCAAATAAGGCAGAAGGGATAGATAACATTCCATCAGAATTTCTAAAATCATTGGGGGAAGTGGCAACAAAACGACTATTCACGTTGGTGTGTAGAATATATGAGTCTGGCGATATACCATCTGACTTTCGGAAAAGCATCATCCACACAATTCCGAAGACGGCAAGAGCTGACAAGTGCGAGAATTATCGCACAATCAGCTTAACAGCTCATGCATCGAAGCTGCTTACAAGAATAATATACAGAAGAATGGAAAAGAAAATTGAGAATGCGCTAGGTGACGACCAGTTTGGCTTTAGGAAAAGTAAAGGGATGAGAGAGGCAATTCTGACGTTACGGCTAATAATGGAAGCAAGGATAAAGAAAAATCAAGACACTTTCATAGGATTTGTCGACCTGGAAAAAGCGTTCGACAATATAAAATGGTGCAAGCTGTTCGAGATTCTGAAAAAAGTAGGGGTAAGCTATAGGGAGAGAAGGGTCATATACAATATGTACAACAACCAAGAGGGAATAATAAGAGTGGACGATCAAGAACGAAGTGCTCGTATTAAGAAGGGCGTAAGACAAGGCTGTAGCCTTTCGCCCCTACTCTTCAATCTGTACATCGAGGAAGCAATGATGGAAATAAAAGAAAGGTTCAGGAGTGGAATTAAAATACAAGGTGAAAGGATATCAAAGATGCGATTCGCTGATAACATTGCTATCCTGAGTGAAAGTGAAGAAGAATTAAATGATCTGCTGAACGGAATGAACAGTCTAATGAGTACACAGTATGGTTTGAGAGTAAATCGGAGAAAGACGAAGGTAATGAGAAGTAGTAGAAACGAGAACAGCGAGAAACTTAACATCAGTATTGATGGTCACGAAGTCAATGAAGTTAAGGAATTCTGCTACCTAGGCAGTAAAATAACCAATGACGGACGGAGCAAGGAGGACATCAAAAGCAGACTCGCTATGGCAAAAAAGGCATTTCTGGCCAAGAGAAGTCTACTAATATCAAATACCGGCCTTAATTTGAGGAAGAAATTTCTGAGGATGTACGTCTGGAGTACAGCATTGTATGGTAGTGAAACATGGACTCTGGGAAAACCGGAACAGAAGAGAATCGAAGCATTTGAGATGTGGTGCTATAGACGAATGTTGAAAATTAGGTGGACTGATAAGGTAAGCAATGAGGAGGTTCTACGCAGAATCGGAGAGGAAAGGAATATGTGGGAAACACTGATAAGGAGAAGGGACAGGATGATAGGACATCTGCTAAGACATGAGAGAATGACTTACATGGTACTAGAGGGAGCTGTAGAGGGCAAAAACTGTAGAGGAAGACAGATATTGGAATACGTCAAGCAAATAAGTGAGGACGTAGGTTGCAAGTGCTACTCTGAGATGAAGAGGTTAGCACAGGAAAGGAATTCGTGGCGGGCCGCATCAAACCAGTCAGTAGACTGATGACAAAAAAAAAAAGGTGGTACTTACTCCCTCAGGGCTTGTTGCCTGACAGTAAGGAATATGTCGACCAATTTTGGTTTAAATCGGTCCAGTGGTTTAGATGGCGATTTGGAACATACACACATACATACTTTTTTGTAATAATAACGGGGTATTGTGATACTTCGCCAATAAGTAAACAACTGGACATTTTTTGTTATGTTTGCTGTGAAGAATATAGTCGCTGGCCAGTTTACGTTTGGTGGGTCTTACGTCATAGGTTGCTGCATACGAAATACAGCTAACATATCGGAATCGCTTTTAACGATGTAAGCAGAACGATTCTTCTTCCCATTCTCGAGAAAATACATGAGACACATGGGAGGTTGTTCGCGATGAGATTGTTGGCAGTTACGCGGCACGCGTGTTGCTATTGCTACCTGCTGTGCGGACTGCGGAGCTGCAATCTCTTCCTTTCTTCCATATAATGCCGATACAATCCAAAGATGGGAATGAAAAACTTATTGAAATGGAAAGACTGTGTGAGTCATCAGCTGACGATACTGACTAGCTTTTTTTTTCAGTCTATGCACCCTGGCTTCAGGAACCTTTATGAGGATCGTAAAAGAGATCCAAAAGGTCAGACGCCAAATGTGCCGTATTGACACCAAACGTAGTGTATAGGTGGCAGGAAGTGCCGTATTAAAATCCAGCGAGAACTGTCCAAATGATTTATTTGCTTCCACTACAGTGCTCCCTTCACCTCGGTCTGTGTCTCAGGTCCCGCAATGCTGGGGCAGCACCCCAGCGGCCTGTGCAAGACCGTGTCGTGCCGGCCTTGAACGCCAGCTGAGTGCACCGTCGTCAGGATGCTGCGGCTGACTCGGCGGTCTGCGTCCCTGCCGACTGCAGGAGGACATCTGCTTCCTTCTCCTTGCCGGTGTGGCTGAAGTCACGGCGACGAACAAGCGCCCGCTATCCGGCGTCCGAATCTGCAGCCCTCGCCTCGGGAAGTCTCTGGCGTGTGTCGGGAGCCGAGACGACTGCCCGCGGTACCGAGCCAAAGAGTCGCCCGCCGCTGCCTGGCTGCGGACCCCGCATCGGCATCAGAGCGTCGAACCGCCGTGGACTGGGATGCTGTCGCCCCATCTGTTGCTGCATGTAGCCCAGTGGTGTGACACGCCTCGCCGTCCAGGAGAGCTGCCATACTTGAAAGCCCCGATTTGGCCTCAGAAGGTCGAACCAGTGACCTGCTGTGGACTGGGATGCTGTCGCCCCATCTGTTGCTGCATGTAGCCCAGTGGTGTGACACGCCTCGCCGTCCAGGAGAGCTGCCATACTTGAAAGCCCCGATTTGGCCTCAGAAGGTCGAACCAGTGACATGCCGTGGACTGGGATGCTGTCGCCCCATCTGTTGCTGCATGTAGCCCAGTGGTGTGACACGCCTCGCCGTCCAGGAGAGCTGCCATACTTGAAAGCCCCGATTTGGCCTCAGAAGGTCGAACCAGTGACCTGCCGTGGACTGGGATGCTGTCGCCCCATCTGTTGCTGCATGTAGCCCAGTGGTGTGACACGCCTCGGCGTCCAGGAGAGCTGCCATACTTGAAAGCCCCGATTTGGCCTCAGAAGGTCGAACCAGTGACATGCCGTGGACTGGGATGCTGTCGCCCCATCTGTTGCTGCATGTAGCCCAGTGGTGTGACACGCCTCGCCGTCCAGGAGAGCTGCCATGCTTGAAAGCCTCGATTTGGCCTCAGAAGGTCGAACCAGTGAGCTGCCGTGGACTGGGATGCTGTCGCCCCATCTGTTGCTGCATGTAGCCCAGTGGTGTGACACGCCTCGCCGTCCAGGAGAGCTGCCATACTTGAAAGCCCCGATTTGGCCTCAGAAGGTCGAACCAGTGACCTGCCGTGGACTGGGATGCTGTCGCCCCATCTGTTGCTGCATGTAGCCCAGTGGTGTGACACGCCTCGGCGTCCAGGAGAGCTGCCATACTTGAAAGCCCCGATTTGGCCTCAGAAGGTCGAACCAGTGACATGCCGTGGACTGGGATGCTGTCGCCCCATCTGTTGCTGCATGTAGCCCAGTGGTGTGACACGCCTCGCCGTCCAGGAGAGCTGCCATGCTTGAAAGCCCCGATTTGGCCTCAGAAGGTCGAACCAGTGAGCTGCCGTGGACTGGGATGCTGTCGCCCCATCTGTTGCTGCATGTAGCCCAGTGGTGTGACACGCCTCGCCGTCCAGGAGAGCTGCCATACTTGAAAGCCCCGATTTGGCCTCAGAAGGTCGAACCAGTGACCTGCCGTGGACTGGGATGCTGTCGCCCCATCTGTTGCTGCATGTAGCCCAGTGGTGTGACACGCCTCGCCGTCCAGGAGAGCTGCCATGCTTGAAAGCCCCGATTTGCCCTCAGAAGGTCGAACCAGTGAGCTGCCGTGGACTGGGATGCTGTCGCCCCATCTGTTGCTGCATGTAGCCCAGTGGTGTGACACGCCTCGCCGTCCAGGAGAGCTGCCATACTTGAAAGCCCCGATTTGGCCTCAGAAGGTCGAACCAGTGACCTGCCGTGGACTGGGATGCTGTCGCCCCATCTGTTGCTGCATGTAGCCCAGTGGTGTGACACGCCTCGCCGTCCAGGAGAGCTGCCATGCTTGAAAGCCCCGATTTGGCCTCAGAAGGTCGAACCAGTGAGCTGCCGTGGACTGGGATGCTGTCGCCCCATCTGTTGCTGCATGTAGCCCAGTGGTGTGACACGCCTCGCCGTCCAGGAGAGCTGCCATACTTGAAAGCCCCGATTTGGCCTCAGAAGGTCGAACCAGTGACCTGCCGTGGACTGGGATGCTGTCGCCCCATCTGTTGCTGCATGTAGCCCAGTGGTGTGACACGCCTCGGTGTCCAGGAGAGCTGCCATACTTGAAAGCCCCGATTTGGCCTCATAAGGTCGAACCAGTGACATGCCGTGGACTGGGATGCTGTCGCCCCATCTGTTGCTGCATGTAGCCCAGTGGTGTGACACGCCTCGCCGTCCAGGAGAGCTGCCATGCTTGAAAGCCCCGATTTGGCCTCAGAAGGTCGAACCAGTGAGCTGCCGTGGACTGGGATGCTGTCGCCCCATCTGTTGCTGCATGTAGCCCAGTGGTGTGACACGCCTCGGCGTCCAGGAGAGCTGCCATACTTGAAAGCCCCGATTTGGCCTCAGAAGGTCGAACCAGTGACATGCCGTGGACTGGGATGCTGTCGCCCCATCTGTTGCTGCATGTAGCCCAGTGGTGTGATATGCCTCGCTGTCAAGGAGAGCTGCCATACTTGAAAGCCCCGATTTGGCCTCAGAAGGTCGAACCAGTGAGCTGCCGTGGACTGGGATGCTGTCGCCCCATCTGTTGCTGCATGTAGCCCAGTGGTGTGACACGCCTCGCCGTCCAGGAGAGCTGCCATACTTGAAAGCCCCGATTTGGCCTCAGAAGGTCGAACCAGTGAGCTGCCGTGGACTGGGATGCTGTCGCCCCATCTGTTGCTGCATGTAGCCCAGTGGTGTGACACGCCTCGGCGTCCAGGAGAGCTGCCATACTTGAAAGCCCCGATTTGGCCTCAGAAGGTCGAACCAGTGAGCTGCCGTGGACTGGGATGCTGTCGCCCCATCTGTTGCTGCATGTAGCCCAGTGGTGTGACACGCCTCGCCGTCCAGGAGAGCTGCCATACTTGAAAGCCCCGATTTGGCCTCAGAAGGTCGAACCAGTGAGCTGCCGTGGACTGGGATGCTGTCGCCCCATCTGTTGCTGCATGTAGCCCAGTGGTGTGACACGCCTCGCCGTCCAGGAGAGCTGCCATACTTGAAAGCCCCGATTTGGCCTCAGAAGGTCGAACCAGTGAGCTGCCGTGGACTGGGATGCTGTCGCCCCATCTGTTGCTGCATGTAGCCCATGGTATAACACGCCTCGCCGTACAGGAGAGCTGCCATGCTTGAAAGCCCCGATTTGGCCTCAGAAGGTGGAACCAGTGACCTGCCGTGGACTGGGATGCTGTCGCCCCATCTGTTGCTGCATGTAGCCCAGTGGTGTGACACGCCTCGCCGTCCAGGAGAGCTGCCATACTTGAAAGCCCCGATTTGGCCTCAGAAGGTCGAACCAGTGACATGCCGTGGACTGGGATGCTGTCGCCCCATCTGTTGCTGCATGTAGCCCAGTGGTGTGATATGCCTCGCTGTCAAGGAGAGCTGCCATACTTGAAAGCCCCGATTTGGCCTCAGAAGGTCGAACCAGTGAGCTGCCGTGGACTGGGATGCTGTCGCCCCATCTGTTGCTGCATGTAGCCCAGTGGTGTGACACGCCTCGGCGTCCAGGAGAGCTGCCATACTTGAAAGCCCCGATTTGGCCTCAGAAGGTCGAACCAGTGAGCTGCCGTGGACTGGGATGCTGTCGCCCCATCTGTTGCTGCATGTAGCCCAGTGGTGTGATATGCCTCGCTGTCAAGGAGAGCTGCCATACTCGAAAGCCCCGATTTGGCCTCAGAAGGTCGAACCAGTGAGCTGCCGTGGACTGGGATGCTGTCGCCCCATCTGTTGCTGCATGTAGCCCAGTGGTGTGACACGCCTCGGCGTCCAGGAGAGCTGCCATACTTGAAAGCCCCGATTTGGCCTCAGAAGGTCGAACCAGTGAGCTGCCGTGGACTGGGATGCTGTCGCCCCATCTGTTGCTGCATGTAGCCCAGTGGTGTGACACGCCTCGCCGTCCAGGAGAGCTGCCATACTTGAAAGCCCCGATTTGGCCTCAGAAGGTCGAACCAGTGAGCTGCCGTGGACTGGGATGCTGTCGCCCCATCTGTTGCTGCATGTAGCCCATGGTATGACACGCCTCGCCGTACAGGAGAGCTGCCATGCTTGAAAGTCCCGATTTGGCCTCAGAAGGTCGAACCAGTGACCTGCCGTGGACTGGGATGCTGTCGCCCCATCTGTTGCTGCATGTAGCCCAGTGGTGTGACACGCCTCGCCGTCCAGGAGAGCTGCCATACTTGAAAGCCCCGATTTGGCCTCAGAAGGTCGAACCAGTGACATGCCGTGGACTGGGATGCTGCCGCCCCATCTGTTGCTGCATGTAGCCCAGTGGTGTGACACGCCTCGCCGTCCAGGAGAGCTGCCATACTTGAAAGCCCCGATTTGGCCTCAGAAGGTCGAACCAGTGACCTGCCGTGGACTGGGATGCTGTCGCCCCATCTGTTGCTGCATGTAGCCCAGTGGTGTGACACGCCTCGCCGTCCAGGAGAGCTGCCATACTTGAAAGCCCCAATTTGGCCTCAGAAGGTCAAACCAGTGACCTGCCGTGGACTGGGATGCTGTCGCCCCATCTGTTGCTGCATGTGGCCCAGTGGTGTGACACGCCTCGCCGTCCAGGAGAGCTGCCATACTTGAAAGCCCCGATTTGGCCTCAGAAGGTCGAACCAGTGAGCTGCCGTGGACTGGGATGCTGGCACACCAACTGCTGCCGTGTGGCGCCAGTAGTGTGACATTCCCTGCCATCCTGGAGAGCTGCCACATTTGAATGAATCTCGTTAAAAAAACGGCACCTATTTACACTCGGTGTGCGCCTCTGTTTTGCTAATGTGCTGCCTCACGTCGCATATGCGTAACACTTAGGTTGGCCAGTGCCCCTCTTCTGCCTGTGACTTGCGCCATGGAAACTGCTGTGTGCGCCCTCTCCAGCAGTTCTACGCCCCCATGGCTTCTATTTGCCTTCGCAACTGCTGGTATGCGTACCTTACTTGCCGGCTGGTCTGGCCGAGCGGTTCTAGGTGCTGCAGTCTGGAACCGCGCGACTGCTACGGTTGCAGGTTCGATTTCTGCCTCGGGCATGGATGTGCGTGATGTCCTTAGGTTAGTTAGGATTAAGTAGTTCTAAGTTCTAGGGGACTAATAACCTCAGATGTTAAGTCCCATAGCGTTCAGAGTCATTTTTTGTAGCTTTCTGCAATCCGGCCTGCACCTGGCTGTAACTCGTGCTCCGAATATCGCACAACACTAACTTTCCCTATCCTAAACGGAGGTGCAGCTACAATTGTGACTGATCACACTTCAGATCCAGCAATTTTTCTTCTGAATTCTCTTCAATACGAATCATATACTACTTTTGAGAAAATGAATAGTTGAAGAAACAGTAACCTATGTTTATTAATTTGTAATCATTATTAATGTATCAACCACATTGAATTGAGTAGCGTACCAGGTGCTTTTACAAAAAATAAACATCTCTTGGTGGCATTTCAACGCCATTCGCAGACTTTCACCAACTTTCATTACTATAATCAGCATCATCCCTGTAGGAGAAATAGAGTGTCGAAAATATGTGTCCAGCTTTGTCAGCGTAGGTGATTCTAGTTGCTCCAAAAGCGGAAACTGTCTGAACTCGTGTTAAGAGGCCTCACGAGAAATCACAGCCTTGTACGATTTCAACCAGTACTTCCTTTGAGCTTTAATAGAAGACTTCACGCAAAATTTAACTTTTTTCTACTTTGTCGATTTCAGCCAAATTTTAAAATACTGTCGACCATTTAAAGATGTAACAATGCCAATGTTTTAAAGTGAAGAACTTCATTGGCTTTTGATTTATGAATTTTTAATGTTATTTTAATTGTATTCTTGATGACCAACTTTTTGCAGTCACACTTCAATTTTCGTATTCCTGACTTTTTAGATACACTGTTCAAGAGTTCTATTAATTTATTTTATGAAAAATGTTATTAATTTACTTTCAGCATTTTTTCAAATCTGAGACTTAAATTTGCTTTAATTGTCGGTATGACAATGTGTCAATAAAATAGAAAAACTGTATTTTCCACAATATTAATGCACAGACGAATGCAAATGTCTTAAGACTACTCCCCGAAAAAAAATTCATTTAGACTGTTTAATATTTATGACCAAAAAGTTGGCTACAAACAATTCGGTCAGAGGATCATCCGCAACTGTGCGTTATAGCAAAGGTTGAAAATACCGCTTACTTTGTAAGGTGTTTTAAATAAAAAGTGCCATACAACTGAAGCGGCATTTTCAACCTCTACAAACAAAGTTGGCATTGAACAAACAAAAACAAATTTAGCCTATGGGAAAATGGATTTCAAATTAAAATAAATGCTAGTACAAGACACAGACCCATTACAATTCACCAGTGCCATACATTTTCTCTTCCAGCTACTGTAAGGCTTCTTCTTGTAATTTCAAAACCAGGGTACCGTTTTTCTTTCTGGCAGCATCTTATGGACTACTTCGTTGATATCTACAGAAGCCGATCTTCTGCTGGGAGGATAATAAAGAAGAGCTGGGACTGCCGCTCTCTTCAGTCGTCCCATACGGAACTGAGAAAAAACCTCTACAACACCCAACAGTGTCTTATTTTTAGGCACAACTATTTCTTTGGTACACTTGACTCAAACGACGCTGTGCCGACTTTCATTTTCATTTTGTGTCTTGCCATCAGTGCATCTTGCCAGAAGTGCATCAAGTCTGATAGATAGACAAGTACTGTCTTGACCACAGCAGCTATACTAGGAGAAGTATGAATATTATCTCTATAAGATCCTAGTACGTCATACAATACTTGTAATTTGTATACAGCCGCCGGCCAGTGTGGCCGTGCGGTTCTAGGCGCTTCAGTCTGGAACTGCGTGACCGCTACGGTCACAGGTTCGAATCCTGTCTCGGGCATGGATGTGTGTGATGTCCTTAGGTTAGTTAGGTTTAAATAGTTCTAAGTTCTAGGGGACTGATGACCTCAGATGTTAAGTCCCATAGTGCTCAGAGCCATTTGAACCAATTTTTGTATACAGCCAAACTCTTTTGAGATCGAAGAGTAAACACTCCAGAGATGTGAAATAGCCTCTAAATGTTCTTGAAGAAAAGAATGGAAGTTTTAGGATGGAGTCTTACCTTAAATTAACATGACGAGCCGCAACACCTGTCATATCGCATATTGTATCGTCCTAGAAGAAACACGAGTGTAGTACCGATAAGCGTGGCGTCGCGCCACCTTTATTGCACCGTGTTCTACTGCATATCATATCGTTTCAGTGTGAAGCGCGCCGTGGATGTACGAGGTGCTTCCAATAAGTAATGCAACACTTTGTTTTCTAGAAGGATGGTGAACCGTGGCTGGCTCGCATCATGCCTTGTTTTTTTATCATTGGTTTCAGTCCATTTTCCGGGTGTGCTGTATGTGGCAGTCGATCGGATGGGGCAGAGCAGCGAGGAAGTCTCCTTGGTGCATAGTCAGGCCGAAGATCCTGGCGGCGTGCAGGCGCGGATGGAGTTGTGAGGCACTACATGCAGGGATTATGAAGTTCGTCGCCCACCGAGCCTGGACACTAAAGTTGAGTGTTCATTAACCTACTATCAAGCCTCAACTGCTATCACATCCCTCCGTTTGATTCTGGTTATTGCTTTCTGGGAGATTCCCGCGAGCAACAACGTGCGTGCATCGAAGTCGGCTAGAATTGCAGTCGTCTTCCTGTGTGGTGTTTAAATCAATTTAATTCATTCCTTCATTAATGATGTGTACACTGGACTCGCATTCGGGAGGACGACGGTTCAATCCCGCGTCTGGCCATCCTGATTTAGGTTTTCCGTGATTTCCCTAAATCGCTCCAGGCAAATGCCGGGATGGTTCCTTTGAAAGGGCACGGCCGACTTCCTTTCCCATCCTTCCCTAATCCGATGAGACCGATGACCTCGATGTTTGGTCTCTTCCCCCCCAAACAACCAACCAAACCAAACCAAACCAAACCAATGATGTGTACCAGTGGTGTATTCTGCCTTGTGGCCGTTGACGTTCCGGTGACCTGCCCTGGTCGCTGACGTAGTTTTTGTCAGTGAAGTTTCCTCGTCGTGTTGATGCTGTCCAGCACGGCGTGTAGTTCGACAGCTGAGGTATCGTTGGTAGTTTTGGGCGTTTATTCTGACTTGGCTGGATTGGGAACCAGTATTCAGAACGTTGTGCTATTGACAACTTCTTGTCGTTTTGCTGGTCGGGTGGAGCAGAACTGATCTTGTTGGTTGGTTCGTCGGCTGGCCTTCGGTTGGGTTGCCTTCCAATTAAGAGGTTGTCGGTCTGGCTGCCTGTCTCACCTAAACGTGCGTTAATGTTACCTTCCCAGGCCGATCCTTGGAACCTTCTGAGAGCCGCTCCTTGTGTTTTACATAGTGATTTCCTTTTTTACCCTGTGTGGCCTTCAGCCGAGTTTTAGCATACTAAAATTGCAAGGCTTTCTTCTTAGGCCGTAAGCCGTAAAAAATTGTTTCTTTTTTGGTATTTGGCTGTCAGCCGAGTTTTAGCCTTTCAGAATTAAAATTGAAAATTCCTTGTGCCTAGGCCTTAAGCCATAAATTAGTTTCAAGTTGGTATGTGGCCTTCAGCCTTTTCGAATCAAAAGTTGAAAAATTTTGTCTAGGCCTTAAGCCGTAAGAAATATTTTCTAGTTTGTATGTGGCCTTCAGCCAACTTTTAAAGCTTACATTAAAAATGGGAAATTTCTTTGTCTGGGCTTTAAGCCATGAGATTGTCTAGGTTTCGTACGTGGACTTCAGGCGAGAGTTATGTGATGTATTTTAGGGTAGAGCCTTTATCATATTTTAGTTAAAATTTAGAAGCTCTTCCCTTTAGGCCTTAAGCTGTAAAATAGTTTTCTGCATGGTGTGTGACCTTCAGCCGAGTTTAAATTTCTCTTAAATTCAAAATCCTTGTCTTGCCTTTAAGTCATAAGATTGTTATTCTTTAGTATGAGGCCTTCAGCCGAGTTTTACACGAAATATTTTAAGATAAGGCCTTCAACCTTTTCAAACTGAAAGCTCTTCTTCCTAGGCCTTAAGCTGTTAAATTGTTTTGCTGATATGCGGTCTTCAGCCAAGTTTTCAGCCTATTTAGATTATTTGAAAATCTTAGTCTTGGCCTTACGCCGTAACACTGTTCTTGGTTAATGTAAGGCCTTCAGCCGTGTTCTATGGGAATAATTTGAGCTAAGGTTTTCAGCCTACTTATATTGAAGATAAAAAAATTGTTTCTAAAAAAGTGAAACCTCCAGACGAGCTCCTGTATCTCAGTTCCTTGCTTAGGCCTTGTGCCTTGTGTTTTCGATGTGGTCTTCAGCCGATCTAAATTAGATCAATGGAGGTCTTTCATTAAAACCTTTAGTGGTTTGTTTCTTGCTTGTGTGATTGTGTGTTTTAAGCAATAAAGTTTATATGTTGAGTGCAACTGACAGTAACTTATTTTGGCCCCTTTTCACAAATATAACCGCATCCCCTCTGTCCTGCTAGCCCAGGGATTTCAGATGGTGGTTTATTCAGGATTCCAGTACACCGTATTATTCCCCACTCTTCTGGCCACAAAATCCTATTTTTCAACATAATCTCCGCTCAGTGAGACGGCCTTACGTCACCTAACTTGGAAGCCGTGCAGGTCCGCATAGTACCACTCTACTGGTAAACGTCGGTCCGTACGTCTTGCTGCATTAACAGCCTCCTCATCATTCACCTACTGCAGCCTCCAGTGGACCAACAGATGGAAATCTTCTGTCAGGCGCGAGGAACCTAGCGGGAATACCCCTTGAAGTACCCCAACTGGTGGACGCGTGTATGATCACTACAACGAGAGACGTCCAATTGAGCAGCGAGGTGTTTGATTGTGATCCATCGATCATCTCGAATGAGAGAGAGAGCCGGCCGCGGTGGCCGTGCGGTTCTAGGCGCTTCAGTCCGGAACCGCGGGACTGCTACAGTCGCAGGTTCGAATCCTGCCTCGGGCATGGATGTGTGTGAAGTGCTTAGGTTAGTTAGGTTTAAGTAGTTCTAAGTTCTAGGGGACTGATGACCTCAGATGTTAAGTCCCATAGTGCGCAGAGCCATTTGAATCAACCTCGAATGAGAGTGTCCCCATGTTTCAACGCTGAAGGAGTAACAGCTATGTGCGGCCGGCCGACAAGCTGGAGATCGGACAGGCTTGTGCGACCTTGTTGCTATGATGACAGAACCACCCGCCCAACGACTCACTGTGCTTTTGTTCACTACCAGGTCTCCGAAACATTCTTCAGCAACCTACGAATATCTGCGATCCTCTGGTTTTCAGTCAAAAGAAAGTCAATGACAGCTCTCTGCTCGGAATGCAATTCCGTTATGTCATTTTGAAGACTAGGTAAGGGTCGCCACTAATAGAACTATATCAAGCTATAGGAGCTAAACCGGAAATATTCCACGATGTTCCTCAAATTTTGCATTTTTTTATCGAAATTCAGCGAGAAAAAGTGCGTTGCGTTACTTATTGTACTTGAAGATGTTTATTTTTAATTCCAGATCTGGGTAACACGAGACGCTTAGATGGAAGGAGACTACCCAGCAAAGGCCTTACGGGCCACAGCGGCTGCACGCGTTTCCGCCACTCGCTGGTGGCGTCCTCAGACACCGCTTGTTGTCCCCACCAGGCCCGCAACACGCACTCGCGACTCGCGAGCAGACTTATCGATCTGCCGGAGTCTGCTGCTGCTGGCGGGATCCGTGCCGCTCGCTTTCTGCGCCAACAATCAGTCGCTATTTGTTTGTGCCGCCTGGGCCGCCGCGGCAGCGCACTGCCTCCTCTGCTGGCTGTTAGTTTTGTGACCTCCTGGGGGCGGGTGTGGGTGGGTGGGGGTGGAAGCAGAGCGCAAGGCAGCGCGGCCGCTCAAACGGCGCCCCTCCCGCCCCCGCCCGGGATAAAAGGCGCCACCAGCAGCCCGCCTCCCTCCGTCCCCGGGGGCAGCAGTAATCGAATGGAAATTTCCAATTTGTTCGACACTGTTTGGCGGGGGAGATAAAGTTTTCCTTTAGGAGGCGCATGCCCTGTGCCCCGGCCCACTTGCTTCGACGCTCCCCCCAGCCACCGCCCTGCTCCGCACTCGCGTTGGAGCGGTTCTTTTTTTAAGTGGTTTTTCGCAGACACCGCCAGAGGTGGGCGAAACAAATATCTGTAAATGAATGCAGAAAATCGAGCAGGAAAATCTTGCGTTAAATATGGCGTTAAGATATGGTTACATCTTATATTCACTGTTGTTTAACGTCCACGTTGGAAGCGTTGAAAGAAAATGGCGGTTAAACGAAAAGTTGCAGGACTCGGTCCCATTAAACCTAAACTCACAGTTCTATATATACATATACATACATACTCCGTATACCACTGTGAAGACGGTGCTTCCCTTTGCATTACTTATTACGGCTGCTTCCCATTCCTTTCACCTATGGAGTGGGGGAAAAGTAATTTCTTGGTTACTCCTGGGTGCGGGCTGATTATTCCAGTGGTTGCCAGCCTGTCTTGGACCTTCACCCCTGAGCTAGTACCCCCGCCACCTCCCCTCTGTTGCCTCGCCCCCCACTCACTCCCACATTATCACTGACCTTAGCACCTAACTAAACTGTAGAATGAAAGACTTTTCTTAGAACACGTTTATCTTTAAAATGATGTAAGGAGGATGATATTTAGTGTGTGTGTGTGTGTGTGTGTGTGTGTGTGTGAGTTAGAATGAATAACGAAAGAATTCGTGCTTCATCCCAAGTACTACCCACATCTGATCATCCGCAGTGATGGTAGACGCTTGTTAGAAAACATACTTCCCCTGCGTTACTCCTCTCCTTAGGGGCACTTGCTAGACCTGCACACTACAACCCCACTGAAAATCAAACAAGTTGAAGTGTGCGCGCCGGCCGAGTGGCCGAGCGGTTCTAGGCGCTTCAGTGTGGAACCGCGCGACCGCTACGGTCGCAGGTTCGAACCCTGCCTCGGGCATGGATGTGTGTGATGTCCTTATGTTAGTTAGGTTTAAGTAGTTCTAAGTTCTAGGAGACTGATGACCTCAGAAGTTAAGTCCCATAGTGCTCAGAGCCACTTGAACCATTTTGATTTGAAATGTGCGCACTACACTTACTGTTTGCAAATCAGTTGATTGCTGCACTCCTTACTTCTGAACTGGCAGAAAGATTTCAGGCTATTAATGCTTTTTGTTTGACCAGAGCCATTATAGTAATAATAATAATAATAATAACAATGTGTACAGCACTATAGTAACTCTTATTTAGCTACTGCTCTGTCGTGCTGTCAATTGATACATTTATGTGTCTGGAAGCGAGTGATGAAGCAGTTTCTGGACTGCTGCAGTTACTATCTACAATCTGGAGAAGACGTTTTCTTGAGATATGTAGCACACGTTACGCATATGTCTCAATTTTATCATCAGCGATGTACGGGACAAAGCGCAACATGTATGTGTAGTGGGTGTCCTATGTAAGGTACCTGCAACCAGCACCACGTTAATGCCGCTGACTGAGAAATACTAATTATTGATATCTTATATAACCACTACTAGAGTCTTACAAAAATGTGATTACAGTAATGATATTTTCTAAAAAAAAGTTTCGTGACTGAAACAAAATGTTTTAGCTTCCGTGGGGATCCACAGTCTCTAAATGTTTAATAAAAGAATACGTAGTAGGTTATATTGTGCTTTATTAAAATCGTGCTGCTAGCTGATTTCACCTGAGAGCCATTATTAGGCACATTTGCTATGTCATGTATTACATATCGTGTTCATTGTGTGATGAGCACGACATGTAATACATGACTTGGCAAATATGCTTGATAATGGCTCACTGCCAAAATTGACTAATAGCACTCGTTTTATAAATCACAATACAGCCTACAACGGACAATGTATTCTTTTTTGAAACAGAATCCAATCGTTTAGTTTTTACCCCTCCGAAAACTTCATTGTATCCCTCGTGGGGTAATTACCCCCAGGTTAGGAGCCACTGCCTTAGTCTAATCTAGTCCTCGCGATCCCCACACGAGCGATACGCAAAAAATATCGAATCAAAACACCTTTCAGCCATCTAAATTTCCAGCTGTTATTTCATTGAGCAACCAGGTTCGGCGATAGATTACGCCATCTTTAGTCCCCCTGACCGACGTTTAGGAAGATTCCCATTTGTGGCCCACTCAAAATCGGGGCCGGCATTCAACGACTGTTATCCGCAGTGATCGCTCCGATCACTGGCCCCTATTTTGAGTGTACCAGAGGTGAGATTCTTCCTACACGTTGGTCAGGGGGCCTGAAGATGGCGCAATGTATCTCGGAAACAACTGAAAATTTAGACGGTTCAACGTGTCTTCATTCGACATTCTGTACAAACATCTGTATAAAGATGGACATACAGAGACGATACGTAAAGGGTTGTGTACAGGATGTCTGTATGAAAGCTCCCTGACTTCCAAAAACAATAAAAGAAAAGACTTAGATGCATAGATACTTGCGATATGTGGCACATCATGTGAAGCATCTCAAAAATATTTCTGTAGACTTTATTTTCAAGTTATTCCTTTTGTTTCATTTCAAGTGATAAATAATTGCCAGAAATGACTAGACCTCAAAGAGAGGTATATGAAAATCACATTTCCTACGTGAATTTCAAAGGAAGCCCAGCAATCCTTAAGAAGATTAAGGCTTGATATGACTGAACTGAAAGTATACTGGAAGAAGATAAAAAGTGTTGAGAAGCAGCAGAAAGGAGACAAGCGAGGAATTTAGCATCCAAGCTGCTGCTCACGAAGTAGACGATATCGAATAATTCTGCTAACTTGAAAGCAAAATGCCCCATGGCGGCCGAAGAAAGGAGGACGTAAAACGTGGACTAGCACTGGAAAAAAGGGGATTCCTGGCTAAGAGATGTCTGCTGGGGTCAAAGGTGGGCTGTAATTTGAGGAAGAAATTTCTGAGTGTGAACGGTTGGAGCACAGCATTGAATGGCAGTGAACCATGGATAGTGTGAAAACCGGAACAGAAAAGAATAGAAGTATTTGAGATTTGATGTGTCAGAAAATAGTTGAAAATGAAGTGGAATGATAACAAATGACGACGTTCTCAGCATAACCGGCCAAGAAAGGAACAAATGGAAAACACCGACAAGATGAAAGGACAGAATGATAGGATATGTGTTAAGGTATCAGGGAATAACCCCTATGGTACTAGAGGGTCCTGTACAGGATAAGACAAGAGCCTGGAGTTCATCTACCAAGTAATTGAGGACGTATTTTTCAAACAAGTTACGGGAACTCAGGCAGGTAATATTTACAGCGACCGCCGATATTTCAGCGGGACTACACCCCTCCAGTCTCAAGGCACAAACTGCAACGGACAGGTGATGTACAAGCAAATTTAAAACCTCGGGTCTTCGAGTAATTCACGAAAGATAACTCACACACAGAAGACTAGCGTCATCAAAGATGACCAAAGTCAGAGGTATCGATAGTGAAAGACTACGAACTAGCAGGTGAGGTAACACAGACTCTGTCCCTCTGTTTTTTACAAGGGAGAGAGTCGGATTCCAAGCAGAGTTTAAACAAAAACCTCCATTCCTGTTTACAAAAAAATGGATCAAATAGCTCTAAGCACTATGGTTCAAACGGTTCAAATGGCTCTGAGCACTATGGGACTTAACATCTGAGGTCATCAGTCCCCTTGAACTTAGAACTACTAAAACCCAACTAACCTAAGGACATTACACACATCCCTGTCCGAGGCAGGATTCGACCGCAGCAGCAGCAGCGCTATTCTGGACTGAAGTGCCTAGAACCGATAGGCCACAGTGCCCGGCCCTGTTTACAGGGTTGCTTGCTAATTTAATCTCAACCGTTTCCTTAATAGCTAGACGTGCATGCAAGTATCTTGGTACTGTTATGTGACATAGGGTGACCAGTATTCAAACAATGTTCGGCAATAACAGATCTGCTTGGCTGCTGTAATCGCGTGTGCGGTTTAGGCTCAGTACATCGATCCTCCACGGCCCTGATTGTCCGACCAGTGTATGCCATGCCACAGCTGCACGGAATGCGGCATGCACCCGCCTTAGGCAAACCAAGATCATCATCAACAGAACCGAAAAGCACTCTAACTTTAGATGGAGGTCGGAAAACACATTTCACATCTAATTTCCGTAAAGTACGACCGAACTTGATGGAAGTGATTTCTGTGTAAGGCAAAAAGGCAGTAGACTTAGGCGTCGGCTCGGTATTATCATCAGTCACCCGATGCACATTTGGTCGATAGCGCAACGCACGTTCAGTCTGTCTTTCACTATAACCATTCTGACGAAATGTATCTTCAACATGGGCCAGCTCAGCTGGCAAAGTCTCATTGTCGGAAATGACATATGCTCTTCACGCTGAGCCGGATGGTGACAACTATCAGCCTGTAAACAGTGTGAATACGTTTCCGGTAAACTGCGTATTCCATCAGCCTTCCTCCTAACCAAAACGTCAAGAAAGGGAAGGCAACCATTCTCTTCCACCTCCATCATAAAACGAATGATCAGGTGGATCGAGTTCAGATGTTCTAAAAAGGCGTTTAAATTCTCTCTACCATGAGGCCTAACAACAAAAGTATCATCAACATATCTGAAGAAACAGGCGGGTTTCAAAGGCGCCTACTTCAGTGCACGTTCCTCAAAGTCTTCCATAAACAAACTTGCAGTCACAGGAGACAACGGGCTACCCGTCGCAACTCCATCTGCCTGCTCGTAATATTAGTCATTGAATAAAAAGTAAGCTATGTCAACACATGTCGAAAGAGATTAGTTAATGCAAGACCAAACCTAACCTCAATTAACCGCAGCGAATCAGACAGAGCAACACGAGTGAAGAGAGGGACCACTTCAAAACTTACTAAAATATCAGATCATTCAACCGCATTCCCTCCAAGTGACGTAAGAAACGAGCTGTGTTCCTGATATGATGTTCACACCGACCAACTTGTGGGCTTAACAGAGAAGTAAGGTGCTTGGCTACACGATATGTTGGAGCGCCGATATTTCTCATTGTAGGACAAAAAATGCAATGTTTATTATGTGACTCAGCGTATCGCAGGATCGATGCTGAGCCCACGAAAAGTGTTGAGAGAAAGACCAACACCCTTCTGAAAAAAAGTGGTTTGTCGCAGAACACTATCAAGAATCTTAACACCCATACTGCTGTTCCCTCTAGGTTATATGACCTTCCGAAGGTACCTTTCCGTCCTGTATAGTTCAGTGTGTGTGTTATCCTTCCTGAATTACTCCTAGAACCGAGGTTTTAAATTTGTCTGTACGTCGCCTGTCCTTTGCAGTTTGTGCCTTGAAAATGGCGGGATGTATCCCCGCCGAAATATCGGCGGTCGCTGTAAATATTACCTGGCTGAATTTCCGTAAGTTGTATGAAAATTCTATACGCCAGGAGAAATTCAGGTCTCAAAATGAGAAAGTAAACAGTCCGTTTCCGGCAGAAATCACTTATATGATGAATTGTAGAAAGAGTCCAGAGAGACCTTCCAAAGAAGCACATCGAAGTCAGTTCACCGAGCGTCACGAGAGCAAAACATCCCTCACTCAGCTGTTTACATGGCGCTACATAAAGGAATTAACTTGCACGCTAATGAAGTTCAAATAGTGCAAACATTAAAGCCAAGCGACTTGCAAATCCGCCAAAAATTTGCTGTTGGGATGCTGAAATAAATCGGACAGAAACCCAAGTATCTAGGAAATGTTCACCCTGACGATGCAACCTTCCACAGCTGTGCGAAGGTTAACCAGCACAACATTCGCATCCGGGGTTCTAAAAACCCTCAAAGTGTTTAGGGAACAAGTCGGAGAGAGCGGATAGGTGAATGCATGATGGCTACTGATGAAAGACGGCATAATTTCACCATTTTCTTCATCGAACAAACAGTACCAGAACCGTTTATGTAGACATACATGAGGAAACTGCTGTGTCTCAGATTCTTTCCGCTCAGCCATTCCGTCTTCAGGAAGATGGAGCGCCACTAACTCGATTACGTGTCAGTGACTCTCTGGAACGAACATTTCCAAAGTGGCAGATAAGATATAATACACCATCAGTGGGCACCATGACCTCTAGATGTAACTGTGTTGCTGTCCGCAGAGCAACACAAACAGAAGAAACGGTAATCGCTGCAAGCCGCATCGACGAATGAGCGACACCTGTGTAGGCGCGCCCACAAACTTTTCCTTACGACACTCCAACGGCTCCTCTACTTCCGTCCGAGCACAAGACCGCTCTGCCCCTTGTCCTCGATTATCTACTAAAACGAAAGCATCGTCTTAGGCCATGTGTGTGACCAATGTCTTAGGCAGAACTATAAGTGAAGCTATGTCTACTGTACTTCAAATGAAGAGACTTGTAATTTGTCTGTATCAAATATTACTTTACGCTTCAGAGCCAGCCGTATATACTCGTAATGAAGTGAATTAATATTTTGTGTGTTATAATATCTACTCAGTCTCCTCCAGAGCAAACCAAAGCACCCACCATTGTACCGTCGACTGTGTTTTCGTCTGGTACGACAATATCCCTTCTGGGATTCTTCCAATGAGGTTATGTGAAAGGCATCATGTATGCATTGCCTGTGCGCTACCTCGGCTATCTCCGCAGAAGAACTGTAGATGCTGTAGTCTCCATCACCCCCAGACATGATTCTACGCTTATGATACAAGGAGCCATGCAGAAGCATATTAATTTTTTGTACAAAACTTTCTGACTTGTTTTACATGATGCCACTAACCGCAAGTATCTACGTCTCACAGTTTTTCTAATTGAACTTGGACATCATAGAGGTTCCATGTCGACATCCTGCATATCACTGAAAGCTTCAGTTAGAGCTAGTTCTTGAAACTTTGTAAGTGGGCTGTCTCGGGATAGTTTGTGTCTGCATGTCACAGCACAGTTTTTACAGCATCTCTGTGACTCTCTCCCACGGGTCAAACAAACTTGTGACTATTTGTGCTGTACTTTTTTGTACAGTACGTTCAATATCACTTGTCACTCTTGTTCCGTACGGGTCCCACGCACTTGAGCAATATTCTAGAATGGATCGTACAAGTGTTTCGTAAGCAGTCGTCTTTGCAACCTCATTGTCTTTCTCTAGTGTTCTATCACTGAACTTAAGTCTGACAACTGCTCTACCTAATACTAGGGCTATGTGATCGTTCCTCCTTTGTATGGGTTGACCGATTCCAGTTGTGACTCGTTGATGTTGTAGTTTTAGAATACTACATTTCTTTTAGTTTTGTGAAGTGCACAATTTGATATTTCAGATCTTTTAACGCAAGTTGCCACCACTTTTGGCATCTTCAGGTCTTATCAAGATCCAACTGAATTTTGTATGAATGCATGGTTTCGCGGCGATATGAATTAATAATTAAAATCCCACGAGCTTTCGACCGAGCTCTCCTCGGTCAGCCGGCCGGTGTGGCCGTGCGGTTGTAAGTGCGTCAGTTTGGAACCGCGTGACCTCTACGGTCGCAGGTTCCAATCCTGCCTCGGGCATGGATGTGTGTGATGTCCTTAGGTTAGTTAGGTTTAAGTAGTTCTAAGTTCTAGGGGATTGATGACCTCAGACGTTAAGTCCCATAGTGCTCAGAGCCATTTGAACCATTTTTTTCTCCTCGGTCAAGTAGTAAGAATGACTGCTGTGTCGCCGTGGCTGCGTCGTTATGACTTGTGTTTTTGCCTTTCTGTGGTACAGCGTCGGGAAAGATTAGCCGGCTCCTGAAGAGATATGTTTCATTGGTGTTCAGGCCCCCAGCAAAAATTCGACAGCTCACGAGGACTGTGAAGGACGTCCTAGGTCTTAGAACGCCTGGAGTGTGCAAGATACCATGTCAGTGCGGCTGTTACTACGTCGGCTGAACAGTTCGCATTGTGGAGCAACGCCGGACGGAACACGAGAGGTGCTTACGCCTACGATATCCAGAAAAATCAGCCGTGGCAGAACACGCCTTAGAAAATGGACACCGAATTCTATTCGATGAAACACCTGTCGTTATGAGGGCGAAGGGATTTTGGGATAGCGTCATAAAAGAAGCTGTTGTTGTTGCGGTCTTCAGTCCTGAGACTGGTTTGATGCAGCTCTCCATGCTACTCTATCCTGTGCAAGCTTCTTCATCTCCCAGTACCTACTGCAACCTACATCCTTCTGAATCTGCTTAGTGTATTCATCTCTTGGTCTCCCTCTACGATTTTTACCCTCCACGCTGCCCTCCAATACTAAATTGGTGATCCCTCGATGCCTCAGAACATGTCTTACTAACCGATCCCTTCTTCTAGTCAAGTTGTGCCACAAGCTCCTTTTCTCCGCAATTCTATTCAATACCTCCTCATTAGTTAAATGATCTACCCATCTAATCTTCAGCTATTGAAATAAAAACCTCTGAAAACGCCATCAACAAGGATGGCGGTTTGCAGCTCAGCACAGCCTGGTACCCGGCCATCACGAGGTTGAAACGGGCGCGACGGACGCGGGATGAAAAGATTGCCATATATGGCGAGGAAGAGAGCACTAGTGACGTCACAACCAGCAGTGCGGCTATATAAGGACGCGGCCACGGCGACACAGCAGTCATTCTTGCCACATGGCAATGACTGAGGAGAGCTCGGTCGAAAGCTCGCGGGATGTTAACCACCTGACGCGGGTGGAAGCCCGAGAAAATTTTACCAACTGAATTTTGTTGCAGCTTTTTGTCAGACAGTAATTCGTTATAGCTAACCGCATCATCTGCGGAAAGGACACTGTTAATATCGTCTTCATGCTCATTAATATACACTCCTGGAAATGGAAAAAAGAACACATTGACACCGGCGTGTCAGACCCACCATACTTGCTCCGGACACTGCGAGAGGGCTGTACAAGCAATGATCACACGCACGGCACAGCGGACACACCAGGAACCGCGGTGTTGTCCGTCGAATGGCGCTAGCTGCGCAGCATTTGTGCATCGCCGCCGTCAGTGTCAGCCAGTTTGCCGTGGCATACGGAGCTCCATCGCAGTCTTTAACACTGGTAGCATGCCGCGACAGCGTGGACCTGAACCGTATGTGCAGTTGACGGACTTTGAGCGAGGGCGTATAGTGGGCATGCGGGAGGCCGGGTGGACGTACCGCCGAATTGCTCAACACGTGGGGCGTGAGGTCTCCACAGTACATCGATGTTGTCGCCAGTGGTCGGCGGAAGGTGCACGTGCCCGTCGACCTGGGACCGGACCGAAGCGACGCACGGATGCACGCCAAGACCGTAGGATCCTACGCAGTGCCGTAGGGGACCGCACCGCCACTTCCCAGCAAATTAGGGACACTGTTGCTCCTGGGGTATCGGCGAGGACCATTCGCAATCGTCTCCATGAAGCTGGGCTACGGTCCCGCACACCGTTAGGCCGTCTTCCGCTCACGCCCCAACATCGTGCAGCCCGCCTCCAGTGGTGTCGCGACAGGCGTGAATGGAGGGACGAATGGAGACGTGTCGTCTTCAGCGATGAGAGTCGCTTCTGCCTTGGTGCCAATGATGGTCGTACGCGTGTTTGGCGCCGTGCAGGTGAGCGCCACAATCAGGACTGCATACGACCGAGGCACACAGGGCCAACACCCGGCATCATGGTGTGGGGAGCGATCTCCTACACTGGCCGTACACCACTGGTGATCGTCGAGGGGACACTGAATAGTGCACGGTACATCCAAACCGTCATCGAACCAATCGTTCTACCATTCCCAGACCGGCAAGGGAACTTGCTGTTCCAACAGGACAATGCACGTCCGCATGTATCCCGTGCCACCCAACGTGCTCTAGAAGGTGTAAGTCAACTACCCTGGCCAGCAAGATCTCCGGATCTGTCCCCCATTGAGCATGTTTGGGACTGGATGAAGCGTCGTCTCACGCGGTCTGCACGTCCAGCACGAACGCTGGTCCAACTGAGGCGCCAGGTGGAAATGGCATGGCAAGCCGTTCCACAGGACTACATCCAGCGTCTCTACGATCGTCTCCATGGGAGAATAGCAGCCTGCATTGCTGCGAAAGGTGGATATACACTGTAGTAGTGCCGACATTGTGCATGTTCTGTTGCCTGTGTCTATGTGCCTGTGGTTCTGTCAGTGTGATCATGTGATGTATCTGACCCCAGGAATGTGTCAATAAAGTTTCCCCTTCCTGGGACAATGAATTCACGGTGTTCATATTTCAATTTCCAGGAGTGTATATACAACACAAATGGTGCCAACTCACATTTTAAGCTACTTCTGCATCTATCGATGACTCTACTTTCAAGATAACATAGGAAACATGTTGCGTCCTATCTACCACGAAATTCTCAATCCATCCACAACTTCAGTTGACATCCGAAATCAGATACTGGATTGTAAGGCGTACCCAGGAGCAGATATAGACTCATATCACAATATAGTAGTGATGAAGAGTAGGCTGAAGTTCAAGACATTAGTCAGGAAGAATCAATACGCAAAAAAGTGGGATGCGGAAGTGCTAAGGAATGACGAGATACGTTTGAAGTTCTCTAACGCTATAGATACAGCAATAAGGAATAGCGCAGTAGGCAGTACAGTTGAAGAGGAATGGACATCTCTAAAAAGGGCCATCACAGAAGTTGGGAAGGAAAACATAGGTGCAAAGAAGGTAGCTGCGAAGAAACCATGGGTAACAGAAGAAATACTTCAGTTGATTGATGAAAGGAGGAAGTACAAACATGTTCCGGGAAAATCAGGAATTCAGAAATACAAGGCGCTGAGGAATGAAATAAATAGGAAGTGCAGGGAAGCTAAGACGAAATGGCTGCAGGAAAAATGTGAAGACATCGAAAAAGATACGATTGTCGGAAGGACAGACTCAGCATACAGGAAAGTCAAAACAACCTTCGGTGCCATTAAAAGCAACGGTGGTAACATTAAGAGTGCAACGGGAATTCCACTGTTAAATGCAGAGGAGAGAGCAGATAGGTGAAGAGAATACACTGAAAGCCTCTATGAGGTTGAAGATTTGTCTGATGTGATAGAAGAAGAAACAGGAGTCGATTTAGAAGAGATAGGGGATCCAGTATTAGAATCGGAATTTAAAAGAGATTTGGAGGACTTACGGTCAAATAAGGCAGAAGGGATAGATAACATTCCATCAGAATTTCTAAAATCATTGGGGGAAGTGGCAACAAAACGACTACTCACGTTGGTGTGTAGAATATATGAGTCTGGCGGTATACCATCTGACTTTCGGAAAAGCATCATCCACACAATTCCGAAGACGGCAAGAGCTGACAAGTGCGAGAATTATCGCACAATCAGCTTAACAGCTCATGCATCGAAGCTGCTTACAATAATAATATACAGAAGAATGGAAAAGAAAATTGAGAATGCGCTAGGTGACGATCAGTTTTGCTTTAGGAAAAGTAAAGGGACGAGAGACGCAATTCTGACATTACGGCTAATAATGGAAGCAAGGCTAAAGAAAAATCAAGACACTTTCATAGGATTTGTCGACCTGGAAAAAGCGTTCGACAATATAAAATGGTGCAAGCTGTTCGAGATTCTGAAAAAAGAGGGGTAAGCTATAGGGAGAGACGGGTCATATACAATATGTACAACAACCAAGAGGGAATAATAAGAGTGGACGATCAAGAACGAAGTGCTTGTATTAAGAAGGGTGTAAGACAAGGCTGTAGCCTTTCGCCCCTACTCTTCAATCTGTACATCGAGGAAGCAATGATGGAAATAAAAGAAAGGTTCAGGAGTGGAATTAAAATACAAGGTGAAAAGATATCAATGATGCGATTTGCTGATGACATTGCTATCCTGAGTGAAAGTGAAGAAGAATTAAATGATCTGCTGAACGGAATGAACAGTCTAATGAGTACACAGTATGGTTTGAGAGTAAATTGGAGAAAGACGAAGGTAATGAGAAGTAGTAGAAACGAGAACAGCGAGAAACTTAACATCAGGATTGATGGTCACGAAGTCAATGAAGTTAAGGATTTCTGCTACCTAGGCAGTAAAATAACCAATGACGGACGGAGCAAGGAGGACATCAAAAGCAGACTCGCTATGGCAAAAAAGGCATTTCTGGCCAAGAGAAGTCTACTAATATCAAATACCGGCCTTAATTTGAGGAAGAAATTTCTGAGGATGTACGTCTGGAGTACAGCATTGTATGGTAGTGAAACATGGACTGTGGGAAAACCGGAACAGAAGAGAATCGAAGCATTTGAGATGTGGTGCTATAGACGAATGTTGAAAATTAGGTGGACTGATAAGTAAGGAATGAGGAGGTTCTACGCAGAATCGGAGAGGAAAGGAATATGTGGAAAACACTGATAAGGAGAAGGGACAGGATGATAGGACATCTGCTAAGACATGAGGGAATGACTTCCATGGTACTAGAGGGAGCTGAAGAGGGCAAAAACTGTAGAGGAAGACAGAGATTGGAATACGTCAAGCAAATAATTGAGGACGTAGGTTGCAAGTGCTACTCTGAGATGAAGAGGTTGTAAGTAGGCTGTTTAGGTTCTTACATTCGTAACGCCACCGCCACGTAGCGCTCTGTATGAAAATCACTGGCTGTGCTGTGTGCAGTTTGTGGCTAGTTTGCATTGTTGTCTGCCATTGTAGTGTTGGGCAGCGGCAGCTGGATGTGAACAGCGCGTAGCGTTGCGCAGTTGGAGGTGAGCCGCCAGCAGTGGTGGATGTGGGGTGAGAAATGGCGGAGACTTGAAATTTGTAAGACTGGATGTCATATATATTATGATTATTAAGGTAAATACATTGTTTGTTCTCTATTAAAATCTTTCATTTGCTAACTATGCCCATCAGTATAGTGCCTTCAGTAGTTTGAATCTTTTATTTAGCTGGCAGTAGTGGCGCTCGCTGTATTGCAGTAGTTCGAGTAACGAAGATTTTTGGTGAGGTAAGTGATTTGTGAAAGGTACAGGTTAATGTTAGTCAGGGCCATTCCTTTGTAGGGATTTTTGAAAGTCGGATTGCGTTGCGATAAAAATATTGTATGTCAGTTTAAGCACAGTCTTGTATAATTTTTCTAAGGGGACGTTTCATATGTGACCCTTAGCCGAGGATACCTCACTGGAATCTTCTGATTTTTTCTTGTAGTTTGTGTAATTAGTGTAGATGTTGTTTATTGCTATTGCGTAATTGTAGAGAGAATCTACTTTGTAGTTGCAGTCTTTCATTGTTGTACAGTAAAACAGTTGCGGCATGCATGTAGATTTGCACCAAGTATTTCGCAGCTGCGCTTGCAATTAACTAGATATTATTTTCAGTGCTATGTTAACGTGTTCCCCTATTTTTGCTCTTCAAATTGTTTTTTTCTGTGTTGTCGTGTGAAATATTGTGACAATAATGGCGTGTGAAAAACGTAACACTAGGCTCCAAAGTAAACTGAGAAATGACAGTGAAGACGAAAGCAGTGTGTTAACGCCACCATGTAATGAATTAACTAATATTCAAAGTAGTAATTTGGTAACTGTGCATAGGGAAAGGGAGCGGGCGTCAAATAATGGTGTAGACAGTGAAACAGGTAGTAAACAGGGAAGCATTATCGATCGATCGGTCGGCAACAGCTCGCCTCAGGAATCGGGAATGACAGAACACAATATTGCAAATACTGTAGACTCAGGTTTTGGGTTCTCACCGTTTTCTCAAATGAGTCAGGACACACTTTCCGCTTGTCAAAATGTGAATGTTGCCGGTGCAAATTCACTGCCGAAAAGCACTGAGGAACATGTTTCAGAAATCAGTGCATTGTTATTACAATTAATGCAACAAATGGGACAAAAGCTTCAAAAGTTAGACACAATGGAACAAAATCAGAGACAAACACCGCAACAGTTAGACACAATGGAACAAAATCTTCAAAAGTTAGAGACAATGGAACAAAATCAGAGACAAACACAGCAACAGTTAGACACAATGGAACAAAATCTTCAAAAGTTAGACACAATGGAACAAAAGCTTCAAAAGTTAGACTCAGTGGAACATAAGCTTGAACAAACACGTGAAGTTTTAACTACTGAGTTACATAACATTGAATCGAAACGTCAAAAAGTCTGTAATGATGTAAAAACACAAATTTGTGAGCATTTTCAACCTAATTTTTCGCGGCATGAAAATGCATTACAGAATCACGAAGCAGCCATAAAAGAACTCCAAACTATTGTTCATGAAAATCACGACACCTTGCAAGCTAAAACTGACTCAGTTGCATCTGCCGATTTGGTTACGCAACTTGCAAACACTCAAGAAAACTTAAAGGACACAGTAGATACGATTTCAACACAAATGGACACTCTGAAACTTGGTTCAGAAAAACACACTGAGGAAATAAGTACACTATCAGAGAAAGTAGCCGAACTTTCGGATCAGTTCACTAACTTATCTGCAAAGGTAGATGATGATCTGAATGACACAAGACCTGTAGCCATCACTGACACAGAAGAGTGCGAACAAATTAGGAAATTCAAACAAAATCAGAATCAAATTAATACGCAACACCAAAGAGAAATCCGGGAAGTACAAGATCAGCTGACACAGGTAATACAAGAATTACGTATTTCAGAGGCCACTCGCGCTCCAATACGGTAAGAGGGACATAGAAATACGGAACAGCCACAAAATAATAACTCAGGGCACTTCGGAAATTATGAAAGAAGTTGGCAAGGTACACCGAATTTTGAGATGGAACCGCCAACACGACGTAACGATTACCAATATGCTACTCGCTGACCCGATGATTTTGACTTTAAGCTGTTCATTACTACACGTAAATTCAAAACGTTTAAGAATTCTGCCAACGACATTCATCCACAAGCGTGGCTCCATCAATTCTCTCATTGTTTTCCTCCCAACTGGTCATTGGAGCACAGGTTAGAATTTATGTGTGGCTACTTGGAGAATGAACCAGCTGTAAGAATGCGATCGGTCATTCACGATTGTCACAGTGAAGGAGAATTTTACCATGCATTCCTCTCAGCATATTGGTCTCAAGCTACACAAGACCGAGTAAAACATAGCATCATGATGATGAAACGCTTTGAACAATCTGAATTTTCCAGTTTTGTCACATATTTTGAAGACATGTTGATAAGGATCAAAATCTTTCAAACCCATACAGGCCTTCAGAACTCATCCACATTTGCTTAATCAAATTGCCTGCACATTTACGACATATTATTTTTTCAGGACGTTGCAAAGACGACATTGAAGCTTTTCAGGGACTGTTACAAGAACTGGAAATTGACACTGACAATCGTGGAAATCGCGGAACGCGAAAACAGGAAAACAATCACTACAGGTCACATCCGTCACAATTCCGTAACGACAGAAACGATAACTGGCCACGACAAGCCTATTCTTACAACGTAAATCGTGACTAAAACAGACACCATCCATATGACAACCGATGGCAGAGTAATAGTTATAGAGAAAGATCGCTTTTCCATTGTAATGAATGTGACAGAGACAACCATAGAAACAGACAATATGGTAACAAAAACAATTATTATCAAGGGAGACAGAATAACTTCAGACACAACAGTTCAGTGCGCAGTTACGATTCCGGGAGAAATTCTCCACCACATAAGCGACAAACAAGAAACTATGTAAACTACCGACAAAACGACAGATCTGAATTCCATCAGAACTGGCGAGCTTCAAACAGGGCAGGGCCTTCTCGGCAAGGCGAATTTGTAGAAGTTAGGTCTCCTAATCCCAGTAACGACGCGCACCAACAAAGGAACAGCCAATGACTCGCACCGCAGGCTGCCGCGTGCGCCGGATGGCTCAGAGGAAAATAACATAGACGCTAACCTTGAGAAAAATTCCAAGATTCCTTACCGACGTATACCACATGATAATTGCGTTAAAGTTGAAATTCTGCATACTAGGAAGAGCAAAGGGTTACACCCCATTTCACATGTAAAACCATTTATTGAAAGATAATCTGCTTTTTAACTTCGTCTTTGTCATAAAACGTTTCACTTCACGTTACTAGTATGCTTTAGAAACTGTTATCATGCAACAATGTTTGAAGTTAAATATCCAACCTAGAACCTAGGGAACATTTTTAAACAGATATTGCGAATGTATTGTTATAGTGAACAGACGACACAGTGGTTAGTTTATGTGACAGCTACACGATTTTATCACGACGCTACTAATGAGTGACAATTTACAATGTTGGTTTTGAAGTGTTTCTGTTTTATATCTGCACAGTTTTTCTGAATTATTCTGGAAAGTAAAACATGTTTTAGTAGTAACTTTTGTGGTATAGCTACAATGAGACAGCCTTTTCCGTAGCACAACAATATGTTACAGCACAGTAATTTCTTCATCACAACAATAAGCATAATAACTAAGATATCTATACGCAAAGCATTTCACTTTTGTTTATCATGAGGTAAGTACATTGACTTCTGCAGAAATTAGCTTTCGGAGGACAATAACTATGACACTTCCACAGAGATTATCTTACAGCAAAACACACATTTAGCGCTACAGGACACGTATTTGAGTGATTAATTTTGTACTTAAATCATTTATTTTTAAAGATATTTGAAGTACAATGATACAAAGGTTTTCCGTAATACATTTCATTCCATTCTTGTAATCTGTAACACCTGAGGGTATAATTACATTAATCCTCAGGGGGGTACACGCTTACTTTGTGTACCATGTGTTTGGCAAGCACAAGGAGCCCTAGCTAACATGGTATTTGCTTATACAACTTAACACATCGGTACCATATTCCTCTAACACATAAATTACTCAGCTATCTGATCATTTAACAGAGAAACAAACATTTTTTATTTACTACGTGAGTGACAGATGTTTACGCAATTACACAGTTGGATAACTTCCCACTTATGAAATTGTATTTTATCTGTACTTTGTGAACTGTTCATATTTTTTCGGACCCATTGTGATATTATGTGAGCTTTGAATGATATATTTGGTATGGGATTACGAGTTTTAAAGTACGTTTGCTGCAGATGGCACTTTTGACATGAGCAGAGAATTTTTTTAGGTTTTGAAATTATTGGAGGAACCTACGACGATTTTGAGAGTTGACTGGGGTGTTATGATGTCATTATTACGATGACTATGTGTATTATGCTGTTGCGGTATGTTTATGATCAATAAGCTGATGCTATATGAGGAGTTTGATTATGCTATGTATTTATTATGATGAAATATTGAAGTGTCGTCGCAAGATTGACGTGTCGACGAATGTGTAATAATGTAATATGTAATAATAATGTAATGTGTAATAAGGTAAGGAGTAATGAATAGTGGTTAGGGACTCTGACTTGTGAAAAAGGATGTTGGAAACCAAGAATCGTACTTTAAGAGTTATGAAATGTGTGTATATGCGTAATGTATCACAATGCCGGCAGAAAAGTTTTTGGACGCTGTTATATTTATAGGATTTTGTTTCTACACATTCGTAATGCAAATTCTCGACTTCTGAAATTTTTTTATATGAGACTGTCACTGTAGCGCAAACTGCTGTCGTAAATATTTCGGTAAGGAAGCGAAGTGACCCAGGTGGCGCCCAGGTGTGCCAGTCGCCTGGAGAAAAAGCTATTAGCGTGTGCCTTTCTGAGGCACAAGTGGAGAAAAAAAAGGAGGCCATTGCTCTCGCTATTGACATTCCTTTGTAGAAAGCATCACAAATACGACACGCTCATTACTTGGAAAGATACTTACATTTGCACACCTGAATATGACAAGCGTCTTCCTACGAGAGTTGAGAGAATTTCTAATAACTTATGAAATGTCACATGACTATTGAATGATATTTTTATGCCTTGGTTTGCGTAATTGCTTATTTCATTTGATATCTGGTTTCCAGCTATGTTGCAGTATTGGTTTTATAAAATTAAATTAAATGCATTTGCTAATGTGAACACTTTCTGTCAACAGATCTATTAAATAATTATTTTATGACCCATATTCTTCGAAAAAGGAGCTCTTGGAATGGAAAGAACAATAAGAAGGGACTAATAACAGTAACTGCATATATAATTTTCTTTTCAAGTACTTGGTAATTTATTTTGTAGAAATAGTTGTGGTGCACCACTTAAATTACATAGACATTAAGATGTGATTATACATTTCCTTTACCTGCATTGTTGTCTTTAGCGTACTATTTTTTCTGATTGAGCTTTGTCATGCTTACGTATAAGTTATAGCATTTACTGCTGCTGTTTGCCAGGCATAGTGCTACTAAATTTCACTTTGTATTACTATGTTAAGCCAGTTTTACTTCTGATTTATTTTTATTGTTTGCTGCACATTGCCTTATATTAGTTGTAATATTGCAATTGCTTTGCTAATTTCTATAATGACGCTTGCTTCGCAAATCTGCATTTTTTTGTCATTGCTGTTTGCGTTAATTGTTTCGTGCTGCTGCATTGCCTCATCCCTTAGTTTAGCATCTGAGCTCAGTAGATTTAAGTTAGCTTAAGAGGGGTAGACTATATAAGAAACTGACTATGGAGAATAGGTAAAGAATGCATTTCGAAGTTATATGAAAAAGATTTGGTCCAAAATGAGTATTGTACAATCAGAAATAATTATTCTGAAAGAAATATGAATAGATCACGGGAAGGAGGTATAGATAGGACTTTTTGGGAATAATGATGAATGAAGGGAGATCTCCAAGAAGCAAAGAAAGTTTTGTTTGCAAAATACTGCAATAAAACAAAACCTGTCTTTTCCTTGTGTTATCCCACTATGTGTTTATGTACCCTTGTTTATTTCTCTTTTTCCTGTCTTTATGTGTTTAGCTGATGAGAGCTATGTTGTAGAATTTTTCTGATAATATGTTATATTCTTTGTAAAGATATTTAGACATTATTTATTCTGTTTTGTTTTAATGCTCATGTGTAAAGTTGATGTTTCAAAAGTTATTCTGATCTTTTATGTATTTACTTATGTCATAATTCCTGTAACACTGATATATATGTTAGTTCGATTCTTTTGTAAAGCCTGTACCACAAATGTTATCTGTATTGTTATGTTCTTTATTGATGTATTTTGTACCTTTGTAATTGTATTCTTATGTTATAAAATTGTAATTGACACCAGTTCATCATATTATTAACTTGTAAGTTCCATTTCACTGCACATGTTTCTGTTGGTCATAGTATATGGACAATATGTGAGAAGTAGGGACTGATAGTGTTTGCACGTGTGTTAATGATTCAGCAAGGGACTGGATAACAGCAATGCTGGTTCTAAGGACAATTCCAAAAAGTTTGTGAGTGCACAAGTGTTGGTTTATGGACTTGCTATATTGTCCGCAAGACTCTTCAATGGTGATTGTGCACCTGCACAGTCACAACAGATGGCTGCTGGCCATCTCTACAAGGACAACAGTGGGTCTGCATCTTTGATGACCCAACAATACCATTATTTCTACAAGGACTACAGTGGGTCTAAACCTCTGCTCACTCACCAGTACCATTATTTCTACAAGGACTGCAGTGGGTCTGCACCTCTGGTGGCCCACCAATACCGTAATCTCTACCAGGACTACAGTGGGTCTACTCTGTGACGACCTACCTACCAATATTCATCAACTTCGACTGACTCTGCAGTGGGTTTGCTCTGTGGTGGCCCATTACCTGTCTGCATGTCAAGAGTCAGCACTGTCTTTCCGTTGGAAGGACAACACTACTTCTTCAAGACTGCATGGAAATCCACTACTTCTGTGTGCAATTTCTTTTACTGATGAGACTTTGTGAAAAAAACTGTAATTACTATTATGATGAATGATCAGGACTATCGTTATGGACTGTGAGAAAATTTTAGCTTTTGACCAACATTGTATCAATAAGTGTGTGCATTTGATTTCTTTGTTATTGTAATTACGATTATGAAAAATTTTAACAAATATATATTGCCCAGTGCCCAAAACAATTCGTAAAATTTTTTTGTGGGGAGCATGGGGGCTATGTAAGTAGGCTGTTTAGGTTCTTACATTCGTAACGCCACCGCCACGTAGCGCTCTGTATGAAAATCACTGGCTGTGCTGTGTGCAGTCTGTGGCTAGTTTGCATTATTGTCAGCCATTGTAGTGTTGGGCAGCGGCAGCTGGATGTGAACAGCGCGTAGCATTGCGCAGTTGGAGGTGAGCCGCCAGCAGTGGTGGATGTGGGGAGAGAAATGGCGGAGACTTGAAATTTGTAAGACTGGATGGCAAATATATTATGATTATTAAGGTAAATACATTGTTTGTTCTCTATTAAAATCTTTCATTTGCTAACTATGCCCATCAGTAGTTAGTGCCTTCAGTAGTTTGAATCTTTTATTTAGCTGGCAGTAGTGGCGCTCGCTGTATTGCAGTAGTTCGAGAAACGAAGATTTTTGGTGAGGTAAGTGATTTGTGAAAGGTACAGGTTAATGTTAGTCAGGGCCATTCCTTTGTAGGGATTTCTGAAAGTCAGATTGCGTTGCGCCAAAAAATATTGTGTGTCAGTTTAAGCACAGTCGTATATAATTTTTCAAAGGGGACGTGTCAAGGTTAGCACAGGAAAGGAATTCGTGGCGGGCTGCATCAAACCAGTCAGTAGACTGATGACCAAAAAAACATCCGGTACGATCGTACTTTCGATAATGAGCGTAGATGTGGTACTGAATCACATTCTCTTTTTTTTTATTTATTTATTGATCGGAGTGGCGCAGTGTTTAGCACACACGACTCGCATCTAGGTGGACGACGGTTCAAATCCGCGTCAGTCAATCCAGATGTAGGTTTTCCGTTATTCCCCTAAATTTCTCCAGCCAAATGCCGGGATGATTCCATTAAAAGGGCATCACTGATTTCATTCTCCATCCTTGAAATATTCCGAACTCTTGCTCCGTCACTAATGACATCGATCAGGCTTTAAACCAGACTCCCTCCTATCACAATCTTTTCGTAAGTCATGAAATAAAGGTCTTTCCGACTGCCTTTATTCATGCTTATAAGGAAGTGATGTGATGCACAATTACATGAATAAGCTGTATTCGGTACACAGGTGGACATGTAACCTGCACAATATATTGAATGGTTTATATTAAAATGATAAATGTCGTATAAACCTAAGGCTCACTTTAGTTACCAGGGCTCAAGAAGTCAGAACGAAACTTATGAGCTTCGAAAGTACTAGACGTTGTAACAGCGAGATTATTGTCAGTACATTACATATCCATGTGAGAACATGGGCACCAACCATCTGCACGAACAGTTCGACGACGTTTGCAGCAGCATGGACTATCAGCTCGGAGACCATGGCTGCGGTTACCCTTGACGCTGCATCACAGACATGAGCGCTTGCGATGGTGTACTCAACGACGAACCTGGGTGCACGAATGGCTAAACGTCATTTTTTCGGATTAATCCAGGTTCTGCTCACAGCATCAAGATGGTCGCATCCGTGTTGGCGACATCGTGGTGAACGCACATTGGAAGCATGTATTCGTCATCGTCATACTGGCCTATCTTCCGCCATGATGGTACGGGGTGCCATTGGTTACACGTCTCGGTCACCTCTTGTTCGCATTGACGGTACTTTGAACAGTGGACGTTGCATTTCAAAAGTTTTACGACCCATGGCTGTACCCTTCATTCGAGCCCTACGAAACCCTACATTTCAGCAGGATAATGCACGACCGCATGTTGCAGATCCTGTACGGGCCTTTCTGGATACAGAAAATGTTCGACTCCTGCCCTGGACAGCACATTCTCCAGATCTCTGACCAATTGAAAACGTCTGGCCAATGGTGGCCCAGCAATTGGCTCGTCACAATACGCCAGTCACTACTCTTGATGAACTATGGTATCGTGATGAAGCTGCATGGGCAGCTGTACCTGTACACGCCATCCAAGCTCTGTTTAACTCAATGCCCAGGCGTATCAAGGCCGTTATTACGCCCAGAGATGGTTGTTCTGGATACTGATTTCTCAGGATCTATGCACCCAGATTGCGTGAAAATGTAATCACATGTCAGTCCTAGTATAATATATTTGTCCAATGAATAGACGTTTGTCATCTGCATTTCTTCTTGGTATGTTCCAAGTTACAAACAACGTGATCGTGTACATAGGAACAAATATTCTATTGAAATTTAAAAGCGTTGCAGTCGAGAAATATTTGCCAATACTCTATCTAATAGTCTCCCTGTTACATTATTGATTTACTTTACACCAAAAATCTTTAAATGAAATTACATTAAGTAAAAGTATTAGCTAAAACCATATCCGAGTTAAATACATTGTGGAACAGAAACTATTGAAACGAACACAAATTTCAGTTTTCAAAGTAGATACAATTGTTAAGACATTAAAAGTTCATTCACTAATATCACATGTACAATCTTAAAAGCAGTTTTCCATTTCCAAGTACAAGATGTTGCACAACCGACAAAGTACGGTTAACTGTAAACACCTTATACATTGATCAGCCAGAACATTTTGACCACCTACCAAATAGCAGGTATGTCCTTTGGCACAGATAGCAGTGGCGACGTGACGGGTCGAGGAATCAATGAGGCTCTTGTAGGTCGCTGGAGGGAGTTGAGATCACATCTGCATACACAAGTCACACAACCTCCGTAAATTCCGGGGAGGGCGGCGATGAACTCTGACGCCACGCTCAATCACGTCCCAGATGTGTTAGATCGGGTACAGACCTGGCGAACTGGGGATCAGAACTTCATGGGGAACACGGAACTGTGTTCCTCGAACCTCTGCATCATCTCCTGGCCTTGTGACGTCGCACATTATCTTGTTGAAGAATGCCACTAGAATTGGGAAACATTATCGTCATGTAGGTGTGTACGTGGTCTGCAACCAGTGTACAATACAGGGTGATTCAAAAAAATACCACAACTTTAGGAATTTAAAACTCTGCAACGACAAAAGGCAGAGCTAAGCACTATCTGTCGGCGAATTAAGGGAGCTATAAAGTTTCATTTAGTTGTACATTTGTTCGCTTGAGGCGCTGTTGACTAGGCGTCAGCGTCAGTTGATGCTAAGATGGCGACCGCTCAACAGAAAGCTTTTTGTGTTATTGAGTATGGCAGAAGTGAATCGACGACAGTTGTTCAGCGTGCATTTCGAACGAAGTATGGTGTTAAACCTCCTGATAGGTGGTGTATTAAACATTGGTATAAACAGTTTACAGAGAATGGGTGTTTGTGCAAAGGGAAAAGTTCTGGACGGCCGAGAACGAGTGATGAAAATGTATCACGCATCCAGCAAGCATTTGTTCGCAGCCCAGGAAAATCGACTCGCAGAGCTAGCAGAGAGCTGCAAATTCCACAATCAACTGTATGGAGAGTCCTACGAAAAAGGTTAGTTATGAAACCTTATCGTCTGAAATTAGTTCAAGCAATGTTTCAAAGATTGTGTTTAGTGATGAAGCAACTTTCCACACTAACGGGAAAGTCAACCGTCACAATGTCTGTATATGGGGCACTGAGAATCTGCGGGAAACAACTCAGTATGAACGTGACTCGCCTAAGGTGAACGTTTTCTGTGCCATTTCAACCAATAAAGTTTTTGGTCCCTTTTTCTTCGAAGGTGCTACTGTAACTGGACTACAGTATCTGGAGATGTTAGAGAATTGGCTGTTCCCTCAGCTCGAACAACAAGCACAACAATTCATATTTCAGCAGGATGGAGCGCCACCACATTGGCACTTATCTGTCCGTAACTACCTGAACGTCAAGTATCCGAGGCGATGGATCGGCCGCCAGGCAGCCCGTGACAGAGCACTTCATACACTGGCCTCCAAGAAGCCCTGATCTTACCCCCCGCGATTTTTTCTTATGGGGGTATGTTAATGATATGGTGTTTCGGCAACCTCTCCCAGCCACCATTGATGATTTGAAACGAGAAATAACAGCAGCTATCCAAACTGTTACGCCTGATATGCTACAGAGAGTGTGGAACGAGTTGGAGTATCGGGTTGATATTGCTCGAGTGTCTGGAGAGGGCCATATTGAACATCTCTGAACTTGTTTTTGGGTGAAAAAAAACCTTTTTAAATACTCTTTGTAATGATGTATAACAGAAGGTTATATTATGTTTCTTTCATTAAATACACATTTTTAAAGTTGTGGTATTCTTTTTGAATCACCCTGTATTCCTCGGCAGTCGTGGTGCCTTGCACGAGCTCCTCTGGATCCATGAATGCTCCGAAGAGCGTAATGGAGCCGCCACCAGCTTGACTCCGTTACACAATACAGGTGTCAAGGAGCTGGCCTCCCGTCGGCATGATGGAGAAGGTACCGGGAGTCATCAGACCATGCAGCACTCTGCTACTGCGCCAGCGTCCAATGCCGTGGGTCACATGCCCATTTCAATCCTGGTGTTAACACAGGCACAATCACGGGTCGGCGGCGGCGGAGGCCCATCGTTAAGAGTATTTGGCGCACCGAGTGTTCAGACACTCCTGTACTCTGCCCAGCATTGAAGTATGGTGTTTGTTGCGCCACATTTCGCCGTTGTTCTCCTTTGCCAGTCTCCCCAGCCTGTGACGCCCGACGTCTATAATGACCGCGGTTTGAAGACATTCACCACAGCACACCTCGAACACTCGACAAGTCGTCCAGTTCCCGAAATGCTCGTGCCGAGCCTCCAGGCCATCATAATCTGCCCTCAGTCAAACGCAGATACATCGCGTTTCCCATTTTACACACGGACAGCACGCTTTCTGACACATTTAACGTGCGTGTGTGTGCCTAGCAGTCATTCCTCTCCAGATGACGCTGCTATAGCCTCAACGGGTTTATATCGATAGTAGGTCGATGGTCATAATGTTCTGGCTGATCAGTGTATACCTAGTTTTAAAAAAAATTATAGAACTTTCCACACAATAAAATTATGTAAGTAAAGGATTAACAAATCTTCCAAACAGCTTTAATACACTCCTGGAAATTGAAATAAGAACACCGTGAATTCATTGTCCCAGAAAGGGGAAACTTTATTGACACATTCCTGGGGTCAGATACATCACATGATCACACTGACAGAACCACAGGCACATAGACACAGGCAACAGAGCATGCACAATGTCGGCACTAGTACAGTGTATATCCACCTTTCGCAGCAATGCAGGCTGCTATTCTCCCATGGAGACGATCGTAGAGATGCTGGATGTAGTCCTGTGGAACGGCTTGCCATGCCATTTCCACCTGGCGCCTCAGTTGGACCAGCGTTCGTGCTGGACGTGCAGACCGCGTGAGACGACGCTTCATCCAGTCCCAAACATGCTCAATGGGGGACAGATCCGGAGATTTTGCTGGCCAGGGTAGTTGACTTACACCTTCTAGAGCACGTTGGGTGGCACGGGATACATGCGGACGTGCATTGTCCTGTTGGAACAGCAAGTTCCCTTGCCGGTCTAGGAATGGTAGAACGATGGGTTCGATGACGGTTTGGATGTACCATGCACTATTCAGTGTCCCCTCGACGATCACCAGTGGTGTACGGCCAGTGTAGGAGATCGCTCCCCACACCATGATGCCGGGTGTTGGCCCTGTGTGCCTCGGTCGTATGCAGTCCTGATTGTGGCGCTCATCTGCACGGCGCCAAACACGCGTACGACCATCATTGGCACCAAGGCAGAAGCGACTCTCATCGCTGAAGACGACACGTCTCCATTCGTCCCTCCATTCACGCCTGTCGCGACACCACTGGAGGCGGGCTGCACGATGTTGGGGCGTGAGCGGAAGACGGCCTAACGGTGTGCGGGACCGTAGCCCAGCTTCATGGAGACGGTTGCGAATGGTCCTCGCCGATACCCCAGGAGCAACAGTGTCCCTAATTTGCTGGGAAGTGGCGGTGCGGTCCCCTACGGCACTGCGTAGGATCCTACGGTCTTGGCGTGCATCCGTGCGTCGCTGCGGTCCGGTCCCAGGTCGACGGGCACGTGCACCTTCCGCCGACCACTGGCGACAACATCGATGTACTGTGGAGACCTCACGCCCCACGTGTTGAGCAATTCGGCGGTACGTCCATCCGGCCTCCCTATACCGAGCGAGGTGGCGCAGTGGTTAGCACACTGGACTCGCATTCGGGAGGACGACGGTTCAATCCCGTCTCCGGCCATCCTGATTTAGGTTTTCCGTGATTTCCCTAAATCGTTTCAGGCAAATGCCGGGATGGTTCCTTTGAAAGGGCACGGCCGATTTCCTTCCCAATCCTTCCCTAACCCGAGCTTGCGCTCCGTCTCTAATGACCTCGTTGTCGACGGGACGTTAAACACTAACCACCACCCCCCATCCGGCCTCCCGCATGCCCACTATACGCCCTCGCTCAAAGTCCGTCAGCTGCACATACGGTTCACGTCCACGCTGTCGCGGCATGCTACCAGTGTTAAAGACTGCGATGGAGCTCCGTATGCCACGGCAAACTGGCTGACACTGACGGCGGCGGTGCACAAATGCTGCACAGCTAGCGCCATTCGACGGCCGGCACCGCGGTTCCTGGTGTGTCCGCTGTGCCGTGCGTGTGATCATTGCTTGTACAGCCCTCTCGCAGTGTCCGGAGCAAGTATGGTGGGTCTCACACACAGGTGTCAATGTGTTCTGTTTTCCATTTCCAGGAGTGTATATTATGCAGCACTTATATGTGCAGACCTAAAAATATATACGAACGCTGCTCAAAACACAACCTCGTGTTTCGCTACAACAAAAACAGTAGGGAATGCCAGAAACTGCTTATGTTGATCTTTAGCGTGCATGCGTTCATGTGATTCCAAAATTGGTCGCTAGATTGAGAAACCAATCACGAGACATCATGTTTTCCTAGGTATACTATCCTCAAGATACAACAGTCGCCTCCGTTTATTATGATGATTAAAATTATAAATGTAAGAAAAATCTGACCATAATGCGTTGCTTTCGTTAACGTTAATGTGTCTCTGTTATTTTAGAGATTTTTGATGATAAATTAAAAGGTTTACTCTGGCCAAGCTATCTGGCCTCTAACAAGCTATATAGCAAGTTTTATCTCAACATCTATATCTACATCTACATCTACAAGAATACCCTACAATTCACAATTAAGTGCCTATCAGAGGATTCATCGAACCACCATTAATATGGCTGTCCACTTTTCCACTATCGAAAAGAGTGCTGGAAAAACGAACACTTAAATCTCTGATTTTCTTATTTTCTTATGATGATCATTTCTCCCTATGCAGGAGCGCGACAGCAAAATATTTTCACACTCTGCCACCCTAATTAGTATATCATATCCGCGACCCTCTTTCTTGTATTTTGCGGTAATACAAAACGAGTAGCATTCTTTAAACTTTTTCAATGCACTCCGTCAGTCCTATCTGATGCGAATCCTACGCCACGCACCAGTACTCCAGAACAGGGGGGGGGGGGGGGGAGAGAGAGAAGGGCAGTGTAAGCAGTTTTTAGCAAATGTCTTACAGTTTCTAGGTGTCTTGCCAATAAATCGCAGTCTTTGATTTGCTTTCCCCATGACATTATCTATGGATCGTTCCAGTTTAAGTTATTCGTAAATGTAATCCCTAAGTATTTAGTTAAGTTTACAGCCTTTACATTTGTGTGATTTATCTTGTAACTGAAATTTAGCGGATTCCTTTTAGTGCTCATGTGGATGACCTCACACTTTGCGTGATTTGGAGTCAATTTTCGCTTTTTCCACCATACATATATCTTGTCTGAATCGTTTTGCTATTCATTTTGATCATCTGATACAGAGTGCCTAAATCACTTCCTTGGGGGACACCAGAGATTAGTTCTGTTTTACACGTCTTTGCGTCAGTTGTTACCAACTGTGACCTTTCTGACAGGAAATCACGCATCCAGTAGCGTATGTCACAGGTCGTATGCATATTTTATTTTTAATTAATCATATTTTATTGTCGTTGTTTTTATTACGTCTGAGTTCATAAAATCCGTGGAGTGCTTCACATGTATCACTGGAGACATCAGGAAATACCATGAGAAATAGCAGTTGCTGAAATGCGAAACAGTGACTGACGTAAATGTCTGTAGTTGCTCATAAATAAGGTATAAAGTGTAGCCGTGCTTTAGCTTATGTTGGGCGTCAGTAGTTAGTGTTGCGCTTTTGTAAGGGGTGACCAAAAACTTTTCGTTCGAAGGACTTACAGTCCAAAATTAGTACGCTGATCAGGCAAAATCTCAGTGAGCATTGAGGCTACTATCCCACCGACACAGCAGGTTGAAGATATCGCTTTGGCAAAACACCGTGTCCTGCTGCGTGAAGAGTCGTAACTGCCCACTTCACATCCTCGTTAGACAGCAATCTTAAGGGACCAAAAAATCGCATGGGGAAAATGGGGCCGTGCGCTATCAACCAGCATCAGCACGGAACTTGGTGCACCGTTCCACAACGGTTGTTATCGACAGACATGCTGCCCCATGCACATTACTCATTCGCCTTTGGATGTATACCGGTGTTGACCTTCGGCAGCCAAGAATAAAATAATATCACGTTGGTCCTCTTCGAACGCATTTGGCAATAACGTCGCCATAGTTCGCGTTTCGTATTTACCGCACGCAGGAAGACACGACTGTCAGATTAATACCTTGCTTAAATGTCAGTTCTCATATGCGGGAACCGGAGTCGTGCTGCGTTGCATATACGCTGCAGCAACGCCCTCAAACGGAAACTTTTTGATCATTCCTTATAAATTTCGTCTTGAATTGCAATGAGAAGTCAGGGAAAAGCGTGAACTGACGTATGTGGAACGTTTTGAAACAATGCCAAGCAAATGTGGAACTGTAATTCAGCGATGAGTGTACTACCTTCACGCACTTCATGCTTGCGTACAAATCCTAACATCTAATTTCCACTTTCCTATGACATTTCGCTTATTTCGTGGAAAAACAGTGCGGCCTGAGCCGTGGTAAAAATTGCTGTTTTGAACAGCGCGCCGCTGCGCGTAGTGTGAAGCAGTTGCCCTCCGTTTCTGGCGGTGGCACCGTTGTGGCAATCGCAGCTTTGGTGTCTCCCTCTGGTGGGAAAGGTTGCCTGTTCACGTGCATTTAAGGGGCGCTATGGGCTCGCTAGTCAGTCAGTGAGTCGGTGTCAGTCTGGGTTAGTCTCTCGTCCCCAGCTTGCTAGTTTATCTCTCGTCGGCATTAGTTAGGCAGTTAGTGTCTGTCGGTCGTTTGGAGTGCTAGTATGTCTGCCGTTCGGATCAACCTTAAAGCTGGCAGAATGAGAGTAAGAGAACTTAGCGAGTGGTTGCCCGGTCGGGGTTTAGTTCCTGCATCTGACTCTGTGCGTTAGGCCGCCAGTCTGCTCGAGTTTTCTCAAGCTATGGTCATTGGCGGTTGGATCGATCGGTTGGTCGGTCGCGTACTGAGACACGAGATGACGTGTCCGCCTTGAGCGTCGGCGCATGTGAGGTCGGCACGTGAGTCCAGTGGGCCGCGCCGTATAGAGAGAGGTAGTGTCTTCGCGGTCGACACGAGAGCAACAGGAGTCAACCCACGACATCAGTCTGGCTGGTGCGAGCTGCGACGCTGTGGTATAACTGGTTTTCCGAGCGCTTCTGGGCTCCTTCCGTTAAAATCTTGTGGAGCTTGGCTCGGTCCTTTCCTGGTGCAGGGATGTCGTTTTGCCAGTGGGCGTGTTTCCTGTGCATGGTTGGGTCCGAGCCTGTATTTCCGCCGTCGTGTGTCTGAAGTGAGTGGGCGACGCACCAGCAGTGCAGTCGCGACGGAGCAGCAGTCGCGGACGGAGCAGCGGGCAGTCGGTTAAGGCCGGTTCCCACTAGGGCTGCCGCGCGTCAAAACCGCGCGTCAGCGGCGTGGTTGCCATGGAAACGGCGTCAGCGGCACAGCGCGGCGGGCTCTGCGTCGCGGTTTGACCATGTCGAACCGCTTCAGCTGCCGCGTGACGCGCCCCAGGTGCGCGCCGCCAATCACAGAACGCGCTGAGCGTGACGTCAGATACGCAACCCCGGGGCCACAAGAACTTTCGCTGAACCACTGGCGCGGACGCGGCGGCAGCTATGAAATACTTATCATCCGATTCCAAGGAAACTATTCGGTAGAAAAATTTGATTCTTGGGCATGTTATAGCCTGATATCTTCTCTCGATAAAGAACCGAATTTATTTTCGTTATTCGTCGTGGTTACTTGCTGTACCGCATTTACGTAAACCTTTACACGAAATTTTAATGAGTTTGCAGAGGTAAAAACGCATTGCGTGAACTTCGCGTACAGTTCATTTTAGGTCATACATTATTGCGTATGAAATTTAGCCAACATATCGAAATTGTTTTTAAAGCTGAGAGCAGGTCGATAGCTATCACCGTTCTCGAGATATTGAAGTTTATGTCGGCGGACGGGCTGCGCGGTGACCGCGCGCGGGTCGCTCGCGACGCGATCGGTACTTCGTCCAGCTCGTCGTAAACCATGTGGCTGTATCAACCACAAATTTCGTAAACGGTTCAAGAAATCGAAACGTGTTTTTTTGCAAACGATAACTTGTGAAAAGTCATGTATTTCGTCGCATGATAAATATCCTAAATCTGTTTATCTACCGAGATATGAAAGTAACTACAGTTTTTCAGAAGGGATAGATGAATTTTTTAAACAGCATTTAATAGCATGTGGAATGAGAAGTTAAACCGAAACTAATTTGCTGGTATGTCATAAGATGTAATTTACTAAATATCTACATCTATTGATTATTTCCTTTGGTAAGTAACAAACTTTTTTTTCTTTATCCAGTGTACTTTACTGATTCAAGACGGGTTCGCCTTTTACTTTAAGGCATCTTTGATGGAATCTAGAATGATTCAGTTTTGTTTTGATATGTGATACTTGCAGATTACAAAACAGTTCACATCTTTTTTTATGTGCACGACTGATTACTTACAGTGAATCGAGTTTTTGGCGGACATATACGTTTCCCCTCACCTGGTCACATGCTGGAGGTTGAACTAAAACTTAGATTATGGAACATAAGCACACTTTCATGTTCACTCTTTTTTCTTCTGTCACTAGCAGTTGACGTTTTACCGAAAACTCTGATTTGAAGTCGTAACTACAGTGTGTTCACCTCACGTCCGTTCCTGTCTGGTTTGTTTGTGTACATGTTGCTAACCTGCAGAATTATGTGCTGAAAACTAATGTTCGTTTATTTTTTTTTCTCCTTATATCTGTATGTGAGTGTGGCTAGCCAGTGATAGTTATACAAAGTTGAAAGTGAATCCAATAGTTGTCAGACAGTGGTTGAAAGATTTGGTGTTCAGCTGATTTCAGTTTTGGTTTAAATGTTTTGTGGAGGAGTGCATGGAAGAGTAAATTCACTGCTTACATTAATAGATAAAATAGTAGAATAGTATTTCAACAGACGATTATTATCAGAATAGTATCACCCAACCCCTTTGTCCTCACTCTTTGACGCCCCATAATACGTCCTGTCAACTAACCCCTATTGTTGTCAAAGTTGTGCCGTAATTTCCTCTTCCTCCTCTATTTAATTCCGTACCTCTTCTTTAGTCACACGATCCTCGTATCTAATGTTCAGCATTCTTATGAGTCACCACATTTTGAAAGCGTCCATTGTCTTCTTGACAGAACTGTTCATCGTCCACGTTTCACTTACATACAAGACTGCACTCCACACAAATACCTTTGTAAAATAGAATCCAACCATTAGCATTTATATTCGGTGTGAACAAACTTTCTTTTTCAGAACGCTTTTCTTGCTATTGACAGTCTTCAGTCAGGTTTGCGTCTGCACCAGGAAATGCCTTACAATTTAAAATATGGTTTCGAAAACTGTTCCAAATATGTATTATTCTTTCGTGATTCTTAAGCAGGGTGCTGGCGATGATCACATTATGCTCTGTGGGAAATTCTATCAGGTGGCTTCCACTTTCATCCCTTCCACCTAGCCTTTGTGTTCTTACTGTTTTCGTGTACCTGCTACCGTATCACATTTTAAATTTTTGTCTCGCTTAACTATCCGAATAATCTCTTTTGTCGTACATTGTTTCAGTGTGTTAGGAGATAGTGAACAATCGTGAACGGTAGTCATGAAATCTGTTTATGGTGAAATGAGAAAACATGAATAATGAAATATGTGAAAGAGTACATTGTACAGAAAATGAAAAATTGGTATGTCCCCAGCTTGCTCGTTTGTCTCTTGTCCGCATTTGTTAGTGTTGTGTACATAGTTCCACATAGTCAGCGCGTACACAACTTTGCCACAACAGCGCAGGCGCAACGCTCGTCCGTCTCCGCACTACGAGATGGCGCTGCCGTAGAGATGGACCAAATTCTGCTTCC